>NW_022436943.1:3214006-3228332 GCF_009761245.1 Sapajus apella | reverse complement strand
AAAAAAAAAAAAAAAAAAAAAAAAAAAAAAAAAGTACAATGATGGCATTAATAGTAGTTGAGGCACTGCACATGAGTGAACTTCAAGACAACAATAGAAACTGTCGAAAATGAGAACAGAAAGAAAAATGGAAAAATTGATAGAGCATCAATGACTGTAACAAGGACAATTGTTAGAGATAGAAACAGTCTGACATACATGTAATTGGAGCCCCAGAAAAAAGGGAAAGGAGAGAACAGAAAAAAGATTGTAAAAAATAATGAGCAGAAAATTTCCAAATTTGATGAAAACTATAAACCCACATATTTAAGAATCCCAAGGAGAATAACCATGAAGGTAACCACACGAAGGCACATCATTATCACATTGTTGGCAACCAATAATAAAGAGAAAATCTTGAAAGCAGGCAGAGAAAAAATACACATCATGTACACAGTAACAGAGATAAGAATGACAGCAGACTTTTCATCAGAAACTTAGCAAATCAAAATAAAATGGAGAGACCTCTTTAATTTTTTTATTTATTTTATTTTTTTTTGTTTGAGACAGAGTCATTCTTGCCCAGGCTGGAGTGCAGTGGTGTGATCTTGGCTTACTGCAATCTCTGCCTCCTAGGTTCAAGTGATTCTCCTGCCTCAGCCTCCTGAGTAGGTGAGATTACAGGTGCATGCCACCACACCTGGCTAATATTTTTGTATTTTTAGTAGAGATGGGGTTTCACGATGTTGGCCAGCCTGGTCTGAAACTCCTGACCTCGTGATCTGCCTGCCGCTGGCTCCCAAAGTGCTGGGATTACAGGCGTGGACCATTGTGCCTGGCCTGGGGAGACATCTTTAAAGTACTCTTTTAAAGAAAAGCTTACTGGGGCTGGGTGCAGTGACCAACACGTTCAATCTCAGCAGTTTGGGAGGCCAGGCAGGAGGATTGCTTGAGTCCAGGAGTTCGAGACCAGCCTGGGTGACATGGCAAAACCCCATCTCTACAAAGAATGCAAAAATCAGCCAGGCATGGTGGTGCGCCTTGGTCCCAGCTCCTTGGGAGACTGAGGTGAGAGAATCACTTTAGCCCAGGAAGCAGAGGCTGCAGTGAGCTGTAATTGAGCCCGACTGCACTTTAGCCTGGGTGACAGAGCAAGACCCTGTCTTAAAAAAAAAAACAAAAAAAAAAAACGGAGGCCTACTGGAACTTGTTGCTGGCAGACCTCCACAAGAAATGTTCAGGTTGTTTAGGCAGAAGGCAAATGACAAAGGATTGAGAAGTGCTAGAAATGGTAACTATGGGAGTAAAAATGAGACTATATATCTATATATTTTTAATCTCTTTAAAAGATTATTGTATTGAAGGTGATTTCTAACAGGTACAGGATTTCCCTTTTTGTGTGATGGAAATGTTCTGCAGTTAGTGGTGATGGTTGTGCAACCCTGAATTAAAGAAATAGTAGCTTTAAAAAGATAGTTGTTTAAAATAAAAATAACAACACATTGTAAGTTTTGTAACGTGGGAGAAAAAGGTATGACAATAGCACAAAGAATGGAAGGGGATGGGAAGGGTATAAGAAACCTTAGGAAGGCTTATTTATTTATTTATTTATTTGACATAGTATCACTTTGTTGCCCAGGTTCTATTTATTTATTTATTTTTATTTTATTTATTTATTTTTTTGAGACGGACTTTCGCTCTCGTTACCCAGGCTGGAGTGCAATGGCGCAATCTTGGCTCACCGCAACCTCCGCCTCCTGGGTTCAGGCAATTCTCCTGCCTCAGCCTCCCGAGTAGCCAGGACTACAGGCACGTGCCACCATGCCCAGCTAATTTTTTTTTGTATTTTTAGTAGAGACGGGGTTTCACCATGTTGACCAGGATGGTCTCGATCTCTTGACCTCGTGATCCACCCGCCTCGGCCTCCCAAAGTGCTGGGATTACAGGCGTGAGCCACCGCGCCCAGCCTTATTTATTTATTTATTTGACAGAGTATCGCTTTGTTGCCCAGGCTGGAGTGTGGTGGCACAATCCCTGCTCGCTGCAACCTCTTCTTCCTGGGTTCAACAATTCTGCCTCAGCTTTCCAAGTAGCAAGGATTTCAGGTATGCGCCACCACACCCAGCCAATTTTTGTATTTTTAGTAGAGGTGAAGTTTCATCATGTTAGCCAGGCTGGTCTTGAACTTGTGACCTCAGGTGATCCACCGACCTCAAGTGATCCGCCTTCCTCAGCTTCCCAAAGTGCTGGGATTGCAGGGGTGAGCTACCATGCCTGGCAAAACCCCTAGTAAGGTTCTTAAGCTGTACATGAAGTGGAATCGTCAAATTTACATCTAGAAAATTAAAACAATTTATGTTCCCATTTCAAATGTATGGGAGTGCCAATTTAACCCTATCCTTGTCCATATGTGGTATTCATTTAAAAACATTGCCACCCAGATGTTTTTAAAAACTTGATTACCCTAGACATCTAATCCTCACAATGCTTGAAGGATACTTTATCTCTGTAATCTTTGAAATTCTATCAGAATCTCTTCGCTTTAAATTTGGGTAAAACACAAAATGTATACATTTATTTTTTTTCCTTTCCTTCTCTTCCTACCCCCTTTCTTCATAAGCATAGTTTTCTTCAGTAATTTCATTGGTTACTACTTCAGCTTCATTTGTTCTAGAAAGTGGACGTTTTGAAGACGCAGTCCATGTCTGTCTTCTTCTCTATTGTATCATGGCTGTAGTGTACTAGATGATCGATGCTCGATAAATTTGTCAAAAAAAAAATACTGTTTTCTTTCTGTACACAGTATGGGTAAGGTTGATCTACATATTTCTAACATTTTTTTCTTTCATCTTGTTAATCTATTTTGTCCTTTTGAGTTGTAGGATAATTCATTTACTGATTTTTTTTGTGTTACTAATTTTTGTTTGGTTATATTTCATCTGCTACTTATTGCTTCTATTGCTGTTTTAAATTTGGCAAATCATGCTTTTCATCTCTGAAAATCTTTTCATCTCTGAAATCTTTCCTCAGATTATTCTGATTTCATTTTTACAGATGCAAAATTCACTCAAATTCTTTTAAAATATTAAGCACATTGCATTTCATTATTTTTCTTCGATTTATACCAGATACTGTGAGACTGTCAAGTTTTTAAATCTCTTTTTCAGCTCTAGGGCATTTAAACTTTAATATTAGTGTGTTTAAAACTCCTTAGGACTGGGAAATAAAAGAAAATGGAGTACCCAGAAATCTTCCTTCAATCCAGCCACCTCAACACATAGTTAAAATGTGGTATTGGTGCTGGACACAGTGGCTCATGCCTGTCATCCCAGCACTTTGGGAGGCTGAGATAGGCAGATCCTGTGAGCCAGAAGTTTGAGACCAGTCTGGGTAACATGGTGAAACCCCATCTCTACAAAAAATTAGTCACACATGGTGGCCTGTGCCTGTGGCCCCAACACTTGGGAGGCTGAGGTCGGAGGATTGTTTGAGCTTAGGAGGATGAGCTTGTAGTGAGCTGTAATTGTACTCCAGCCTGGGTGACAGAGCAAGACCCTGCCCCCGCCCCCGCAAAAAAAAAGTATCATGAAATTTTTATTAGTATAAAGTTAGGTCTAAGAGTTTTATTTGCAAAGATTACCATGTGGGAGTAATCTCTAGACAGTTTTGCCTTCCTGGCCTCTTTTGTAAGACCCCTCCAAAGGTGGAGAACTGGATCAGGAAAATAAGCGGAGCTTGAATACACACTGCGATTTTTGAGAGGACCATGAATTCAGAACTTGAAAGAACTGGAGTTACATCTTTCCTTAATTACGCTTTGGAGTTTTGCCCTCGGGACTGAGAACTGAATGTGAGTTCCTCTTCCCTAGGAGTCCAGTCTAATCCTAGACATACATGGTAATAAGCACAGTCAGTGTGACAGAAATTGGTGGTGTGAAGGTAAAGTGAAGGGACCCATAATTCATGGTAGATGTTTTCCACTGAGGGGCCAGCATGGGTTTTATGCAGAATGGAGGACATTTGAGATTTCATTTTGGGGGAATAGGAGACTGTAACCTGGGATGGATAAAAAAAATTAAAAGCAATGCTTACACTCAGGTTGGAAACCTTGAATTTGTACTGGTGCTAATTATGGATTTTTTCCTAGTAGTATTTACCGCCCCTATACAGGGGTGGAAAATGAAACTAGTGTATTTACTCAAAATAGGTGATTGGAAGGAAAATGGGACTGAGCAAAAGTACTGCTTTATAATCAGCCCCAGATGTTGGGATAAGGCTGCTAGAGACTCATTACTTTTCACATATAATGTGAAATTAATCATTAAAACTTTAAGTAAAAATGGAAGTTTTTGGCCAGGCGTGGTGGTTCATTTCTGTAATCCAAGCACTTTGGGAGGCAAAGGTGGGTGGATCACTTGAGGTCAGGAGTTCAAGACCAGCCTGGTTACCAACAGGGTGAAACCACATCTCTACTAAAAATACAAAAATTAGCCCAGTGTCTTGGCTGATGCTTGTAATCTCAGCTACTTGGGAGGCCAAGGTGGGAGGATCACTTGAACCCAGGAGACAGCAGTTGCAATGAGCCAAGATCACACCACTGCACTCCAGCCTGAGAGACAGAGCAAGACTTTGTCTCAAAAAAAAGCAACCAACCAACCAAACATACATGGTATGTTTTAGCCCATTGTACTTACTCTCTTGTCCAAGCTCAAATTGTCCCTTTTATAGCCTGTAGTGCTACTTCTGCCTGGCTTTTGGGCCTTGTAACAATCCCGTTTATGCTTAGTTTCCTTGTTTTCCAGTGTGACACAATGTTCTTGGCTTATCTTGCATATTTGCTGCCCAGCTACTTTTCCAAGAAGAATGTGAACGTTTAAAACAAAAAGTTTCAGGGCCCCAGTCACACCCCAAACCAGCTTAATCAGAATCCCTCGTGAAGATAGGGCCTAGATACAAACAGGGTCCCCAGAGTGGAGTGCAGTGGTGGGATATCAGCTCACTGCAACCTCTGCCTCCTGGGTTCAAGTGATTCTCCTGCCTCAGCCTCCTGAGTAGCTGGGACTGCAGTTGTGAGCAACCATTCTCAGCTAATTTTTGTATTTTTAGTAGAAACAGGGTTTTGCCATGTTGGCCAGGCTGGTCTCCAACTCCTGACCTCAAGTGATCCACCCACCTTGGCCTCCCGAAGTGCTGGAATTACAGGCATAAACCACCACACCCTGCCAGGATACAGTATTTTTTAAAAAGCACACCCAGCCTTGGATGGAAAACCACTTGAGGAGAGTATGCTGCTTTATTGGGCTCTGTAAACAACTTATCTCTGCACAAGATTGGAACTTTGAGTGGAGTCCTTGGCTAAAGCTCTCATTGTACGTGGTGACCTTTCTTCCTCTCCTGCTTAAAGCTTGTTTCAGAATTTTGACCTGAATGCATCTGTGTTGAAAGCCAGGCTTGGTCTGTCATCCCAGGACTCTGTGTCGGTCCCTTTCCTTGCTTGTATGTTGAATTGGGGCTCATCTTCGTGCCTCTGGGAAATAAATTATTTGATAGCTTGCTTAGAGTCTCTCAGTACTTTCCCTTGCCCTTAGAATGAATACCAAAATATGTGACATGCAGTGTAGATTGTGCACAGACTTCAGTGTAGACTGCTTAAGCCCCCTCTTGGTTCCTGGAGTCTGCCATGCTTCCTTCTACCACCAGGCCTTTGCACATGCTGCTGTCTGCTGGGAATGCCTTGCCTTTCCTCATTCTTTAGTTCTCCTCTACTCGTCTTTCAGGCATCAGCTTGACTGACTTCCTTCGGGGAGCATCTCTGAACTTGGTACACCAGATCAGCACCCATGTGCTGACTTTGTCTCATTGGTAATATTTCTCTACCTTCAGGACACATATCAAGGCCCAGAAGTTGCAGTTTTGCATTTGTTTGTGTGATCATTTGATGCATGTCTCTCTGGAGCCTGATTCTTTGGGGCCCACGTCCTGTCTCCACCACTTTTACCTGTGGGACCTTGAACAAATCATTTCATCTCTGGTCCCCCGTTTCTTTTAACTGCAAAACAGGGATAATATAATACTTTCACCTGCCTTGTGAGGTGGGGATGAAGATTAAATAGGGTAATTTGTGTAAAGCACTTAGAACAGAGCTAGCTATTAATAGTAGAGAATCTTGGCAGGTATTACTAATGATTACTGCAGTGGACCACAAGCTCCATACAGGCAGTGGTCATTTCTGTTTGTTTAGATTTGTATGCAGGGTGCTTGGCACATGGATGGTGCTCAGGAAATATTTGCTGGATGAATGAATGAAGTGGAGATAATAGTAATACCATGTTTATAGAATTCCATGAGGATGTAAAATAATGCACATATATAAGTTCTTGGTAGCATGTCTAACTCATAGTAGGTGGTCAATAACTATTCAATGCCTGAATGAAGAAAGTCGGGACAATGGTAATACCAGCTTAGGAGATTGTCGTAGGGATCTAAGGTAACCCTGTAGTACCTTGTAGAGTGCCTAGCACAAAGTAGGTGCTCAGAAAATATTTGTTGAATGAATGAGTGAAGTGGGGATGATGGTAACACCAGCTCTTAGGGTTGCTGTGGGAATAGAGGATAAGGCAGGTCAATAGCTTGTTGTATCGTGGTTGCACCTGGCAGACACTCTGTTGAGTGAAATGAGAGGAGCTGCTATGAGTTTCTTTCTCCTGGGGCTTAGGAGAGAATCCTTTTGGGGTACAGAATGGTATGGAGCAGACACTGGTCCTCTTGAAGGAAGAATGGGCAGCTGATGACTACTTGCCAAGCTCTGACCTGAATGAAAAGTTGAATCATTCCTTTCCCTCTTCCTCCCTAACCTGTTCTTTCCTTCCACTAGAATCCTTGCCCAGAGTCCAGCACCTCCTTCCTGTCCAGGATCACCTTCTGGTGGATCACAGGGTAAGGCTGGGCTCCTGAGACCTCAGGGAGGTGGTGGGGAATGAATGAATGAATGAATGACCACGCTGAGCTCCCTACTTGACTTCTGTCTGCTTCACTCTTCTGCAGAGTTGTCTTGAGTCTGCCTGTGCTGGCCATGTGGTCTCAGAGACACCAACTCTGTCCCCCAGGTCCATCACCTTGAATGTGATAAACACATGAGCCATGAGCAGCTTAAATATCTGCAGAAGGCTTGGCCTGGGACAGTCATACACTGGACTGCTTTTGCTTTAGGTTCAGATTTGGGTTTTTATTTATTTATTTATTTATTAATTTCTTGCCTGGACATCATGTTCAATCTGACAGATTTGGGTTTTTTAAATAAGTATAGTTACTATTGACATTGTTCCCCTCCCGTCCCCCATTCTTTAGAAAAATAATACTGTCTCACCATAGGAAATGTTGGTTAAAAAAACACATGTGGCCGGGAGCGGTGGCTCACGCCTGTAATCCCAGCACTTTGGGAGGCCGAGGCGGGTGGATCACGAGGTCAAGAGATCGAGACCATCTGGTCAACACGGTGAAACCCCCTCTCTACTAAAACTACAAAAAATTAGCTGGGCATGGCGGCGCGTGCCTGTAATCCCAGCTACTCAGGAGGCTGAGGCAGGAGAATTGCCTGAACCCAGGAGGCGGAGGTTGCGGTGAGCCGAGATTGTGCCATTGCACTCCAGCCTGGGTAACAAGAGCGAAACTCCGCCTCAGAAAAAAAAAAAACAAAACACATGTGCAGATCAGTAGTAAGGAAACACCCAGAGGCAACCACTGTCACCATTTTAGTATGCCTCCTTCTGGTCTTTTCTTTTTGAGATGGAGTCTCACTCTGTCTCCCAGGCTGGAGTGCAACGGTGCGATTTCAGCTCACTATAACCTCTGCCTCCTGGGTTCAAGCGATTCTCCTGCTTCAGTCTCCCATGTAGCTAGGACTACAGGCCTGTGACATCATGCTTAGCTAATTTTTGTATTTTTAGTAGAGACAGGGTTTTGCCATGTTGGCCAGGCTGGTTTGAACTCCTGACCTCAGGTGATCGACCCACATCGGCCTCCCAAAGTGCTGGGATTACAGGTGTGAGCCACCATGCCCAGCCACCTTGTGGTTTTCTTTTTGTACATCTTTTTCTGCCCATTGTCAACATCTTATTGGGGATTATTTGAAGACTCTTTCTTCCACCCTAATATGCATCATCTTTTTGGTTTTTTTTGAGACAGGCTTTTGCTCTGTCGCTGAGGCTGGAGTGCCGTGGCACAATCGTAGCTCACTGCAGTCTTGATCTACCGGGTTCAGGGGATGCTCCTGCCTCAGCCTCCCGAGTAGCTGGGACTATAGGCATGCTCCACCATCCCCAACAGATTTTTGTATTTTTTGCAGGGACTGGGTTTCACTGTGTTGCCCAGGCTGGTCTCCAACTCCTAAGCTCACAAAATCCTCCCACCTTGGCCTCCTGAAGTGCTAGGATTATAGGCATGAGCTACTGGTCCTGGCCTATGTTAGCCTTTTTTAATGTAAATTTTTTTAAAGTTGGCGGGGCATGGTGGCTCATGCCTGTAACGCCAATAGTTCGTGAGGCCAAGGTGGGAGGATTGCTTGAGCCCAGGAGCTCAAGATCAGCTTGGGCAACATAGGGAGACTCTGTCTCTACAAAAATAAAAAATAATTAGCCAGTAATAATGGCTCACACCTGAAATCCCAGCTACTCGGGAGGCTGAGGTGGGAGGATCACTCTGGGCCAGGAGCTGGATGCTACAGAGAGCTGTGATCATGCCACTGTACTCCATCCTGGGTGACACAGCGAGATCCTGTCACCAAATAAACAATAAAGGAATGAGGCCCAAGCATGGTGGCTAATGCCTTTAATCTCAGTGTTTTGGTAGGCCGACGGGGCAGATTGCCTGAGGTCAGGAGTTTGAGACCTGCCTGGGCAACACGGTGAAACCCCGTCTCTACTAAAATACAAATAATTAGTCAGGTATGGTGGCATGTGCCGGTAGTCCCAGAGTTGGGAGGCTGAGGCAGGAGAATTGGTCGAACCCAGGAGGCAGAGGCTGCAGTGAGCCAAGAACCTGCTACGGCACTCCAACCTGGGTGACATAGCGAGACTCTATCTCAAAAAAACAAAAAAATAAAAAATGAATGAAAAAAATAGAGTGAATTAGAGCCATCTTGATATTTTCCTCCTGAATCATCTTTTTTCCCCAAATCTTTTCTATGCACTCCCCAAAAAGAAAGCTATTTTTCCTTTATGACCCAACAGAATGAGCTATTATAACCTTGTAATATGTGCAAATGTCTATCCACATTCAGACATCCCCAGCTGTGTGGCTGCCTTCATTCGCAGCAGGCAGTTGTGCTGCGGAAGGGCGCAGCATCGGCATGCGTGTGGAGTGAGTGAGTCCCGTCCTTCTCCTCTTCTCATTGACTCTCATTGCCTGACTACCTTGTGTCTTGGCCTCAGGTTGATCGTCCGGGGCTACCACCAACCCCTGGAGAGCAGTGGCTTCTGGTCCTTAAACAAGGAGGACACGTCAGAACAAGTCATGCCTGTTTTGGTAAAGAACTGGAAGAAGAAATGCACCAAGTCTAGGAAGTAAGTGTGTTTCCTTGTGCTCTAGAATGCCCCGGTTCCCTCATTTCTGCCCCTGTGGCCTGAATCCAGGCTGCAGCCCTGGCAGTGCTGCTTGTTACTAGCTTTGTGATTCTCCCTTCTCCTCCAGGCCTCAGTTTGTTTTTCTGCCAAATGGGGTAAAATCTCACAAGTCATTAAGGCAACTGAGTAGAAAAGAAGACAGAAGCTTGGCATGGTGCCTCACGTCTGTAATCCCAGCACTTTGGGAGGCCAAGGCGGGTGGATCACAAGGTCAGGAGTTTGAGTCCAGCCTGGCGAACATAGTGAAACCCCATCTCTACTAAAAATATAAAAATTAGCTGGGTGTGGTGGTGAGGGCCTGTAATCCCAGCTACTTAGGAGGCTGAGGCAGAAGAATCGCTTGATCCCAGGATGCAGAAGTTGCAGTGAGCCAAGATTGCACCACTGCACTTCAGCCTGGGAGACAAGTGAGACCGTCTCGAGAAAAGAAAAGGAGAGAGAAAAACGCTGCCGAAGCAGGCAGTTGATGTTGTTTGCCGTGGCACATGATTGTCCTTCCTTGAGTCAGTCTCACTTTTTCTGTCCCTTTCTGAGTGTCTGGCATCCTTTGTGTTCCTGCTGTTTGAAGTGTTTCTGTCCAACACACCCAGCTGACCATGTACATTTGTTTAGCCAAAGAAGCCCCATTTGCAGGTGATTTTGGCTGTACTGGATTTTAGACTCTACCCTCTATGTAAGGCACCACCATGCCTGACTTATTTATTTATTATTTTATATATGTATTTTTTTTTGGCACAGTTTTCATTCTTGTCACCCAGGCTGGAGTGCAGTGGCGCAATCTCGGCTCACCACAACCTCTGCCTCCTGGGTTCAAGCAGTTCTCTGCCTCAGCCTCCCGAGTAGCTGGGATGTGCCACCACACCCGGCTATTTTTGTATTTTGAGTAAAGACAGGGTTTCTCCATATTAGTCAGGCTGGTCTCTAACTCCCAACCTCAGGTGATCTGCCTGCCTTGGCTTCCCAAAGTACTGGTATTACAGGGGTGAGCCATGTGCCTGGCCTTTTTAATTTTCTTTTTTTTTTTTTTTTTTTTTTTATAGAGACAGGTCTCACAATGTTGCCCAGGCTGGTCTCCAACTCTTGGCTTCCAGAGGTCCTTCTATCTCAGCCTCCCAAGTAGCTGGGATTACAGTTGTGATCCACCATACACATCTAAGTTCTGGTTTAAAACAACCCAGGCTGCCCTGGGGAAGGTGGATATTAGGGATGAGAGTGAAGGCAGATAGACCTGGGTGGGGACCTCAAGGCCTGTCCATGAAGTTCCTTCATGCCTCACTGGGAGCCTCCATTTTATTTACTTATTTTGACACAGGGTCTCACTCTTCTGTCCAGACTGGAGTGCAGTGGTGCCATCTCAGCTCACTGCAGCCCCCGTCGCCTAGGTGGAGTGATCCTCCTACTTCAGCCTCCCGAGTAGCTGGGTCTATGGGCACGCGCCACCACACCTAATTTTTTTTTTGTAGAGATGGTATCCTGCCATGTTGTCCAGGTTGTGCTTGAGCTCCTGATCTCAAACAATCCACCTACCTTGGCCTCCAAAAGTACTGAGATTACAGGCATGAGCCGCCATTTATTACCCAGAGTATTTTCTGAAAATTCAGTGAGATAAATGCCATAATAAGCTGTGCCCTGGTCCTGAGCAAGTGCTGGGCAGGTTTTAGTTGTACAAGTTATATTTATTCATCTCTACACTTCCATCTTGCTAGGGAGGGTGTGGTGAGAACTGGCTCATTGGGCTTGAAAGCAGGCCACCTGAAAGGGGGCCGGCTCTGTGAGTACCTTGGTGTTTAGGGATGCTCAGCTTGGGGCCAGGGCATCATTTCCTAGGGACATTGACAGATGGATTGCTTGCTTTATTCCCAGAGGCATAAGCCAGATCTGGCACCTGTAGCCCCTGTGGAACTGGAGAGTGACAAGAACAACCCTGTCCTAGGCTGGAATTTCCTGGTGTGGCCCTTTACACCCAGATCCCTTTAGTTAACCGGAGAAGGGAATGCAGCCCATGCAGCTCTGGGCTGCTCAGGGACCACGTGAGGGAGGCCTGGGCTTGGAGGTCTGCATGGCTTCTTGGACCGCTTTACAATCTTTCTTCACCCTTGAGTGACTTCATCTCAAAAGTCAGGTGTGCTGGGACACAGTGGCTCATGCCTATAATGAAAGCACTTTGGAAGGTGGAGGTGGGAGAATCACCTGAGGTCATGAGTTTGAGACCAGCCTGGCCAGCATGGTGAAACCCCGTCTCTACTAAAAATACAAAAATTAGCTGGGTGTGGTCACACTTGCCTGTAATCCCAGCTACCTGGGAGGCTGAGGCACAAGGAATTGCTTGAACCTGGGAAGCAGAGGTTGCAGTGAGCCAAGATCACACCACTGCACTCCAGCCTGGGGGACAGAGTGAGACTCTATCTCAGAAAAAAAAAAAAAATGCGGGTGTGAGCAATCTCCCTGCTTCTACCTTTGGGTATGAAAACCCAGTGCTTCATTGGTTTGTGTGTAATGTTCTTTTTTGTGTATGGCCTCTTAGAGCTTAGGGCCATTTTGGATTGTGGTTTTTGCTGGAGTGACTATAAAATGCTTCTGTGACTCTGGAAGAGTTTGGCAGTTTTGTTTGTGTGGTTTTTTTTGTGTGTTTAACTATAGACATAGTTACTATACAGCCAGCCACTCCCTTCCCAGACATCCACCCAAGAGAGCTGAGAACATATGTTTATAAAAGACTGATACAGGAATGTTCTTAGCTACTTCGTTTGTGATAACTCAAACTGGAGGTAAGCCAGACATCTATTAGCAAGTGAACAGACAGATTTACCCATTATATGCATCTGCACAACTGAATTCTAAGTTATGTACAAGAATGAACCATTGGCTGGGCACAGTGGCTCATGCCTGTAATCTCAGCACTTTGGGAGGCTGAGGTGGGTGGATCACCAGAGGTCAGATTAAGGCCAGCCTGGCTAACTTGGAGAAACCCCATCTCTACCAAAAATACAAAAATTAGCCATGTATGGTGGTGTGCACTTGTAATCCTAGCTACTTGGGAGGCTGAGGCACGAGAATCGCTTGAACCTGGGAGGTGAAGGTTGCAGTGAGCCGAGATTGTGCCACTGCACTCCAGCCTGGGTGACAGAGCCAGACTCTGTCTCAAAAAAAAAAATAAATAAAAAAAATAAAAAAAAAAAAGATACCCAGGCGGATGGTCGGGATGGCTCACACCTGTAATCCTAGCACTTTGGGAAGCCAAGGTGGGTGGATCACCTGAGCTAAGGAGTTCAAGACCAGCCTGGGCAACACAGTGAAACCCCATCTCTAAAAATACAAAAAATTAGCTGGGCAAGGCAGCTTACACCTGTAGTCCCAGCTACTCGGGAGGCTGAGGCAGGAGAATCAGTTGAGCCCGGGAGGCAGAGGCTACAGTGAACGGAGATCGTGCTACTGCACTCCAGCCTAGGCGACAGTGAGAATTTGTCTCTTAAAAAAAAAATAAAAATGAGGCTGGGGACGGTGGCTCACGCCTGTAATCCCAACACTTTGGGAAGCCAAGGCGGGTATATCACCTGAGGTTGGGGTTCAAGACCAGCCTGACCAACATGGAGAAACCCCATCTCTACTAAAAATACAAAAAAAAAAATTTGAAGAGAAATAAAAGAGACAGGTTTCGTCAATGCACCCTGGTAAAGTTAAGGGACTAGAGTGTAAGAAGAATGTGATGTACAGGCAGAATGCAGGGGCAGTCGAGCTAGAAGTGATCTTAGGGAACACAGTCATGGAAGAGCAGCAAGATGCCATTTCTTGCTCAACTCCAGTCCTCTGATAGCAGTCACCTGGAGGGCTGCTTGAACGTAACTCAGTGGGAAAGAATGCCATGAGTGACTGTGGGTGTCTGCTGTGCGCGTGAGAAGGAAGGGAAGGGCCCAGTATTTGACATGCTTGAGATCTAACCCCTTCCTTTTCCATATGACAAAATCTAAAGCCAGAGAGGTGAGCTAACCAGCTTTGGGGTCACACTGTGAGCTGGCAGTAGAATGTGGCAGGTGACCTGACTCTCAGAAGAACATTCCTCTAAGCCAGGGGCTGGCCAAAAATGGACTGAGGTCCACATACGGCTCATGAGCTCAGCATGGATTTCATTTTTTAATTTTTTTGAGACAGAGTCTTGCTCTGTTGCCCAGGCTGGAGTGCAGTGGTATGACCTTGGCTCAACGCGACCTCTGCCTCCCAAAAAGCTGGAATGACTGTCATGCTCCACCACGCCCAGCTAATTTTTTTGTGGGGCACAGCGTCTCACTCTTTTGCCCAATCGGGAGTGCAGTGGCATGATCTTGGCTCACTGCAACTTCCACCTTTTGGGTTCAAGTGATCCTCCTGCCTCAGCCTCCTGAGTTAGCTGTGACCACAGGTATGCACCACCATGCCCAGCTAACTTTATTTTGTTTTATTTATTTATTTTTTTTGAGACGGAGTTTCACTCTTGTTACCCAGGCTGGAGTGCAATGGCGCGATCTCGGCTCACCGCAACCTCCGCCTCCTGGGTTCAGGCAATTCTCCTGCCTCAACCTCCTGAGTAGCTAGGATTACAGGTACGCGCCACCATGCCCAACTAATGTTTTGTATTTTTAGTAGAGACGGGGTTTCACCATGTTGACCAGGATGGTCTCGATCTCTTGACCTCGTGATCCACCCGCCTCGGCCTCCCAAAGTGCTGGGATTACAGGCTTGAGCCACTGTGC
>NW_022436943.1:3195551-3213606 GCF_009761245.1 Sapajus apella | reverse complement strand
AGCCACTGTGCCCGGCTTTTTTTTTTTTTTTTGTTACGGAGTCTCACTCTCCCCCAGGCTGGAGTGCAGTGGCATAATCTTGGCTCACAGCAACCTCTGCCTCCTGGGTTCAAGTAATTCTCCTGCCTCAGCCTCCCGAGTAGCTGGGACTACAGGCGCATGCCATCACGCCCAGCTAATTTTTTGTATTTTTAGTAGAGATGGGGTTTCACTGTGTTGGCCAGGATGGTCTTGATCTCTTGACCTTGTGATCCGCCTGCCTCGGCCTCCCAAAGTGCTGGGATTACAGGCTTGAGCCACCGTGCCCGGCCAATTTTTTTATTTTTAGTACAAACCAGGTTTTACCATGTTGGCCAGGCTGGTCTCAAACTCCTAGCCTGAAGCATCCCGTCCGAGTCCACCTCTCAAAGTGCTGAGATTACAGGTATGAGTCACAGCGCCCAGCCAGATTTCATATTTTTAACGGTGAAAAAAAAAAAAACAGTATTACATTACAGATGCTAATTCTGTAAAATTTAAATTTTAGTGCTTCTAAATGCATTTTTACAGGAACAAAGTCACACCCATCGATTTCTGTATTAGCTAAGTCTGCTTTTCCACTACGCAGGAAGAGACAGGTATTTGTGACAATGACCATATGGCCTGGAATGCTGAAAGTTTCCAGGAAAAGTTTCTTACCTCTACTTTCTTCCAGTGTCTCTTGAACTTTAATGTCTATACACACCACCTAGAGAACTAGTTACAATTCAAATTGTTTCAGTTGATCTGGGCTGAGGCCTAAAATTCTGCGCTGTTAATAAGAACCAGGTGATGCCATGGCTGCTGGTCCACGGACCATACTTTGAGCAGTGAGGATCAACCCCAGTGTGTCTCTACATGTCAACCTGAAAATCACCAGCAGCAGTACCTGGGGGTGTGTTAGAAATGCCGATACTCAGGCACACCTAGACCTACTAAACTGAAAATCTGAGTGGGGCCCAGAAAGCTGTGTTTTGTAGTAACAAGCTATCGGCCAATACAGTGGCTCATGCCTGTAATCCCAGCACTTTGGGAGGCCGAGGCAAGGAGTTTGACACCAGCCTGGCCAATATGGTGAAACACCATCTCTACTAAAAATATATTTTAAATTAGCTGGGTGTGGTGTTGCATGCCTGTAATCCCAGCTACTCAAAGGCTAAGGTGGAAAAATCGCTTGAACCCCGGAGGTGGAGGATGCAGTGAGCCAAGATCACGCTACAGTACTCCAACCTGGGAAACGAGTGAGACTCCATCTCAGTCAACCAACCAACCAAATATATTAAGCTATCCAGGTGATTCTGATGTAGGCTTGAATTTGAACACCATGTCTCCTGCAGGTCCAGACTCTGAGAGATTTAAGGTAAGACTAAGAAAATTTAGTGTCGGCCGGGCGCGGTGGCTTACGCCTGTAATCCCAGCACTTTGGGAGGCCGAGGCGGGTGGATCACGAGGTCAAGAGATCGAGACCATCCTGGTCAACATGGTGAAACCCCGTCTCTACTAAAACTACAAAAAATTAGCTGGGCGTGGTGGTGCGTGCCTGTAACCCCAGCTACTCAGGAGGCTGAGGCAGGAGAATTGCGTGAACCCAGGAGGTGGAGGTTGCGGTGAGCCGAGATCGGGCCATTGCACTCCAGCCTGGATAACAAGAGCGAAACTCCGTCTCAAAAGAAAAAAAAAGAAAATTCAGTGTCAGCATGAGCACGCTTTTACAAATGCTGAAAAGGCTAGAACTTCCTTAAACATTCCACCTGCAACTCAGCTAACATAGAGCAGGTGGTAGTTTAACAGATAAGTTTCATATTTATAAAAATGTTTAATGCTGCTTCACAGAAAAATTTGAATAGTTGTAATGAGCACAACATTACAAAAAGAATGACACAGTTAATAATAAAAAGACAGAAAAGACATGGTACATCATTTGAAGTCATCCTTCACCATTAAATGTTTTTAACTGTGCTTAAAAGGGAATTTCCATAGTCTTATCTCTATATGGTCTCCTGATATGGGTCCAGCTTTGCAAAATGGTAAATTGCACTGTCTTTTTTTTTTTTTTGAGATGGAGTTTCGCTCTTGTTGCCCAGGCTGTAGTGCAATGGCGTGATCTCAGCTCACTGCAACCTCCGCCTCCTGGGTTCTAGTGATTCTCCTGCCTCATCCTCCGATTACAGACATGAGCCACCACACCCGGCTAATTTTGTGTTTTTGAAGAGACAAGGTTCATCATTTTGGTCAGGTTCGTCTCCAACTCCTGACCTCAGGTGATGCACCCTTGCCTCTGCCTTCCACAGTGCTGGGATTACAGGTGTGAGCCACTGTGTCCAGCCTGCACTGTTGTCTTTAAATTTTTCAAAGCCAGCTAGGCAGCAATAGACCTGTCACTGTACCCCAGGACAGGCACCAGAACACTCAGTGTAGCATGGATCATGATAGTAAAATACAGGGAACAACCTGTTTTTGCAGTGAATGGGAGAAAGGTAATTCCAGCAGGGCACATCCACATGCCAGACAAGCATGTATCATGAACACAAATGAAGGAAGCCAGTCATGGCAGCAGTGCATCTGCAGTCCCAGCTACTCGGTAAGCTAAAGCAGGAGGATTGCTTGAGCCCAGGAGGCGGAGGTTGCGGTGAGCCGAGATCGCGCCATTGCACTCCAGCCTGGGTAACAAGAGCGAAACTCCGTCTCAAAAAAAAAAAAAAAAAAAAAAAGAAAGTGCTGGGATTACAGATGTGAGCCACCGTGCCTGACTGCCACCTGCTGGTTTATAAAGGCCCCTGTGATTCACTTGCAACCAAAATTGAGAATCCCTGGTGCAGAGTGCCTTCCTGAGTCCAGGAATGATCTGCAGTGCCCACGTCCCTTCCAGGCATGTCTGTGTCTCCCTGTGGCTGTTTCTGTGAGACCCTGCATTTTCAAGTTCTGCTTTTATTTGTGTCACCTGAGCATGTTCCCACAGTCACCCTGACCATGCTGCCTGCTGCATATTTATCCCTTTTGTATCTTCCGTCCTGGGTCCTCTCCCACCTTTTTTCGGGTCAGTCCTTTCTTGTGTTACATTGTGCTGCTTTCTCTCCTGGCAGCAAAGAATGAGGCAGCCAGTTCAGAGTGGGGACTGTAATCATCATCATCACTGAGGTATTGTGAACCAGGAAAGAGATATGATCTGTTTCAACACAGCACAGTGCTCAAGCACCCTTGATAAATGTTGACTGTCATTGTCATTGTTGATGTTTTGGTGATTATTATTGATGCTGGGTGGATTCTTCCTGGGATTGGGGCAGATACCCAGCTGTCCTGTCCCTTGGTGTTCTTATCAGGGTCCTTCCCTAAGTCTGCAGCTAAGGCATCTGCCAGGGCTGGGGTCTCATCTGAAGACTCAACTGGGGAAGGGCCCACTTTGAAGCTCACCTGGTTGTTGGCAGAACTAGGTTTCCCAATTGTTGAAATACTTCCTTATTACTGTGGAAACAGCCAGTGCCCCAGGTACCTTTTACAATGAACTGTCCGGGGCTCTCTGTGATCTGGGCACTAAAGGGGTCCCTGGGCCTCTGCCTGTTGGATGATGCCCTTGTCAGACTGGTTATCTATTTTGAATATCATCTCTTCTTGCAGTGCTTGGGAACCAGGGGGCTATGCCCTTTCCCTCTTGCAGTTCCTTGCATACTGGTCCTGGGAAAGTGTGCTTAACACAGCAGAGATACTGTTATCTGGGCTGGGTTTTACCCATCGCTGCTGGTACGGGATGCTGGCTCGGGCCCAGTGCCCTCAGTGGATGGAGCTCTCTGCACAGCTGCAAAGCACTGTTCCTGCCCCAAGGGACTGAACTCCAGTACCACCTGCCTCTCAACCAGACAGCCTGTTTATGGCCTCTGCAGAGCAGGTCTACTTTCTGAGCATCCTGGCTGTCTGGTGCTCTGCCATCTCCTCCCTGAAGTGGCCAGTTTTTCTTGCCCTTGGTTTTAGCATCTGACTCATATAACTCCCCTCTCCTCCTTTGTCTCTTTTTGCCAGGGGTCACGGGCATCAGCGGTCCAGGGAAGGAAGCAAAGCAAATGGAGAATGGCATGCTGGTGACAGACAGTGCGGGGAAGCAACTACAGAAGTAAGTGGGTGGAGGTGGCAAGTATCCTTGTGTTTGATTATAGAGGACTTCCTTAGATCCCTGGGGATTTATAGCATGTGCAGTATGTTAACCATGCTAGATTTTAAAAACTGGCCAAGTTGGCTGGGCATGGTGGCTCACACCTGTAATCCCAGCACTTTCGGAGGCTGAGGTGGGTGGATCACCTGAGGACAGGAGTTCAAGACCAGTCTGGCCAACATGGTGAAACCCTGTCTCTACTAAAGATAGAAAAATTAGCCAGGCATGGTGGCAGGTGCCTGTAAATTCTAGCTACTCAGAAGGCTGAGGCATGAGAATCATTTGAACCCAGGAAGCAGAGGTTGCAATGAGCTGAGATTGCACCATGGCACTCGAGCCTGGACAGCAGAGTGAGACTCCATCTCAAAAAACAAAAGCAAAAAACAGCAAAAGAACAACAACAGACATTGACAAAGAGCCTAAACATACCAGACCTTGGGGATTTGAGAAAGGATGGTGGACCTGCAGTTGCTATAGGGGTCAGAAGAGAGCAAAGACAATGTGGCCTAGCACTGTGCCTTGGTACATGTCACTTTTGCCATTGTTATCATCTTATACAGCTTGCATTCTAGTGGGAGATTCCAGACAGTGCATGAGTGCAGAAGGATGTAAGATTTTCGTCCGAAGTGCTAGCTTGGATTTGTGAAGCCCTAGGTCATGAAGCAGGAAGCCCCAGCTGCCCACCTGAATTCTAGATTTCATCCAGAGTTGGTTCTGATTCTTTCCTTTGCTGCTCCCTGAAAACCCACACTTGCTTTTGGATTTGAAGGCCACTTCCACCTTACTTGGCCTTAACCAAAGACCTTTGCACAGATCTCATGGGCAAGGAAAGGTTACCCACCCCTAGGCCCTAGATCAAAGAGGGGAGGTGCTGGAGGTTCATTTGGTTTTCAGGAAGTGTTTTCAGGACACAGTTTTGGGGGTACAGTGATGAATCACATGGGGCTCTTAACCTCAGGTAGTTTGTAATCTTGTTCAGTAGATAAGTAGGTAGAGGAAGGCATAGAAAGTTCCATGGCAAAGAACCACATCTGTGTTTTGCATGGCCTCCATAATTTTCTTTTTTTTTTTTTTTGAGATGGAGTATCCCTCCGTTGCTTAGGCTGCAGTTCAGTGTTCAGTGGCACCAACTCAACACAAAACTTTTTTTGTGCCACTGAACACAAAACTGTGGGCAACGCAGTCTGTGATGTTCTCTGGGGTCTGCATAAAGATAATGACCACCGATGTACAGAAAGTCCTTTCTTTTTTTTCTTTTGAGACGGTCTCTGTCGCTGAGGCTGGAGTGCAGTGACAAAATCATGGCTCACTGCAACTTCTACCTCCTGGATTCAAGCGATTTTTCTGCCTCAGCCTCCCTAGTAGTTGGGACTACAGGTGGCTGCCACCTTGCCTGCCTAATTTTTGTATTTTTAGTAGAGATGGGGTTTCACCATGTTTGCCGGGCTGTTCTTGAACTCCTGGCCACCAGTGATCTGCCCTTCTTGGCCTCCCAAAGTGCTAGATTTACAGGTGTGAGCCACTGCACCAGCCAAAAAGTGCTTTCTGAGGAATATGCTTGCATGAAGGAGCAGCCAGGGCAAGATCCCACCTCAACCCCCACCACCTTTGTAAAACAAGAAACTTGAATGAACTAGGTACTTTGCCCTATTTCTTCATCATGTTTCATATTTTGAAACTTTTTCATGTTTGAAAGATGATCTAAACGTGCCCTTTCTGTTTTATCTTTTATTTGAGATCAGTTAGAATTGATCTTAAAAAAAAAAAAAAAAAGCACGCACTTTTTGCATATCTGTGGTCATGGGCTTTTTGCAGACCCCCAGAGATCATCACAGATTGTGTTCTCCACAGGCCTCATTCCTGCCTGAGACATTCCCTTTCTCTGGGGACGTATAACCCTGGGGAATGAGATGGCAGGGGAGGGGGTGCAGGTGTTTGCACATGTTCATATATATGTTTACATGTACGCCTGTGTTGTTGACATCCCTGTGCTTTACTTCTCCAGACAGCTCAGCAGTTCCTCCTCCTATAGTGGGGACATCAGCAGGCACCACAGCAGCACCGCAGAGCTGCAGAAAGCCGAAGCCAAGAAGGAGGAGACTTGGAAGCTGATGGAGGCTGAGAAGGCACAGACAGGGCAGGTGAGATTTGCTCCTTCAGTGATGATGGTGGCTGCAGCTTACAGAATGCCCACTATGCAAAGTGCCTTGTCTACAATACACTTGTAAAGGTACTATTTACTGCACCAGAAACTGAGGCCAGAGAGGTTTAGTGACTTACCCAAGGTCACTGCTGGTAAGCGGCAGAACTGAGATTTGAACCCTAGCAGACTCCTAGGTTGGTGCTTGTAGTCTCTGCTCTACTGACTGCCACATCGATTTGAGCAGCTTAGGGGCTCTCATTAGCTGTAGGTGACCCGAATGCTTTAAATCAGGGCTTTTTGCAATGTGGGGTTCAGTTGTGCCTGAAATGGTTTCAGGTTGTGTGCAGACATATTCAATGACAGATGAATGTTTATTTTTTATTTCTTTTTTGAGATAGAGTTTCACTCTGTCACCAAGTCTGGAGTGCAGTGGTGCGATCTTGGCTCACTACAACCTCTGCCTCCCAGGTTCAAACAATTTTCCTGTCTCAGCCTCCCATGTAGCTTGGATTATAGACACTGGCTACCATGCCCAGCTAATTTTTGTCTTTTTAGTAGAGACAGGATTTCACCATGTTGGCCAGGCTAGTCTTGAACTCCTGGGCTCATCTTCCCTCCTCGGCCTCCCAAAATGCTGGGATTACAGGTGTAAGCCATTGCACCTGGCTTGTTTTTCATTTCTCATTTAGTCCTTAGGATTATGAGAAAGTCTCAGTTAGGTCCTGAAAGCAGGCTAGGACCCAACAGTTGGTAGCCTCTCTCTGTAACAAGGAGAGTGGGTTTTGAGCTCCTGTTTTATTTATTTGTTTAAAAGATCATGTTGGTGATCCAATGTTTATTTATTTATTTATTTTTTGAGACGGAGTTTCACTCGTTACCCAGGCTGGAGTGCAATGGCACGATCTCGGCTCACCACAACCTCCGCCTCCTGGGTTCAGGCAATTCTCCTGCCTCAGCCTCCTGAGTAGCTGGGATTACAGGCACGCGCCACCATGCCCAGCTAATTTTTTGTATTTTCAGTAGAGACGGGGTTTCACCATGTTGACCAGGATGGTCTCGATCTCTTGACCTCGTGATCCACCCACCTCGGCCTCCCAAAGTGCTGGGATTACAGGGTTGAGCCACCACGCCCGGCCCTCCAATGTTTATTTTTAAAAATAAATGTGATTACGTTTTTTTTAAAAAATAGGGAATGGAATTTTTAAAGTAGGTAAAAAATAAGCATACAGATAAAGAAAAGCAAAAAAAAAAAAAAACCCATGAAAAGCGGGGGAGTGAGGCTGCGTCACTTTCTTTTAAATCTGCTCTATTGTTAAAAGAACTAGAGGAGCAAAATCAAACAAATTTAAAAGTTAGCAGAAGACAAGAAATAACTAAGTTCAGAGCAGAACTGAAGGAGATAGATAGAGACAGAAAAAACCCTTCAAAGAAATCAGTGAATCCAGGAGGTGGTTTTTTGAAAAGATCAACAAAATAGACCACTAGGCAGACTAATAGAAAGAGACAAATAGATGCAATAAAAAGTAATAAAGGGGCCGGGCACGGTGGCTCAAGCCTGTAATCCCAGCACTTTGGGAGGCCGAGGCGGGTGGATCACGAGGTCAAGAGATCAAGACCATCCTGGTCAACATGGTGAAACCCCGTCTCTATAAAACTATAAAAAATTAGCTGGGCATGGTGGCGCGTGCCTGTAATCCCAGCTACTCAGGAGGCTGGGGCAGGAGAATTGCCTGAACCCAGGAGGCGGAGGTTGCAGTGAGCCGAGATCGGGCCATTGCACTCCAGCCTGGGTAACAAGAGCGAAACTCCATCATCTCGAAAAAAAAAAAGGGGGGGATATCACCACTGATCCCACAGAAATACAAACTACCATCAGATATTACTACAAACACCTCTTGCAAATAAACCAGTAAATCTAGATGACATGGATAAATTCCTGGACATGTACACTCCCTAAGACTAAACCAGGAGGAAGTTAAATCCCTGAATAGACCAATAATGAGGTTTGAAATTGAGGCAGCAATTAATAGCCTACCAAACAAAAGTTCAGGACCAGACAGGTTCACAGCCGAATTTTACCATAGATAAAAAGAGGAGCTGGTACCATTCCTTCTGAAACTATTCAAAACAATACAAAAGAGGGAATCCTACCTAACTAACTCATTTTATGAGACCAATGTCATTCTGATACCAAAACTTGGCAGAGACACAACTTAAAAAAAATTTTGGGCCTATATCCATGATGAACCTTAATGGGAAAATCCTCAATAAAATACTGGCAAACTGAATCCAGCAGCACATCTAGAAGCTCCATCATGATCAAATCAGCTTCATCCTCAAAATGCAAGGCTGGCTCAACATATGCAAATTTGTAAACATAAACAGAACCAAGACAAAAACTACATGATTATCTCAATAGATGCAGAGAGCGCCTTCGACAAAATTCAACAGACCTTTATGATAAAAACTCTGAAGAAACGAGGTATTCATGGAACGTATCTCAAAATAAGAGCTATTTTTGACAAACCCACAGACAGAAACAGTTTATGGGCAAAAACTGGAAGCATTCCCTTTGAAAACTGGCACAAGACAAGGATGCCCTCTCTCACCACTCCTACTCAACATAGTATTGGAAGTTCTGGTCTGGGAAATCAGGCAAGAAAAAGAAATAAAGGGTATTCAACTAGGAAAAGAGAAAATCAAATTGTTTTTATTTGCAGATGACATGATTGTATATTTAGAAGACCCCATCATCTCAACCCAAAATCTCCTTAAGCTGATAAGCACATTCAGCAAAGTCTTAGAATACACAATCAATGTGCAAAAGTCACAAGCATTCCTGCATGCCAATAACAGCCAAATCATGAGTGAACTCCCATTCATAATTGCTATAAAGAGAGTAAAATAGGAATACATCTAACAAGGGATGAAAGGACTTCTTGAAGGAGAATTACAAACCATTGCTCGAGGAAACAAACAGATGGAAAAACATTCCGTGCTCATGGTTAGGAAGAATCAATATTGTGAAAATGGCCGTACTGCCCAAAATAATTTATACATTCTATGCTACCCCATCAAGCTACCATTGACTTTCTTCACAAAATTGGAAAAAACTACCTTAAACTTCATATATAACCAAAAGAGAGCCCGCATAGCCAAGACAATCCTAAGCAAAACAACAACAACAAAAAGCTGGAGGTATCATGCTATCTGACTTCAAACTATACCACAAGGCTACAGTAATCAAAACAGCATAGTTCTGATACCAAAACAGAGATATAGACCAATGGAATAGAAGAGAGGCCTCAGAAGTAATGCCACACATCTACAACTATCTGATTTTTGACAAACCTGACAAAAACAAGCAACCAGGAAAGGATTCCCTATTTAATAAGTGGTGTTGGGAAAACTGGCTAGCCATCTGCAGAAAGCTGAAACTGCATCCCTTCCTTACACCTTATACACAAATTAACTCCAGATGTATTAAAGATTTAAACATAAGACCTAGCAACAAAAGCCAAAATAGACAAGTGGGATCTAATTAAACTTAAGAGCTTCTGGGCTGGGCGCGGTGGCTCAAGCCTGTAATCCCAGCACTTTGGGAGGCCGAGGCGGGTGGATCACGAGGTCAAGAGATCGAGACCATCCTGGTCAACATGGTGAAACCCCGTCTCTACTAAAACTACAAAAAATTAGCTGGGCATGGTGGCGTGTGCCTGTAGTCCCAGCTACTCAGGAGGCTGAGGCAGGAGAATTGCCTGAACCCAGGAGGCAGAGGTTGCGGTGAGCCGAGACTGGGCCATTGCACTCCAGCCTGGGTAACAAGAGTGAAACTCCGTCTCCAAAAAAAAAAAAAAAAAAAAAAGAGCTTCTTCACAGCAAAAGAAACAATCATTAGAGTGAACTGGCAGCCAACAGAATGGGAAAATATTTTTGCAATCTACCCATCTGACAAAGGGCTAATATCCAGAATGTATAAAGAAATTAAACAAATTTACAAGAAAAAACAACCCCATCAAAAAGTGGGCAAAGGATATGAACAGACGCTTCTCAAAAGATGTTTATGCAGCCAACAAACATGAAAAAAAGCTCATCATTAACTGGTCATTAGAGAAATGCAAATCAAAATCACATCGAGATACCATCTCATGCCAGTTAGGATGGCAATTATTAAAAAATCAGGAGACAACAGATGCTGGAGGGGATGTGGAGAAATAGGAACATATTTACACATTGTTGGCAGGAGTGTAAATTAATTCAGCCACTGTGGAAGATAGTGTGGCAATTCCTCAAGGATATAGAACTAGAAATACCATTTGACCCAGGTATCCCATTACTGGGTATATACCCTAAAGATTATAAATCATTCTGTTATAAAGACATATGCACACACGTTTATTGTGGCACTGTTTACAATCACAAAGACTTAAAACTAACCCAAATGCCCATCAATGATAGACTGGATAAAGAAAATGTGGCACATATATACCATGGAATACTATGCAGCCATAAAAAAGGATGAGTTCATGTCCTTTGTAGAGACATGGATGAAACTGGAAACCATCATTCTCAGAAAACTGATGCAAGAACAGAAAACAAAACACTACATGTTCTCACTCATAAGTGGGTGTTGAACAATGAGAACACAGGGACACAGGGAGGGGAACATCACACACTGGGGCCTGTCAGGAGGAGAAGGGGGTAAGGGAGGGATAGCAGGGGGTGGAGGGATTGGGGAGGGATAACATTAGGAGAAATACCTAATGTAGATGACGGAGATGGATGCAACAAAACCACCATAGCATGCGTATACCTATGTAACAAACCTGCACGTTCCGCATATGTACCCCAGAACTTAGTATAATTATTAAAAATAAATAAATAAATTGGATGCAGCCTTATTATACTGCCCAGGTGGTTCTCAAACTCCTGGGCTTAGGCAACCTCAGACTCCAAAGTAGGTGGGACTATAGGTATATATCACCACACCCAGCTGTTCTTCCTACAATTTTTAATATTTTAATCTCACTACAGAACCAATAACATAAGTAGAGGAACAGTCTCTCCTGCCAAATATATAATACCCAAATAATAAGTGTCCAAGAAAAACAGCTATATGCTATTTGTTGTACAGTTTTTCAACTAAAAGGTGCCAGGGAGATTCCATGATTACCACAAGTAATTTGATCCACTGAAGATTTATACTGGCAAAAATATAGATGTCACACTAGTATGATTTAAAAGTCAAAGTATTAATATTTATCTAATTAAACCTTAACCAAATTTCATATTTTCTCTATTGGGGAAAGCATTTCCTAATGTGATTTTTCTGTTGCTATGTATCTTCCAGTTCATTTTTGTTCAGCCCACACTATCTCAGTACTCATCAATCTTTTGTTAGTTACCAACATTAAAAAAAATTTTAAATCAACTAGCCATATGTCTATGGGTTTCTCTGACCAACTTTCCATAACTTACATCATAAAACAATAATAGGTAAACCACTGCTAAATTTTAAAAGTAAATACTAGCAAAAGTTGACTGGTGAGAAAATGTCACAAGAGACCACTTTACCTTGGTAGTAAGTCAAGTCTTCATCATCTGGTTTAGGGCATGAATCCACACGCAGTTAGTGAAAAATGCTTTAGAGCAAAAATATGCAATAAAAATGAGCAAGTTGATTTTTTTGTTGTTGATTTTTTACAAATTTTTTAACTCCCAGTTCATGTTCAGCTTCCCCCTCCAAAAAACAAAAACACAA
The DNA here is from genome assembly GCF_009761245.1 of Sapajus apella. Classification (NCBI taxonomy): domain Eukaryota; kingdom Metazoa; phylum Chordata; class Mammalia; order Primates; family Cebidae; genus Sapajus; species Sapajus apella. The sequence continues at coordinate 3,201,540 of NW_022436943.1, read as the reverse complement.
TCTGGGAAAAGATCAGCCATCTGTATATCAAATAACATTTCTTGACACAATTAAAATATGACCTCTGTTCTAAAAATAGATTTTGGTTACCTATTTCCGCCTCCAGCTGTCTTAATCTATAAAATATTCAGTTAAAACTGACTGAGCTCCATAACAAATAGTGACAGCCAATATATTGGCAGAGCTTGACAATAATTTACTCTCACAAGTTATCTGTCTTGAAGCAGAACATGAAATTCAGTTAATGGATGACATAACTTTTGTCACCTAAACTGGTAGGAACCTTATGACCTAAAACAAGGTAGAAAGATCCATTGTCTCTTGTCCATTATCTATCTGGTTAAAAGACTAGTCTGTGTCACTTGAAAATGGCAGTCTTGATTCCTCAGCATGAAAACCACGAAGGTCCTAGTGCTTTCTTTTGTCCTAAAAGAGTGCAGAGAATCCCCTGCTGTATTTGAAATGTGTGAGAGCTAAATGTACAAAAGTCTAATAATGAAGGTATATTTTCTTTTTTTTTTTTTTTTTGAGACGGAGTTTCACTCATGCTACCCAGGCTGGAGTGCAATGGCACGATCTCGGCTCACTGCAACCTCCACCTCCTGGGTTCAGGCAATTCTCCTGCCTCAGCCTCCTGAGTAGCTGGGATTACAGGCACGCGCCACCATGCCCAGCTAATGTTTTGTATTTTTAGTAGAGACGGGGTTTCACCATGTTGACCAGGATGGTCTCGATCTCTTGACCTTGTGATCCACCCGCCTCGGCCTCCCAAAGTGCTGGGATTACAGGCTTGAGCCACCGCGCCCGGCCTTGAAGGTATATTTTCTTATTGAGGATACTCTTCCCAGATAATTATAAAAATCCAATTATTTTCACTCTATGGGTCCTACCTTATTCAGGTTCACATAAACTAGCCCTTAAAAACCTTCATAGGCACTCAGATATCCAATGAGAGAGACTGCTGGAAAAACAGAGTCCTGGCAGTTGTACCTCTGTTTCCGTGAATACTACCTAAATATCTTTCTATAGGTTCCCACTTCCAGATTTCACTTATGAAGGGCTCCATGGCAGTTTCCAATGATCTTCAAATCTTCAGTCTATGAAAGCACAGATTCCTGAAAGGATGATCTCAAATGACCAGGAGTGGGAGGGAGCGCTCTATAGCCCTGCTCCTGAAAAACAACCTAACTGAAGTCTCTACTACCAGCACAGACACACCTCCAACTACCCAGCTGAACTTCATGACTGATTTGACAGCCAATGATGCCCCTGACACAACCTACACCGATATGGGAAGGACATCAGTGAATTGAGAAAAGAGGCAGAGATGAGGAGACACCTGCCCTAGGCCACAGATCTATGTAGTTCAGCAGTCTCCAGCCCATCAGTACTGAAGGGGCTCTGAGCCACCCTTCTGTAAGTCAGGATGGAATTATATGATACCAACATTTCTGTCTGCTGTAGAGACTCCTCCTAGTGTCTCCAAATGTTTTAGCATCTTATAGCAAAAATCTTTAAGTTCGTCAGTTCTTGATTTAAAAAGAGCACAGCAATCTGTTTAGAGCTTCCTTGAACCCTCTGTTTTAATGTCCCTTTGTAGTTAATTCCCAATATCTTGTGTCCTTCATCTTTATAATTTATCAGATGTCATAAACCCCAATATTCTAATCTTATTGAATAATCCATATCCAGTGTCATTTCTCTTCAAACTTGGCCTTGCCCTGGTTATCCATTCTTAGCCATTTCCATTGGGTTCACCAGCTAATTCCCTTCTCATTCTAACCACTGGGTGCACCAGACCCACTCCCCCTTTGTATTATTAACACATGCCAGGCCAGGTGTGGTGGCTCACACCTGTAAGCCCAGCACTTTGGGAGGCCGAGGCGGGCAGATCACCTGAGGTCAGGAGTTCGAGACCAGCCTGACAAACATGGAGAAACCCCATCTCTACTAAAAATACAAAATTATCCAGGCATGGTGGTGCATACCTGTAATCCCAGATACTCAGGAGGCTGAGGCAGAAGAATCGCTTGAACCCGGGAGGCAAAGGTTGCAGTGAGCCAAGATTGTGCTATTGCACTTAAGTCTGGCAACAGAAGCGAAACTCTGTCTCAAACAACAACAACAAATGGCAATAGAATAAAAAAAAGAAGGAAGAGTATTGGGCTTTAAAACAAATTCAAATCTCATTTCTACCACGTCTTATGTCCAAAAAAGAAACATCCTAATCTCTTTTGAGTCTCGAGTTCTCTATCTAGAAAATCATTTGACCAGAACATATGACACAGATGGAAGTACTAGAAGATATTTTAATTAGTCCTAAGATTCCTTAAATATCTGTAATTCTGTGTGCTTTTGGTTCTGTCTATAGGAAAACTGGGAATACATACCCAGCAGAATTTAAAAACATAACAAAAGCAACACCAAGGAAAAAAAATCATGGAAAAAGAAAAAAATAATAAAGCATTATGGAAGTAGGCAAATACTAGTCTAAAGGGAAAACAAAACTGGAAGTTAAATAATTTCTCTCTGAGACTTGCCAAATCTTGGTTTTGTAAAACTTCCAGTTCTATGGCCAAACCTTAACTCTGCCTTAAAGACTTTGATGGTTAATTTAAAAAAAAAAAAGATAAAAAGATGCTGGTTACCACAAAAATTGTGAAATTTATTAGGACAAATTCAGTGACTAACCTCATTTCTAACAGTAACCTATAATGAGAGTTGAACTTATTTAAACTCATTAATTTAGACATTAATTAATCTGACTAATCTTACACAGACCTATACATTAATCAAAGTGCTGCACAGATATCTCTATCAATCTGTACTGAGGAGCAAGAGAAAAGATTTGAAAGCCAGATAGGCTGATGGTCAAACTCTTGGTCAGCTACTTTGTGAACTATGGGATCATGATCCAATTAACCTCTCTAAACCACAGCTGCTTATTTAATAAACAGGTTATAAGAAAACAGATGTTGTGATGGCTTTATGAGATAAATACATAGCACATAATAGGGTGGTTAGCCCAGAATACAACACTCAATAGATATTAATTTCTTCCATCTGTATTTTCTTAGTTAACATAATTTTTAAAATCTGTAAAATCCTACCTGACTGCAGATTCATCAGAACTCCCAGAATCTATTAAAGGAAAAGGTAAAATGCATTTTAAATCAATAATGTATAGAAAATTAAAACCATAAGAAAGTACAGTGATGATGCCTGTAATTTCAACTATTTGGGAGGCTGAGGAAGGAGGATCACTTGAGAAACCCAGAAGTTTGAGGCTTTAGGAAACATAGCAAGAATCTACCTTCATAAAAAAAAAAAAAAAAATGCACAGTTGTGTACATGATTTAGATCATTTTTCTTTAAAGTATAGGACTGATGCTTTGTTACAAATCATTGATTTGAGAGCATACCTGGGACCTTATTAGAATTAATATAAATTATACCTATTGGTATATAATTAATGCAGTAAGAATTCTTACTTCCCTTTTTATTTATTAAACGCAAAGCATAAATTTATCAAAATTTGATATCTACAAGTGAACTGCAGTATATAAGTCATCCTAGCCAAACCCTATGAAATTGGCTAAAAATGGTATTGTTAGCAGAACAGATGGAATGAGTGACCAGTGTCAAAGAGCATGATTTCTGGACCAAAATATGAGGGGTGCACTTAAAACAGTAAACTAGTACTCCTTATCCACTATATGTGTGGAAAAGACACACTTGCCATGTTTTTCTCTGTTCTCACACCACTGCAACAAGCAACAAAGAAGGCTTCTGTGACCAAATATGTGGAGAGGTTTTCCCCACCAACAAGCAAGCAATCACTTCTGCAGATGACAAACTGGGTGTCATTTAATTCAGTTCTCACACTGTCTGCAGATAGCATCAGACTGCACAGGTAAAGGGCTCATCAGTCCCATGAGACTGCCTCCCTACATCAGTCCTAAGTCTGAAACTCCAGAACTTCCTACCAATCGGCTTCAAATTGGGGTTCCCAGGACTCCCTCTTAGGGTTAAATTGAATTGCTGGAATGGCTCAAAGTACTCAGGGAAACACACCAACGTACTGTGAATGACATCACAAAAGGTACAGATGAGCAGATGCATATTGCAAAGTCTGGGGTTAGCGGCAGAGATTCCATGCTCTCTCAGGACACACCACCCTCCAGGAACCTCCATGTATTCAGCAATCTGGAAGCTCTCCAAACCTAGTCCCTTTGGGTCTTTATGAAAGCTTCAGTACATAGGCATCACTAACTAATCACTGGCTGTTGGTGACTGACAGCCTTTATCCCTTCTCTCCTCCCCAGAGTTTGCAGAGTGAGACAGAAGAACTCAACCCTCTAATCAGCCATGTCTTCATGATGGTGACCAGTTCCCATCTTGAATATACCTAGGAGCTTCCAGCCATTGATCATTAGCATACCAAAAGACATCACTTTGGAAATTTGAAGGAGTTTAAGAATTGTACACCAAGAAATGAGTCAAAGTCCAAACACAGATTTTACATCTGCAGTTTTGAATTATGTAGTTACAGCTACTAACAGTTAACTGTATTCCAAACATACTACATTGAAAACTCCAGAAATAAACAAGTCATAAGTGTTAGTGTACCAGTCTGAGAAGCACAATAAAATCTTGAGCTCTTGCCCTCTATCCATCCCAGGCTGTGAATCATTCCTTTGTCCAGTGCATTCACACTGCTTGTGCTGTCCAGCCATTAGTCATCAACATGGTCTCTGCCTGCATCCAGCCATCGACATCATTAAGGCCTGAAGGTCCAGGAACACTCAAAGCTGGTAATCTTTTTTCTGACCTAGAGTCAGGGGGTGAATAGTGACCTAACACTACTTGACAATGCCTACATCATACCTCACTTCATCTTATTACATAGGCATTGTATCACTTCACATCATCACAGGAAAAAGGGTGAGAACCATACCATATATTTTAAGAGACCACATTCAAATAATTTTTATTACAGCATATTACTATAATTTTCCATTTTCCTTTAGTTATTGTTAATTTCTTACTGTACCTAATTTATAAATTAAACTTTAACATAGATATGTATAGGGAAAAAAAACAGTGAGTGATTCAGTACTATTTGTGCTTTCAGGCATTCAGAGGGCCTTTGAATTTATCTCCCACAGTTAAGGGGGAACCACTGCACTTAATTTGTTGTAACACAACACATTCTCTTTAGCTCTTAAAACTGCAGTTTAGGATAAAACACCATATCACCAGAATTCAGCAAAACCTAGGAATCAGACCAGAAACAGGGACTCTTGCAAAAACTTTCCAGCTGCCAGTGGAGAAGCGCTCAAGAGATATTAATGTGTTACTCTGGCCAATAGTCTTGGGGAAGGTGCTGGCTCTTTTACTTAGTTGTAGCTATGTGCTCTGCCCTACATCTAACAAGGCCCAAATTCACCTGCCATTTGTCCGCCCACGGAAGGAACCACTGGAAAGATGACTGCTTTAAGAGCTTATCCACTCCGAAACACATCACAGAAGACGACTGTCTCAACAACAACAACAAAAAAGAAACAAACATAATTGTTCCCGTGTAAAAGTAAGTCTAGGTCCACACTAGATCTGAAGAGTTCTCAATGCCATGAGACAGGACAGAAATATATTAAAAAATTATATTCCTGCTTTCTGTAGAAATAAAACTTGAATTTAAGCTTTTGTAAGACAAGTCAAGAAAAAGCAAAAAATGCAAAGTAAAACTTGAAAGGCCATTTCATCATCATGGGCTCATGATCACGAGATATTCACAAACTATATATATTGTTCATATTGTTCAAAACTTTGGTTCTCAATTTTGACATGAGTAAGTTGCAGTTTCATTCAAGGATGTCCAAGAGGTCAAATAAGACAATGTCATTTGCTATTTTCAGTCTTTTTTTTTTTTTTTTTTTTTTATAGAGAACAGTAAACTTCTTTAGAGAAATGAATTGTCATAACTGTA
>NW_022436943.1:3167129-3195451 GCF_009761245.1 Sapajus apella | reverse complement strand
TCTTGTTACCCAGGCTGGAGTGCAATGGCGCGATCTCGGCTCACCGCAACCTCCGTCTCCTGGGTTCAGGCAATTCTCCTGCCTCAGCCTCCTGAGTAGCTGGGATTACAGGCACGCGCCACCACGCCCAGCTAATTTTTTTTTTGTATTTTTAGTAGAGACGGGGTTTCACCATGTTGACCAGGATGGTCTCGATCTCTTGACCTTGTGATCCACCCGCCTCGGCCTCCCAAAGTGCTGGGATTACAGGCTTGAGCCACCGCGCCCGGCCTAACAGTAAACTTCTTTAGAGAAATGAATTGTCAAAACTTCATAGGCTAAAGGCTCATGAGTCATAATTCTAAGGGCATTTGTAAAATATGGTAGTACATGCTTGCATTCTGAACTTTTCAGCCTTAAACCCTGATATAGTAAATATTCACAGATACAAACTGATTAAACAAAAGCCCCTTTTAATCTGGCATTATTTTTCCTTTTTTTGGAGACAGTCTTGCTCTGCTGCCAGATTAGAGTACAGTGGTGCAATTTTGGCTCACTGCAACCTCTGCCTCCCAGGTTCAAGTGATTTCTGTGTCTCAGCCTCCCGTACAGCTGGGGCTACAGGCATGCGGCACCACACCCAGCTAATTTTTTATATTTTAATAGAGATGGGGTTTCACCATGTAGGCCAGGATGGTCTCGTTCTCCTGACCTCATGATCCACCTGCCTCAGCCTCCCAAAGTGCTGGGATGACAGGTGTGAGCCACCACGTCCAGCCTATTTTTCTTTTCCTTTTTTTTTCTTTCTTCATTTATCAGGAATAGGAGAGTCTAATTAAATGTGGTAGAATGGCATAAGGGAATACAATGAAACGTGTAAAATGAATTAAACCAGAGCTAATCATATCAATGTGGATACATCTGGAAAATATAATACAAAGTACACAAAAGAAAGTGGCAGAAAAATATGTAAAGTGTAGATATAGGACACATAAAAATTCTGCATATTATTTCTGAGCATCACAATATAGTTAAGGATTTCAAAAGGGTATTGAAATGGAAAACAGCAAATGATGTTGGTAGTCTCAGTGATGTTCATGATGTTGTCTCTATGCAATTATTAAAAAAAAACAACTTATAACAAAGTCTCAAAACCACCATTTTAAAAGACTGTCTTCTAGTTATGAATGAATGATTACTTTCCTAGTTTTTGATAATTAAAGATGCCACAAACACACCCATACACACACATGCATACACAGTCTGCTCATTAGGACATTTCATTGGCTTTAGATCATAGGTGTAATAGCATTAACGGGAAGTCTCTAAAGTTAATACAGAAACTGAAATCTAAGTAAAACATTCCTTTAAGTAAATACCAGAACTCCAACTAGCACTAAGACACTGGAAATATCTCAGAGTCTCAAAGTTCACTGCTTTGAATCCTCGACAAGTATAAAAATTCCATATTGGAAATGTTAATGCTATTCAAAATATTAAAATGGAAACATCCAAGTTAAAACTCCTATTTTAAAAATCTTATTTTCTTATACTTTTAAATTTATTTTTATTGAAATATGGATACTAACAGTAACATTTATGTCAATGCCTTCCATTCAATTTAGAATAAAAAAAATTAGGGGTAAGAAGAATATGAGTACTTCCAATCGTTTAATGTACTTAGTTCCAGCATTCCATTTGTATTGAAACTATACCTGTTCTCAATGTCTGTACATTCTTTCTTTGTACTGCATCTCTCACAACAAGATCTTCCATTTCAGTGGTAGGCTGAATGGGTTTTAAAAGAAAATAATCAGATATATTTTATACAATATAAAGTTAGTAATTAAAAATAAATATATATAATTACCTTCAAGGAAGGATGTTATTCAGGAGGCCCTACAAAGCAAAGGGGACATGTCATCAATTATATGTAGGTATGACAGGGCCAACCAAATATTCATGCAGTGTTAGTATCAAGCTGAGTCCTCATGCCTGGCTATGAAAATAATTACTTAAGGTTTTGAGGGTTCTTTTTGGCATCTTCTTTTCATTGCCTAGGACAGCAACGTGATGGAAATATACTGAGTAAAATGGGAATATAGGATCCCTAAATCACAAAGTTTATATTTCAAAAGTGAGATTGTTTCAAATGCCTATAACTAAAATAGAAAAGTATGGATATTAATGTGAACACGTTGGGCTGATAAGGATAAAAGGGACCATTAAACAGTGGAGCAAATCATAACCTGAGAGAATCAACATCAAGGCTAATGGTGAATGCTACAGAGTAATTAAACTTGAAACATCACAGGCATTGATGCCAGAACACCACAAATATTTATCACGTGCTTCCCCTTGTCCTGTCACTTAGGAAATACACAGTTGGCATGCCAGTTCAGGTGAATGTGTGATTCACCTCTCATCAAAGAAAGTGTTCTAAATTGATCAGCTGTGATATACACTTATGAAATAAGTTTCTCAAAATTCTCATTTTCCCATGCCCACGTGGCTACTGAAGCACCTACATTTCTCATATCCTCTCATTTGACCTTTTCTTAAGAGTTCCTTGATCCACTCATGCAAGACTTAAAACACATCAAATAAACCAGAAAGAATAAGCTTTCGGTATCAAAGTATTTATCAAAAGAGAAAACATTGAATTGCCACAGACTTGATAGAAAAGAATAAACTTTTATATTTCAAGATCAGTGCATTGTTCTTAGAAAATGACAATTTTGAAAAAAAAAATGACAATTTTGGTAGTCACAGAATAAATTTTATATGACTGCTTCTAAAATTAGCTAAGTTTGGCATGTCATCTTACTCTGTAAATGACTTTTATAAAACAGCTATCATATCAAAGAACAGGCTGACCCCCCCAAAATTAGCCAAAATGCAATTTAATCACATCTTATTCACTCATGTCAATGAAACTTCTTGCTCTGAGGCCTGACAGCTATGAAGAGAAATTAGCTGCTATGGTTTACCCCAATTCTAGCACTCCCTCCTGCCTCCAGTAATCTCCACAGCAATAACTGCTTTTGCTAGACTGGGCATATGCCCAAGGAACTGGAAGTGAGGTGTCTCAAGCTTCCTTGGTTTTAACTCCAAAGTCCCCCAACAAACTTTTTTTCTTCCCCTCTCCTTGCCCTTTCACAATCCCTCCTCCTTTGCAAAAGAAATCTTTAGATCTGTCATCCTGATGCTTCACTTCCTAACTGCTTTTTATGGATAATTGTCATGACTTTTTTTCATCTGTATTCAGCAGTAGTATACACCAAACTTCTGCTTCCTGTGTGGCTAGAATCCTACTTCAGAAATAAAAGGAGATTAATGCCTTCCCTTGATTCTGTTATTTTTTTAAATTGCTGTCCAATGGCTCTTTTCCCAGATTTCTCTAAAGGAGGGCTATTTCCTTGTTATTCAGAGCTGTGTCCAAGGAATAGCACCAACACGACCTGAGTACTCCTGAGTACTCCTGAGAAGGGCAGAATCCCACACATGCTGAATGAGAATGTCCATTTTCCAGAAGCTCCTCAACTAATGCATGAAAATTTGGATGCCCTGTTCTATACCTATGTGCTTCCACATTTGTTTACCTTAATTGCCCATCTGGAACTTACCCTCAATTTCTTCCCCATTAAATTCCTGAATTTAATTCTGCATTATAAGCCATAATGTTTTTAATAAATTTTTAATCAGGCTATACCTTCTCTAACTTCCTCTCCATAAATCACATGACACTATTCAATTATGTCAATTTTGCTTATATGATACTATCTGATGAAGTTACAACATTTTCTATAAAACTAAATTATGGCCATACATGACTGCCCATTTATGGTGATACTCATCGATGGTAGATAAAACACAGGTCTGTGTGGTGAGGTACCTCAATCCTTAATCTCTCTCCAATAGTGAGAATGACCGCAAGAGCAGGAAGATGTGACTCTAATTCTCTGACACATTTTGGTGCTGGAAGCTGATGTTGCCTTCTTTCCTATTTCTATCACTGTGCTCTTCTTCTGAAAATCAATTTGACTTTACTACCTTCCTTTACATATACCCGCATGCTGTTTCTTCATTTATTCCATGTACACTCTGCCCTCCTTATTCTTTCTCTTTATTCATTTTCTCTTCCGTCTTTCCTGACTTTCCTCAGATCTTAGAATATCTTAAAATGGGAACTAATAATTCAGCTCCTTTAGTGGTACTTTCAATAGACTCAACTGCTGACCCCTGTTTAGATACACAACTTATCACCTTTTTACTTCTCCTTTACTTATTATACATTTAATAGAACATTTTCTTTAGCTATTTGTATATATTAGTGCTCATATTTTATTAAAAAAAATTCCATCAAATGACGTTTTAAATAAAATAGTATTCTTACCTTGTTTTACATTAACTATACTGTGTTTTTTGTTGTTGTTGTTTGTTGTTTTGTTTTTCCATTGGCAGGTCCAGGTAAAGGCTCTGACACTTTCTACAGGGACACGCTGCTGAGGTAATATCAAGCATGAGTTTCCATTTAAAAAATTATGAGTTGCATAAAGACTTTCTTATCAATTTTTTTTCTTTTTTGAAACAGTGTCTCTGTTACTGAAGGCTGGAATGTATGGCATGATTATGGCTCACTGCAATCTCAACCTCCCAACCTCAAGCAATCTTTCCACTTCAACTTCCTCAGTAGCTGAATCTACAGCTGTGTACCATCATGCTAGGCTACTTTTTTATTGTTATTTTTGTAGAGACAAGATCTTACTATATTGCCCAGGCTGGTCTCAAACTCCTGGTGTTGTGGGTTTTTTTTTTTTTTTTTTTTTTTTTTTTTTTTTGAGACATAGTCTCGCTCTGTCACCAGGTGCCAGGCTGGAATGCAGTGGCATGATCTCAGCTCACTGCAATCTCTGCCTCCGGGGTTCAAGCAATTCTCCAGCCTCAGTCTCCTGAGTAGCTGGGACTACAGGTGTATGCCACCACACCCAGCTGATTTTTTTTTTTTTTTTTTTTTTTGTATTTTAGTAGACATGGGGTTTCACCATGTTGGCCAGGATGGTCTCGGTCTCTTGACCGCATCATCCATCTACCTCTGCCTCCTAAAGTGCTGGGATTACAGGTGTGAGCCCCTGGGCCTGGCCCAAACTCCTGGTCTTAAGTAATCCTTTCACTTCTGCCTCCCAAAGTGTCGACATAACCAATGTGCACCACCACACTAAGCACTAATCAATTTACTTAAATAAATCTCAGTTTACCTAAGCTTGGTTGCTCACTCTTATAATCCCAGCTGTTTGCAAAACCAGGGTAGGTGGATTGCTTGAGCTTGGAATTCAAGACGAGCTTGAGCAACATAATGAGAACCTATCTCTACAAAAACAAACAAACAAAATGAGTTAGGCATTGTGGTGTGTACCTGTAGTCCCAGCTACTTGGGAGGCTGTTGTGGGAGGATTACTTGAGCCTGGGAGGTGGAGATTGTAGCGAGCCAAGATCATGCCACTTCATTCAAGCCTAGGCAACAGAGCAAGACTCTGTCTCGCCCGAAATTTCAACTTAGTATTTTAAAACTAATTTGACTTAAAAAATAACAGAAGCATGTACTGAAACCAAAGCATTCCAGTAGAGAATGTTACCTACACTTTCTAGATCAGGCTCATCTGTTACCTTCATATGTCCATTGACTTGCTTATCCAAGCATGGCAACCAGAAGGAAACATATTCACAGACAAAATATTAGCATGTGCATATTTCAGGCAGGAACTAGCTTCAAAGTACCTAACTCTATTTTGCAATCTCCACCAAAAATAGGAAAACATTTAAAAAGTACATATTGGTAGTCGATCACAGTGGCTCATGCCTGTATTCCCAGCACTTTGGGAGGCTGAGGCGGGCATATCATGAGGTCAAGAGATTGAGACCATCCTAGCCAATACGGTGAAACCCCGTCTCTACTAAAAAATACAAAAATTAGCTGGGTGTGGTGGCAAACGCCTGTAAACCCAGCTACTTGGGAGGCTGAGGCAGGAGAGTTACTTGAACCTGGGAGGCAGACGTTGCAGGGAGCCTAGATTGTGCCACTGCACTCCAGCCTGGGTGAAAGAGCAACACTCCATCTCGAAAGCTTATGTATACACACACATACATACACACATATAAAATATATATAATATACATATTACTTGGTGTAATACTTACAATATTTTAAAAATTTAAATATCCTCATAAATATTTGTGTCAAGATATTTATGATAGGAAATTTGGAAATATGTGACATTGAGCATCAATAGAACACCATAGAAGATGCTTCATTTAGGTAAACAAAGACTTGAAAAAAACCTACATATTTTTTGATAAAATCTTTACTGATAGAAAAAATGGTTGAATAGAATGATAATGTAGTAATAAAATTTGTTATATTTAAATAAAAGCAAGCAAATATGTGATCAACTGAGTATTTTATTTATTTTTTTATTATACTTTAAGTTCTGGGGTATATGTGCAGAACATGCAGGTTCGTTACATAGGTGTATACACGTGCCATGGTGATTGGCTGCATCCATCAGGCCAGGAGCAATGGATCACACCTTTAATCTTAAGACTTTGGGAGGCCAAGGTGGGTGGATCGCTTGAGCCCAGGAGTTTTAAACCAGCCTGGGAAAAATGGTCAAACCCTATCTGTACAAAAGACACATAAATTAGCTGGGCATGGTGGTGCATGCCTGGAATCCCAGATACTCAGAAGACTGAGATGGAAGGATCATATTACCCTGGAAGGTCAAGGCTGCAGTGAGCTGAAATCGCACTACTGCACTTTAGCACAGACAACAGAATAAGACTCTGTCAAGAAAGAAAAGAAAAGAAGAAAAGGAAAGGAAGAGAAAGAAAGAAAAGAGAGAGAAAGAAAGAATGAACTTCAAAAGGTGAACAAGCTTTCTTTAAAAGGAAAAAAAAAAAAAAAAAGAATAGGAAGCATCTAAAATGTGCCAGGATTCAATTTCACATTTGTTGTACATACTGTAATCATAAAAAATAATTATGATGACGGCTTTCTGCCATTTCCAGAGTGTTAAGGGCAAAATGATGAATAGATGGGATTCTTTGTTGTCTCCATTCAGAATTTCTTCCTCTTAGACTTTCACATGGCTGGATGTCATCCTTTAGTTGGCAGCTTAAATACCATACTCAGAGAGGTCTTCTCTGACCGCAGATTTCCATTCCTCTCCCATTCCCATCCTAACTACACACTTCCTTGATAACTTCAAACATTTTCTGTTTTCTTCATAGAAAGCATTTATAGTGAGAAGTATTTGCTCTTTCTTTTTCTGTTCCTACTACTATAGCATAAGATCTCATCTTGTATATTCAGTGTCTCACTGAGTAGCACAGTTTGCGATCTATAACCAAAATAAATTCTAGGTCCAAACACTTAAAATTTCATCAGAAAGTCTCATGTTCCAAACTGCTATGTTCCTGCAGGACATCTTCAGTCATAGTAGCCTGCTGAAACTGAACACACCCCTACCCCAAATTTAAAATCCCCATGCCATTTCCTCCTTTCCCGTTGTTTTCTTGATGCTATTGCCATTTTATCATCTTTCAGGTTTACAAAAATTTCCCTCGAGTTTTATTAAATCACTGAATACTGCTATGATCATTTTGTCTCACATGTGCAAACATATTTTCCAGTTTACAAATGTTTTTACATTTCCCACTACTTTTGTTCCTTACACATAACTGAGAGGTATCATTAGTATCATTTTTATGAATGAGGTCAATGACAATCAAATAAAGAATTTTTCCCAAGGTCCCATACCTAGTAAGTGGCAGAACCAGGATGCTAACATGTCTTTAGACTTCTACTGGTGCTGATAAAACTATGTACCAGCTGCTTCTAGTGAAAAGTCACATCCCTCCCATTTCTCTCCACAGTCGTAACATTAGAATACACCATTATTATTTTATACGTCTGCTGCTATAAGAGTGGCTGCCACAAAAGTACTCAGTGTGTTCTGTTTTTGAAAATGACTTCCACTTACTACAACACTAAACTAAATTGTTGTTGTTACAGTCCCACATAGTTACTACTCTCCGTGTTTTTTTCTTTAACCAAAAATGTTCACTGTAGATCTATATTGGACAATGAAAATATATAAACTTACTAAAATCGCAGCATTATCTTTTCAAGTTCCAATTTCAATAAAAACTACAATTGAAGGCCGGGCGCAGTGGCTCATGTCTATAATCCCAGCACTTTGGGAGGCCAAGGCAGGTGGATCACAAGGTCAAGAGATCAAGACCATCCTGGTCAACATGGTGAAACCTTGTCTCTACAAAAAAAATACAAACAAAATTAGCTGGGCATGGTGGCGCATGCCTGTAGTCCCCGCTACTCGGGAGGCTGGGGCAGGAGAATTGCTTGAATCCAGGAGGCAGAGGTTGCGGTGAGCCAAGATCGTGCCATTGCACTCCAGCCTGGGTAACAAGAGCGAAACTCCATCTCAAAAAAAAAAAAAAAAAAAAAAAACAGAAAAACTACAATCGAAACTGTTTCTCTCTAACCCTCCTTATGATTTTGCACATTTGATATACCACAGAATCATAAATTTGGCCACAACTTAACCTGAAATAATTCTTTAGATTTTAGATAAACATTTTCAGAACAGGAAGTGATTTTTTGCACATTCTAAACTTTATTTTTGTGGCACTATACTACACTTGATTCTTAAATCAATCATGCAAATTAGCAGAATTATACTACAAGCAGTAATTTACTTATCACATAATTATTAATTATGAGCTAAACACAAGAAAATGCATTATGGGCATATGCAGGAGGTAATTATTTGCATAAATCACTTCTTGTGGGGGAAAATGAGAATTTATAGTGGTACCTTATTTAAGTGGGTTGGCATTGCACATAGTATTAGTTGCTTTTATTCTGTTTGTCAAAAAGATAAAGATAAGTGTATAAATTCAGCTTTTCCAAAGAAAAGGAAAAAAAAAGAGTAAATCTTGTGGCCAATAATTGTTAAATGAAAGCCACACGTAGATAACTAAAGAGAAAGCTGTAACTAAATTTGCTGACAATAAAGACATAGATGGACTGAAAGACCAGTCACTAAAGAAATAAGGCCGGGCGCGGTGGCTCAAGCCTGTAATCCCAGCACTTTGGGAGGCCGAGGCGGGTGGATCACGAGGTCAAGAGATCGAGACCATCCTGGTCAACATGGTGAAACCCCGTCTCTACTAAAACTACAAAAAAAAAAAAAATTAGCTGGGCATGGTGGCGCGTGCCTGTAATCCCAGCTACTCAGGAGGCTGAGGCAGGAGAATTGCCTGAACCCAGGAGGCGGAGGTTGCGATGAGCCGAGATCGCGCCATTGCACTCCAGCCTGGGTAACAAGAGCGAAACTCTGTCTCAAAAAAGAAATGAGATCTGTGAGAAAAAAATTAGGTGGGGATAAATTATTTTAAAAATGTAAGGATGAAGGAAGAAACAACAAAAAAGCCTAACTAGTCAATTTAGTATGAGCTTCAGCCAAGAGAGAAAAGAAACAACATGATGTACAATAAAGTACACGGAGAAACAGATATATAACACAGCCTTTTGTTCCTTTATAGCCCTAACAATACAGGTTAATTCTTATGCTCCAATAAGTTTTTAAAAAATATTTCTGTGATACAGAGTTTAATTTTATTACTATAAAACATTCAATTAGCTAGCCATGGTCATCTACCACTACCTGAAAGACAGTCATTATTACAGAGAGGGAAAACTAGAACTTTCTGTCAACTTTCCACCTAGAGAAAGAAGTGGTCACCGGAATTCTAAAGAGTAATGCATGACTTATAAAGGCATATTTATTACAGCGTGAGTTGGGGCTAATAAAATGTTTAAGAAATTTTAGTCTAAAATCATAATCTAAGACTCCATTTGAATTACACCAGAAAATATGTTGTAACCCTCTTTGTTATTAATGACCTATTTCTAATTTATTTCCTTTTTATTTATGGCATAGTTTCTCAAAATAACACATCAAAACTTATACATGCTGAAACATTAAAAATAATACAAATATAAGCAATATTTTTAACTGCAGTATTTAATCAATAGATACATTATGTATATTACTTATAACATTTCATTATATAAAAATTTATTCATCTATTTATTCAGATTAAACAACTATTAAGGCTCAATGTGGCAACTCATGCCTGTAACCCCAGCACTTTGAGAGGCTGAGGAAGGCATATCATGTAAGTCCAACAGTTAAAGGCCAGCCTGGGCAACAAGGCAAAACACCATCTCTACAAAAAATACAAGTGACAGAGACCTACAGTCCCAGCTACTTGGATGGCTGAGGTGAGAGGATTACCTGAGGCCAGGAGACTGCAGTGAGCCAAGATCCCACCACTGCACTCCAGCCTGGGTGACAGAGTGAAACTCCATCTTGAAAAAGCAACAATTACAATGCTTCTTACATGGAAGACTGTATGCCAGGTACTCCAGGATACACACAAATATGTCTATGACCTCCAGTAGCTCATAGTATGCTACTACCAACTTCAAATGATTATTTAAACAACTAAGTGTAAAAATTTCTGAAATTTTCAATTTCCGAATGTAATATAAAGACTTTGAGTGGATATTTTAAATAAACTACAATGACAAAATTATGGTGTTAAAGTCTTACCATATTGGTATTGAGTCTGCTTATATAACTGGTTTATTTGCAGCAAAATACATGTTATTCATTAGATGAAATGTTTTACATATACCCTTTATGGACAACTTATAAAACACACAAAAACCCATTTGTAATACAAATTTTGATAACATAAATTGAAATTTCTACAATTTATATTTTTAAAGCAGATACAATCTGGTTATGTTGCCCAGGCTGTTCTCATCTGGAGCTCAAGCAATCCTCCTGCCTCAAACCCCCAAATAGCTAGGACTACAGGTGTACACCACCATACTCAGCTAGTTTTCTACAAATTTTAATATTATTTTAGTCTCACTACAGAACTAATAAGTAGAAAAAAAAATCTCTCCTAAAAACTATATGATACCAAAATAATAAGTGTCCAAAAAAAGATATATGCTATGTGCTGTACAGTTTTGCCAATAAAATGTACCAGGGAGATTCCATGATAACTATAAGTAATTTGATTCACTGAAGATTTATACAGGCATAAATATTATGAAAGCAACACTAGTATGATTTAAAAGCCAACATTAACATTTATCCATATAAACCTTAACCAAATTTTGTATTTCCTTTATTGGGGAAAGCATTTTCTAATGTGATTCTCCTGTCACCTATGTATTTTCCAGTTCATTTTATTTATTTGTTTATTTATTTTCATTTTTAAAGACAGGGTTTCACCATGTTGGTCAGGCTGATCTTGAACTCCTGACCTCACGTGATCCGCCCGCCTTGGCCTCAAAAGTGCTAGGATTACAGGCGTAAGCCACCACGGCTGACCTCCAGTTCATTTTCTTTCAGCCCTCACTCCGTCACAGTACTTAATCAATCTTTTGTTAGTTAACAAGGTTAAACACATTTTTTAAATCAACTAGCCATGTCTATACTTTTCTCTGACCAACTTTGTATTACCAACAGTAAAAATAGATAAACCGCCGGGCGCGGTGGCTCAAGCCTGTAATCCCAGCACTTTGGGAGGCCGAGGCGGGTGGATCACGAGGTCAAGAGATCGAGACCATCCTGGTCAACATGGTGAAACCCCGTCTCTACTAAAAAATACAAAAAATTAGCTGGGCATGGTGGCACGTGCCTGTAATCCCAGCTACTCAGGAGGCTGAGGCAGGAGAATTGCCTGAACCCAGGAGACGAGGTTGCGGTGAGCCGAGATCACGCCATTGCACTCCAGTCTGGGTAACAAGAGCGAGACTCCGTCTCAAAAAAAAAAAAAAAAAAAAAAATAGATAAACCATTGCTAAATTTTAAAAGTAAATAATATGCAAAACTTGACTGAGAAAATTAATTTTACAAGAGGCCACTTTACCTTGGTGGTAACAGTCAAGTTGTCATCATCTGGCTTAGGGCATGGATCAACACACAGTTCGTGGAAAATGCTTTAGAGCAAAAATATACAATGAAAATGAGCAAGTTGATTACTTTACAAATTTTTAACTGCCGGTTCATATTCAGCTTCTCCCTCCAAAAAACAAAAACACTATCTGGGAAAAGGTCAGCTATCTGTATATTAAATAATGTTTCTTCATATAATTAAGATATGGCTCTGTTCTAAAAATAGATTTCGGTTACCTATTTTCTGCCTCTACCTGTCTAAATATATACAATATTCAATGAAAACTGACTTTGAGCTGCATAACAAATAGTGACAGCTAATATATACCAGAGCCTGATGATAATTTACCCTGACAAATTATCTATCCTGAAGTTGTACTTAAAATTCAACTAATAAATGACACAACTTTTGTTATCTAAACTGGAAGAAACCTGATGACCTAAAACAAGGTAGAAAGATCCACTGTTTCTTGTCCATTGTCTATCTCTGGTTAAAAGACTAATCTGTGTCACTTCAAATTGGTGGTCTGGATTCCTCAGCAAAGAAACCATTTAAGAAGATCCCATTGCTTTGCTTTGTCCCAAAACAGTACAGGGAATCACCTGCAATATTTGAAATATGTGAATGCTAAGTGCACAGAAGTCTAATATCAAAGGTGTATTTTCTCTTTGAGAATACACTTCCCAGAAAGATTAACACATTAACAATAATAAAAATTCAATTATATTCACTCTGTACGTCCTTCCTTTTTCAGGCCCACATTAACTAGGAAGCCCTTAAATCTTTCACAGGTAGGGCTGGGCGCGGTGGCTCACGCCTAAAATCCCAGCTCTTTGGGAGGCCGAGGTGAGCAAATCACTTGAAGTCAGAAGCTCAAAACCAGCCTGGCCAACATGGTGAAACCCTGTCTTCACTAAAAATGCAAACATTAACCAGGCGTGGTGGTAAACACCTGTAATTTCAGCTACTAGGGAGGCTAAGGCAGGAGAATTGCTTGAACCCTGGAGGCAGAGGTTGTGGTGAGCTGAGATCATGCTACTGCATTCCAGCCTGGGTGACGGAGTGAGCGTCCCTCTCAAAAAAAACCTTCATAGGCACTCAGATATCCAAGAAGAGAGACTGCTGGAAAAACAGTCCTGATAGTTGTACCTCTATTTCCCTAAGTACTATCTAAATATCTTTCTTCCTATGGGCTTCCAGATTCCACTTGTGCAGGGCTACTTTGGCAGTCTCCAATATTCAACTCTTCAATCTATGAAAACACAGATTCCTGAAAGGATGGCCTCAAATCACCAGGAGTAGCTGTCTACATCCCTGCTCCTGAATAACAAGCTAACTGGAGTCTCCATCAACTGCCCCCAGCATAGACACACCTCCAGTTACCCAACTGAACTTCATGACTGACTGGCCAGTCAATCATGCCCCTGACCCAGCCTACATGAACACTGGAGGGCTATCAGTGAATTATGAAAAGAAGCAGAGGTGAGGAGGCACCTGCCCTGGGCTACAGATCTATGTAGTTCAGCAATCTCCAACCCCTAGTACTCAAGAAGCTCTAAGCCACTCCTCTCTAAGTCAGAATGGAAGCACATGATACCACATTTCTATCTGCTGTAGAGACTCTCCCCAGTGTCTCAAAATGTTTTAGCATCTTTCAGTAAAAATTTTCAAGTTTGTCAGTTATTGATAAAAAAAAAAAAAGCAGCAACCTGTTTAAAGCTCCATTGAACCTTCTATTTTAATGTGTCTTTGTAAATTCCCAACATCTTGTGTTCTTCTTCTTTGTAATTTATCTTTATTAAACTTGTCATATACTCCAATATTCTGATCTCTTACTGAAGAATCCGTATTCCTATCCAATCCAGTGTTGTTTCTCTTCAAACTTGGCTTTCCCCTGCTCATTCTATTCTTAGCCACTTCCATTGGGTTCACCAGTTAATTTCATTCTCATTCTGTCCACTGGGGTGCACCAAACTCACTCCTTTGTAACATCATCATCATCATCATCATCTGAGACAGAGTCTCTCACTCTGTCACCAGGCTAGAGTGCAATGGTGTGATCTCGGCTCACTGCAACCTCTGCCTCTCGGGTTCACCCAATCTCCTGCTTCAGCCTCCCAAGTGGGTGGGACTACAGACGCCCGCCAAAATGCCCAGCTAATTTGTTTTGTATTTTTAGTAGACTGATTTTCACCATTTTGGCCAGGATGGTCTGGATCTCTTGACCCCATAATCTGCCTGCCTTAGCCTCCCAAAGTGCTGAGATTACAGGTGTGAGCCACCATGGTTTGGCTATAATCCCAGCTATTTGGAAGGCTGAGGCAGGAGAATCGCTAGAACGCAGGCAGCAGAGGTTGCAGTGAGCCAAGACTGCGCCACTGCACTCAAGCCTGGGCAAGAGAGCAAGACTCTGTCAACAAAAACAACAACAACAACAAAAAGGCCCATAAAATAAAAAAAGAAGGGTGAATACTGGGCTTTAAAATGAGTTTAAATGTCATTTCTGCCACTTCCTATGTCCAAAAAGAAAACTATCCTAATTGAGTTTCAGGTTCTCGATCTAGAGAAACACTTGACCAGAATGTTTAACACACATTGAAATATTAGAGGTTATTTTAATTAGTCCTATGATTCCTTAAAATTTTGAAAGCTTTTGATTGTCTATAGGAGAACTGGGGATACACAGCCAGCAGAATTTGAAAAAAATAACAGAACAAAACAAACACCAAAAGCAGAGAAGAACACTTTAAAACATCAAGAGAAGATTATAGAAATGTCATTGAAAAAGGAAATAAAAAAGACTAAAAAAAAAGTATTGTGGAAGTAGGCAGAAATACTAGCCTAAAGGAAAAATCAACCTGGGAAGTCAAATAATTTCTCTCTAAGACTTGTCTAATCTTGGTTTTGTAAAATTTACAATCCTATGGCCAAACCTTTCCACTGCCCTAAGGCCTTTGATGGTAAAAATAAGATATTGGTTACCACTGAAATCGTCGGCCGGGCGCGGTGGCTCAAGCCTGTAATCCCAGCACTTTGGGAGGCCGAGGCGGGTGGATCACGAGGTCAAGAGATCGAGACCATCCTGGTCAACATAGTGAAACCCCGTCTCTACTGAAAATACAAAAAATCAGCTGGGCATGGTGGCGCATGCCTGTAATCCCAGCTACTCAGGAGGCTGAGGCAGGAGAATTGCCTGAACCCAGGAGGCGGAGGTTGCAGTGAACCGAGATCGCGCCATTGCACTCCAGCCTGGGTAACAAGAGTGAAAACTCCGTCTCCTAAACAGCAATTAAAAAAAAAAAAAAAAAATTGTCAAATTTATTAGGACAAACTCTTAGACCAACCTAATTTCTAACAATATCCTTAAATGAGGGTTAACATATAACTAGATTTGACTGTATTCATTAATCTGATTCTAACATATATCTTGATCCAATTGCTGTGCAGATCTTTATCCATCTATGCTGAGGAGCAAAAGAAAGATTTGGAAGCCAGGCAGGCTGATGGTTTAACTGTGAGTCAGCTACTTTGTTAACTACGGGGTCATGAGCCAATTAATCAACCTCTCTAAACCACAGTTGCCTATTTAATAAACAGTAGGTTATAACAACACAGATGTCTTGATGGCTTTATGAGATAAATGCATAGCATATAATAGGGTGGATAGCCCAGAATACAACACTCAACCGATATTAGTTTCTTCCATCTGTATTTCCTTAGTTAATAGAAATTTTTAAATATGTAAAATCCTACCTGACTGCAGATTCATCAGAACTCCCAGAATCTATTAAAGGAAAAGGTAAAGTGCATTGTAAATCAATAATAAATATATAGAATATTAAAAACATAAGAAGGCACAGTCATGCATGCCTTTAATCTCAACTACTTGGGAAACTGAGGCAGGAGGATCACTTGAGAAACCCAGAAGTTTGAGACCAGTTCGGGAAACATAACAAGACCCTACCTTCACACAAAAAAAATTATGCACACTTGTGTGCATGCTTTAGACCATTTTTCTTTATAGGACTGATGCTTTGTTACAAAACATTCCTTTGGGAACATACCTGAGATCTTATTAGAATTAATATAAATTATACCTACTGGTATGTGATTAGTGAAGTAAGAACTTTTACTTCCCTTACTTCGTATTTATTAAATGCAAAGAATAAATTTATCAAAATTTGATATCTACAAGTGAACTGCAGTATACAAGTCATCTTAGACAAACAATATGTGATTGACTAAAAATGGTATTGTTATCAGAACAGGTGTGATGAGTGACCAGTGTCAAAGAGCATGATTTCTGACCCAAAATATGAAGAGCAGTTAAAAAAGAGTATAGAGTAGTTCCCTTATCCATGATCTGTATGGATAAGACATACTTGCCATGTTTTTCTCTGCTCTTACACCACAGAAACAATCATCAACAAAGAAGGCTTCAGTGATCAAACGTGGGGAGGGTTTTTCCCCACCAGCAAGCAAGCAATCATTTCTGCAGATGATACAAGCTGGGTGTCCTCTGATTCAGTTCTCATACTCTATCTGCAGACAGCATCATTCCACAGGTGAAGGGCTCAGCCCCATGAGTCTGCCTCCCTACATCAGTCCTAAGTTTGAAACTCCAGAACTTCTGACCAACTGGCTTCAATTTAGGGTTCAATTGAGATTCCCAAGACTCCCTCTTTGGGTTAAACAGAATTGCTGGAATGGCTCAAAGTACTCAGAGAAACACATTTACCAGTTTGCTATGAATGACATTACAAAAGTTACAGATGAAGAGATGCAGAGATGCATAGTGCAAAGTGTGGGGGAAGTGGGATTAAGATTTCATGCCCTCCCAGGATACACCATCCTCTAGGAACCTCAACGTATTCAGCTAACTGGAAGTTCTCTAAGCCCAGTCCCTTTGGGTCTTTATGAAAACTTTATTACATATGCACCACTGATTAAGTAAACCACTGGCCACTGGTGACTGAACACCTTCAGGTTTTCTCTTCACCCCAGAGTCTGCAGAGTGAGACAGGAGACCTCAACCCTCTAATCAATGTCTTCACGACAATGACCAGTTGCCATCATGAATCTACATAGGGGCATCTGGCCATCAATCACTAGCATACAAAAAGACATCAGTTTGCAAGTTCTAACGATTTTAAGAATTGTACACCAAGAAATGAGTCAATGTTCAAACACAGATTTTACATTCACAGTTTTTATTTCTGTGGTTACAGCTTATAGTCAACTGTATTCCAAAAATACGACATGGAAAACTTAAGAAATAAACATGTCATAAGTTTTAGTGTGCCATTCTGAGAAGTGTGATGAAACCTTGAGCCCCTCCATCCAGACCAGGATGTGAATTCTCCCTTTGTTCAGTACATCCACACTGCATATGCTGTTCACCCATCAGTCATCAACACGGTCTCCTTCTGTTGCCAGCTATCAACATCATTAAGGCCTGAAGATCCAGAGTCACTCACAGCTCATAAACATTTTTTTTGAGTTAGATTCAGGGGGTGCATAGTGGCCTAACACTGCATTACGATGCCTACCTCATTCACCTCACTTCATCTCATTACACAAGCATTGTATCACTTCACATCATCACAGGAAAAAGGGTGAGAACCATAACAATGTATTTTATTATGAGTTATTGTTGCTCATTTCTTACTGTGCCTAATTTATAAATTAAATGCTATCATAGATATATATGTGCAGAAAAAAAATGGTATGTGATTCAGTACTATTTGTGGTTTCAGGCATTTACTGGGAGTCTTGAAATGTATCTCCTACATTTAAGGGGGAACTACTGCATTTATTTTGTTGAACACAACACAGCCTCCCTAGCTCTGCAGTTAAAACTGTTCAGGTTAGGATAAAATGACTTATCACCAGAAGCCAGCAAAACATAGGAATCAGACCAGAAACAAGGATCCTTGCAAAAACTTTCTAGCTGCCAGTGGAGAAGAGCTAAAGGGAGATCAATGTGTTACTCTGGCTAATACTCTTCTGGGGAAGGTGCTGGGTCATTTACTTAGTTGTAGCTATATGCTCAGCTCTACGTATAACAAGGCCCAAATTCACCTGCCATTTTACCTCCCACAGAAAGAACCACTGGAAAAATCACTCCTTTAAGAGTTTATCCACTCCGAATCACACCTCACATTCACAGAGAAGCTTAAGAAACACTGGGGAGGTGTGGCAGGCTGCTAGGCAGTACTATCTAATGTGAAAAATATATGGAAAGAAAACCCTATATCAATGCCCTCTTGCTACCAGAATGTGCCAATGCTTTCCCCTCTCCCTAGTAGAAGAAAAAAATTCTTTTTTAACCTCATATAAAGCAAAATTGTATGATTTCCTTGCCATCCCTCATTACAGAGAATCTAGTCATAGGTGAGTCATGTCACCATAATACAGACTGTTTTCAAACTCATCCCTCAAAGGAAGAGGATTAGTGAGAAGCATGGGTATTTACCTATAGCATTTACTGCCTGGTCTTATTTCCAACTGAAAGTAGGCATGGAAGACTTTGTGATTCCAGTTTTATAAAGTACAACCTCTTGAACTTGTTCCCTTCCAAGGAACAGAGAGTCTGTCTGAATCCACCCCATAAACCAAGATACTCCAGTTTGTGCTGTGTGGTAATGCATGGTGTCACTTTCCTCAACCCTTTCCATTGTGTGGCAAATGTCTACACAAGTCATGTTTTCTAAATATGTAAAGCACATGTCATCAGATCTTATGATAAAAAAAACAGAAGAAAAACAAAAGGACAAAGTATATCTTAAATGACTACATTCAATTACCATAGAACTTTACTTTTTTAACTAGTCAAAAATATATCCACTGCACTACGTGACTCTTCTGAAAAAAGTAAAACTATGAAGTTAGAAAAGATCAGTTGTTGGAGTTGCTAGGAAGAAAGGGAGAGATGAACAGGCATAGGATTAAGAATTTTTAGGGCAGTGAAACTGTTCTATCATATTAAAATAATAGATACATAACATTATACATCTGTCCGAATTCACAGAATGTATAGTATTAAGAATGAAGCCTGATGTCAACTATGAACTTTGAATGATTTTAATGTGTCAGTGTAGGTTCATCAGTTGTAACAAATGTATCACTTTGGTGGAAAATACTAATAATAGGAAGGGCCATGCATGTGTGGGAGGCATGGAAAATAATGAGAAATCTCTGTACCTTCCTCTCAATTTTGCTGTGAACCTAAAACTGCTCTAAGAAATAAAGTTATTGATCTAAAAAATATACTCATTGTCTATGCATCCCAGAATTTTCAGAACAAAAACTAAAATGGAAAATAAAAGATATTCACTGAACCTATTATTATGACATATTTAAGCAAGACATGGTGACCCCCCAAATTGGAGATCATTAAAGACCAAAGCAATAGCATGTAGGCATTATTTCTCAAATTGAAGTATATAAAATATGTAAAACAAATAAATTTAATTGCATGCTCAGGCAAGAAAATATTGATACAATGATTATTTTATATTATTTCACAATTCTAAACATGGATTTAGCACAATATGAAAACTAGATTATTCATGTAATGAAAATAAAAGACAATTTTTATTGTAACTCAGAAATTATTACGCTTATTTAACAATTTTACTGAAAGGCTAATGAGGTAAGGGGGACAGATTGTAATTACCTAATAATGCTATGGTAACTTATAAAGAAATACCTGTTAGTCACCAAAACTCAAAAAAGTAACCAGCATTGCAACTAAGGATGGATCATACAACAGAAACTAGTATCAAGTTACCTTATCTTATATTATTTGCTGTTAAAATGAAATTTTAAAACACCACCAAAAATTAAGTTGAGGCTAAAACTTTTGTGCAGTAAAGATTTCGTATAGCAGACAAAAGATTGTTGAAATTGAGAGGGTTCCCACCATTCCCTGAGAAGAATGGCTCACCATATCTAAAGTGTTTATAAAAACAATGTGGTTACTCTGAACAGATGCTTTCCTTCTGGGAGTCTGGAATTTGGGTACATGTGAGGGAGAGTAACCTCCATTTTAAAAACTTGGGTACTGAGTCTCTAATGAGATTCTGGTACTGGTAGACATCACTGCACATGTGTTGCCAAATGTGAGGCTGGGAGAATTAAGCAGATCCTGGGAACTCCACAGGAGAGAACTCCTGGAAACTTGTGCCTAGTTATTTCCAGACTTAATCACATGCACCTTTTCCAATTTTACCTGTACCCTTTCATTGTAATAAATTAAAGACCTGAGTATGATTAATTTCTGAGTCCTGTAAGACCTTCTAGTGAATCACCAAACCTGGAGGTGGTCTTGGAAACCCTTGACACAAATACATCATATAAGATTTTTATTAAGTTGATACGATATAAGTGACTGTCATCAGATGGTTATTTCACAGAATAACTTTCCCTAATCTGTTTTTCTTTTTTTTTTTTCTCCTTGATATTTGACTTGGAGATTCTTGTACTTCTATATCTAATTGAATAAAGCCATAAAAGGAATAAATAAAACACTTATTTCAGAAAATAATATGAAATAAGCAGCAATCCTAGTTTAACCAGAATAAAAAATAGAGAATCTTGATGATTGACAGTATGTTCTACAATATGAATGTTCCTTAAAAAAAAAGAAAAAAAGAAAAAGAAAAGGTAGTCAATTTTCTGCAACTCAATTGGGGCTTAATTTCTTTTTATAACAATTGTGCAGGCCAGGTACAGTAGCTCACACCTGTAAAATCATAGCATTTTGGGAGGCTGATGCAGAAGGATTACTTGAGCTCAGAAGTTCCAGACCAGCCTGGGCAATATAGTGAGACCTCATCTAAAAAACACATACATACATGCATACATACATACATAACTTAAAAAGAAAAATAGCTAAGCATGGTGGTGTATGCCTGTAGTCCCAGCTACTTGGGAGGCTGAGGTGAAAGCGTCATTTAAGGCCAAGAAGCAGAAGTTGCAGGGAGCCAAGACTGCACCACTACACTCAAATACTAGCAACAGAGGGAGACAGTGTATCAAAAGTAAACAGATAAACAAATCAACCAATAAATAATTGTGTATCCAGCTAGATGTAACCACACATGACTATGGTCCCAGGTACTCAGGAAGATGAGGTAGGAAGACTGATTTAGCCCAGAAGTTCAAGGCTACAGTGAGCTGTAATTGTACCACTGAATAGATACTGTATTCTAGCCTGGGCAACACAGAAAGACCCCATTTCTTATAATAATAATAATTAATTATTTAAGTAACTTGTATAACTGGAGAACTCATCATTCAAGTAACTTGTATACCTGGAGAAAAACATATGACCACTGAACAAAGTACAACAGTCTACTACTGATCATAGAGCTCCTTTTACTTGCTTCTATTTATTTCTCATAAAATTGAAAAAATGGTTCACCCATTAAAGGCAGTTCTTCACAGAACAAGTCAAAAAGTCAAAAGAACTGCATCCAAAGTGCAGGATGTGTTATCCGCTGCTCCCTACAAATAGTGGATTTGGTCATAAAGAATTAGCAGGACTTTTAACTTATTAGTGTGTACATACGCACGTGTAAGAGCACATGTATGTGTGTGTATATGTGCATGTGTGTGTATGTGTAAACTATGACAGATAAAACCATTTTGCTTACGTAAGAATATGTAACATAGTTTGTACTTCTCACAAAGGAATTGTTTTTCTGTCTTCTGCACTCAGTAGGTATCTCCAAAACATAATCTCCAATTTGTATGGGTGCACACTGTTTCAATTTTACAGTTCTTATTGCCATTTACTTATGGTACGAGAAAGGGATTGCTGAGTTCCCAGTTCTAAAGATAGTTACTTTCTTAGTGACACAAATTAATACGTAATACAGTTCACCCTTTAACAGCAAGGGTTCGAACTGCTGGGGTTTACTTATATGCAGCTTTTCTTCTGCCTCTGAAATTCATAGACAGATGAAGACCTTTGTGAGGATCCACTTATGTTTTATGAAAAGTCAATGTATTTTTTCTGATGATTTTCTTTCTAACAGCTTAATTTCTCTAGCTTACTTTGTTGTAAGAACACAGTATATAATAATGCAGCACAAATAAAATAGGTTTTAATGGACTGTTTATGTTAACAGGAAGGCTTCCAGTCAATGGTGCGTTACTAGTAGCTAAGATGGGGAAATTAAAAGTTATACTCAGATTTTCAACTGCACAGAGATTAGAGTCCCTAACCCCCATATTATTCACAGGTCAACTATAATTATTTATTTACTAAATACAATTTATTATAAAAATGAAATAGAAGATCCATATGTATAACAAGTTCAATTCATTATAATGTGACTATAGAGAAAACATACAACATACTAATTTAACAATCTTTCTTCTTATTTATGCAAAAAATATTATATAGAATTTCAGGGATTGTAATTAAGTAAATGATTTTTTTTTCAGAAAATACTGTTTCAGATTATAAATTGGATACCACTACCTTCTTAAATAACTCTGAATTCCAAACTAAAGAAGTTAAATTTTGAAAATTAATTTACATATATGTATATATATATATATATACTTGCAATTTACACATATTTTTAAACTGGTCTTTTTCCATTAAAACTACCTTAATCTAGGCCGGTGCAGTGGCTCACGCCTGTAATCCAAGCACTTTGGAGGCCAAGGCGGGCAGATCACCTGAGGTCAGGAATTCAAGACCAGCCTGACCAACATGGTGAAACCCGTCTTTAAAAAAAATAAATAAAGCCGGGCGCGGTGGCTCAAGCCTGTAATCCCAGCACTTTGGGAGGCCGAGGCGGGTGGATCACGAGGTCAAGAGATCGAGACCATCCTGGTCAACATGGTGAAACCCTGTCTCTACTAAAAATACAAAAAATTAGCTGGGCATGGTGGCACGTGCCTGTAATCCCAGCTACTTAGGAGGTTGAGGCAGGAGAATTGCCTGAACCCAGGAGGCGGAGGTTGCGGTGAGCCGAGATAGTGCCATTGCACTCCAGCCTGGGTAACAAGAGTGAAACTCCGTCTCAAAAAAAAAAAAAAAATAAATAAATATAGACCAATCAATCAATAAATACATAACCCCCACCAAAAAAAACTACCTTAATCTTACATCTTACTTTTTTATCGAGAGTAGGAACAACACGATAAATGAGAAATTTACTATCAGAAGTTTTACTTGCATTGAAATATCTTATTTTTATGCTCCAAAATTTGGTGTCAAATTCTATGTACAAAAAAGTAATAAATAAAATTGCTATTTTAATACTAAAATAAAAAAATATTTCCAAACATATTAAATTCTTAAACCATTTCAGGCAATATCAACACTAATACCAGAACTTTAATTTCTGTCCCAGACACTTCAAAATTTTAAGCTTTACAAGTTTATTAACCTTTTAATTAAAGAAAAAAAAAGTGAAGTACTCAAAATGGAGGGAGCACAGCTTAGTAAATTAACTATAGTTAGCTGGACATCGTGTGAAGTGTCCTGCACTCAGAACAAGTCCTTGCTCTGTAACCAATAGGTATTTGTGTCAGACAAGTTACTTCTCTTAGGCTCCATGGTTTCTTCTAAAAAATAAGGATTTTGCTACCTTACTTCACTAGGTTGTTAGGAAGATGTAATGAGATTACATGCTTAAATGTTCAGAGAAATAGTAAAGCAATGGAATAACTTATTCTTGAACTTTATGGCTGAAACTATTTTGGAGTCCCAAATAAAGCTTGATGTGTGTTTTTCCATAGGTTCTAATATTCAAATGTTGCAGTTTTCATAAAATGTTATTAAGTGCTAATTTTGTTTATTAGTTGTATTGCAGCTTGTAATCCAGGGCATTTCAGCTAATTCATAACTTACAACTAAATTTATGTATATTATCTCATTAAAATAGATAACGTAATTGTCACCTATTACTGAGCTCATCAATCACACCAAGAGCAGAAAATTAACAGATGTCAAAACCTGGCTTGGACAACCACCACTCCTCTACCTCCTCAAACTGAGCCAGCACATCTGTGCTAGGATTCTGGATCTCCATGGTCCTCTAAAACTAACATACAAAAAAAAAAAACCTGCTTTTACTGTTTTTCAGGTTTATGAAGGAATGCAGGTTGACAATTTCCCATTTCCAAGACATGTACTAACAACATATTTGCATGTAACATCCCATATGTTACTCAGCTCTGCTCTCATTACATATATCACCATACATCAATAGTTTTATAGTAATCACAATTTTAATCTCAGGTATCTCCTGTTTTGGTTTGACTCACACTGCTTCCTTGGAGCTGGTCAACAAATAGTCAAATGACCTACCAGGGACAATGCAAAATATGGAATGCTTTATGAATTTGTGTGCCGTCCTTAGGCAGCAGCCATGCTTATGCTTATCTGCTCTCTACTGATCCAATTTTAAAGCGTATGCTGCTGAAACAAGTACAAAGCCCTGTTTTATACATGGATACTAATGAGTCATAGATGACGCCTAGCTGTGTTAAATCCAACTCAATTTTATTAACTTTATTAACTTTAAAATATATTTAAAACGAGGTAGATATAAAAGTAGCCTGGAGATTTTTATTATTGTAGAAATGGATTACTTGAGGGGCCTACTGCAAGTTGGTTCCCACTGCTCTGTGGAAAGAGAACATGGAACCTTCTGCTATCTAAACAAAGCTGCTGCACAGCATATAAAAAAGCTTCAAGATACAAATCTGACAGCAAAAGGGAAGGGGAACTCTAATCTCTTCCTGCAACATTATTTTAACACCTCTGACTGGTGGAACAATCTCAACTAATATTTGTCTGAGAAAAGACCAACAGGGGTCTCAAAGGATTACTTACCATGAAGGCCTAGCCTAACTCTAGCTGAGATGTGGGCTCCAATTAATGTTTTTAGTGTAGGGGAAGCATCAATCTCCTCTCTATTTGTGTGGGTAAAGCTAGGATGCCTGGCTCCCAGAGCAGGGTGCTGGGAACAATGGCTGAGCCTAATTACAGAAACTAAAGAACACCATAGCTTTGAACTCTATGTATAAATCACCATGAAAACTGAAAGGTCTGAATCAGTAAATGCATCCTGGTGGCAAAGGTCAATCATTATCAGATTGCAGGACCAGTTACAATGGCAACAATACAGCAAGTGAATCCATGGAAACAACAGAATAATTAGACTGGCCTATTTTCCCCCTTTGACTTGTAAAGAAAGATTGCCTTCCTTAGACTTAGAAAACACCTTAGCTTCTTGGAAAATTCAAAGAATTAAGACACAGGAGATAGCCCCAGGGAACAATACAAGATTTTCTGCTAAATTGAACATTTCAAGACCCAATAACTCATTAGAAAAGTCTGGGCAGGCATGGTTGCTAGCACTTTGAGAGGCTGAGGCAGGAGGATTACTTATGCTCAGGAGTTCAAAACCAGCCTAGGCAACATAGTGAGACCCTGCCTCTACAAAAAAAAGAAAAAGCGGGCGGTGGGGGCCGTGGAGGGGGAGGGGGAGGAGGAAAGAAGAAGAAAGGAAAGAAAGAAAAAGAAAGAAAGAAAAAGGAAGTCAAAGATGTGTCTCTATTTTTATCTGATGCATGGGGATTATACTTAGAATAAAATGAACCACATTGAGCTCCCTAGAAATAAAGGTCTTAAAAGTCCTGAAAGAATCTTACATTCTACTTCTAAGTAATCTAGCCTTCTGCTTGATTTCTATCTAAAAAGTGGACTAACTCTTGCTATTTCAAACTACCCAAAACAAACTATGAACTCTCACCTGATGTATAAGATTCAATGGTTGCAATTATTTTAAACATCAATTTAGTATTAACTGGCCTTTTAATACAAACACCTTGTCAAACCATGATAAATAGCATAATCTTCTGCATCTCATACACACATAACTTGAGTAAAGACATTAATATTTTCCTGAAGAAAAATATTGACAATACCTGATGAGCCATAATGTACAGGAAGCATGAGAGCTGTTCTAAAATAACAAAGAAATAACTCCATTCAAGAACTTTAATAAAGTCATTACTAAACAGCTAGTTTGATACACTCTATCAATTTAATATCCTGCCTGTCAATGTAGACATAATAACCATTTACATGTACTAGCTTGTGTCTATAAGCATCTTGGATGCTAAAGTATTCATCTTTGAAATTATCACCAAGGATAAAAGAAAGGAATGACAAGGAAGTCTCTTGTTCCACTGGGGTATGACATAGTACAAGTTGCTAACTTATAGTCCCTTGATGGCCAAGAAAATGTGCTGAGGTCATTTATCTGAAGTAGGCAAAGATTTAAATGAAGATTTCCCTTTCCTAGTCTGATATATTATAATTCATATCAGCTAGGAGTCAGATAAGAGCTATCTACAGCCTAAAAACAATAAATAACAATAATGGCAATACTAACAGTCATAAACTAAAAGTCCACCCTTCGAAAATTAATAAAATGCAAAAACCTTTAGCTAATGTAAGATTACAAGACCAAAAACATCAGGTTACAAATAACACTCTACATTATAAGAGAAAATGAATCCTACTATATGTTCTTTATGTTGCTTAGTCCAAATATTTTCTTTTCTACCTATTTGTGTTTTTTTCACTATATGCCAATAATTACGTTAATCTTATTAATATTTCTCACTTGAGTGACTCCACTCTAGAACACTCAGGTTTTCATTTTAAACAAAACTACTGTACTGTCTCAGCCTATCAACAGCATGTACATTTGCTTGTTTTTTCACTAAAAATTCCACCATTTGCTTTCTCTTGCAAATTACAGCAAATAAATTGGTGTGTTTCCATCCTATAAAACAGGAAAAAATATCCAAAAATTACAAATTTCTAAAATGAACTAAACATCTTCTCTAAGATGTTTGAACTTCAACATACAATATAGAAAGGAAGTAAATGAAAACCATTCCCTTCCTTCTCACTCCTCTGTGCTTTCTGATGTGCTGCTCTTTGCCTTGCAAACTCTGCTCCTCTGCCTCCCCACATTAACTGTGGTCATTGCCAAAATTCCCTTCAAACATGCCAGTCCCAAGAATCCTTGCTTTGATCACAGCACTTAGCATGGTATATTGTAATTATTTCATTGTTTCCCACTGAAACCAACAGCTTCTTGAGAGTAAGGCCTGTATCTTTTATCTCTATAGCCCCCCAAATCTAAAACATATTAGCAAATAAAGTTTTTTACATAAATTAATGATCTAAATTGTTATCTCTAGAGCAGTTTCTTAAACTATATTCCAAAGAATATTTGCTTATTGTAACCCAAGAGAAAGACTCTATGACAATCTGCATATGAGAAGTATTACAAAACTGTATTTTCTAACCAGTAATCAAGAAATCTCTTGAACTGTACCTAATACCCATTTGACGATACTTTTTGTGGCAAATATTAACATTTAAGAAATTAAGAGTTTCAGAGATAGTTTCCAGAGCTTCCCAATACAGTTGGAGGTTTCCTCTGGGTGGTACAAATTTGCTTGATTCATTTCTATCAATGATGTTAGGATCCCAGATGCCAATGTCAGGCACTCCTCCTCCAAATGGGTCACTAAGGAAATGAGCTCTGAATTAAGAATGACTGGCTTCAGCCGGGCGCGGTGGCTCAAGCCTGTAATCCCAGCACTTTGGGAGGCCGAGGCGGGTGGATCACAAGGTCAAGAGATCGAGATCATCCTGGTCAACACGGTGAAACCCCGTCTCTACTAAAAACTACAAAAAAAAATTAGCTGGGCATGGTGGCACGTGCCTGTAATCCCAGCTACTCAGGAGGCTGAGGCAGGAGAATTGCCTGAACCCAGGAGGCGGAGGTTGCGGTGAGCCGAGATCGCGCCATTGCACTCCAGCCTGGGTAACAAGAGAGAAACGCCCTCTCAAAAAAAAACAAAAACAAACAAACAAAAAAGAACGACTGGCTTCAAATGTACATATTTTCCATATTATTAAATAGTCCATGGCTTTCTTTTAACACAAAAGAACGGATTTTTATCTTAACTGTTACGAAGCTCAGTATGTTCTGCGTAAGAGAGAGAGATTTAAAAAACTTAAAAATAGGGCCGGGCGTGGTGGCTCAAGCCTGTAATCCCAGCACTTTGGGAGGCCGAGGCGGGTGGATCACGAGGTCAAGAGATCGAGACCATCCTGGTCAACATGGTGAAACCCCGTCTCTACTAAAACTACAAAAAATTAGCTGGGCATGCTGGCAAGTGCCTGTAATCCCAGCTACTCAGGAGGCTGAGGCAGGAGAATTGCC
>NW_022436943.1:3163883-3167029 GCF_009761245.1 Sapajus apella | reverse complement strand
CTTAAAAATAAATATTAAAAAAAAAAAAAACAAAGCTCAGAAAGAAATTCTGTTCTCAATTGTAATGGTAATGTCGGGACCCTAAAGCAACTCTTACCTTTTAAATCCATTTTTATTTGTTTCCATTTAAATGGCTATTTAAAATTATTTTTTATTTTAGGCTAAATATAAAGCAAATACAAATATAATGGCTTATCAATAAAAGTTCTCATACTGATACATATGGGTTATTTCTAGCATAATAAAAGTCAATAAGTCATTTGCGTTTTTAAGGAAGATGGCTGAGGAGAAAGATATAATGTCTGCAATATTCATAAACTATCCAACTACAACCAGAAATAACCTAAAAAAAAAAAACTTCTAGGCATTCATATGGGAAGATGATTATTTGTGGTATAAAGAGTTTTAAACTAAATTATAAAATTCAACCCAATAACTGAGGGATTTATATGATCTATAGACTATACATTATAAACAAATACACATTGACTTAAAAGCCTTGAAATCATTATCAAAATATACAACAACATAAGAGTTGTAAACTCAAATACTTTCAAGGACAAAGGAAGGTGATCTGAGTAAGGAAAGTACTGATGTGGGCACAGTAGCAAACTGGAGAATATATGACTTTTATAAAGAAGCATCCTATGCACAGCAGGCCAACAATGATAGAAACTCAGGGGACGGCCGGGCGCGGTGGCTCAAGCCTGTAATCCCAGCACTTTGGGAGGCCGAGGCGGGTGGATCACAAGGTCAACAGATCGAGACCATCCTGGTCAACATGGTGAAACCCCGTCTCTATTAAAAATACAAAAAATTAGCTGGGCATGGTGGCACGTGCCTGTAATCCCAGCTACTCAGGAGGCTGAGGCAGGAGAATTGCCTGAACCCAGGAGGCGGAGGTTGCGGTGAGCCGAGATCGCGCCATTGCACTCCAGCCTGGGTAACATGAGTGAAACTCCGTCTCAAAAAAAAAAAAAAAGAAACTCAGGGGACACCATATTTTATTTTTTAGACAAGTCTGAAGTCCAGATTTCTGCATAAGTCTTCTAAATTTTACATGTTGACTCAATTTATAGATGCAAACAAATCTGTGCACATTTAGAATACAGCCCTTTTGTTTTTATATTTGCTATGAATGTGTAACTAAATGGTTTTGTATACTCCAAGTATTTGTAAGCAAAATATTTTCTTTCTCTAGTATCATATGTTTTACCAAAAACACCAGGCCCTCATATATAATAAAAATTGCTATTAAGACTCATAATACCCACTTCAAGAATTTTTTCAACATGTATTCATTTACAATCTATTTGTATATAATTTTCCCAGATTGTTAGCCAAACATAATTTATATGACTGCCAAAACTAAATTATTAAAATAATTTTTCTATGGAAATTCTTTTAATCAAAAGAATTTTGATTTATACCAAATTTATATCAACTTCATGGATTTCAGTGTGTAAAGCTGACATCCTGGTTATGCTAAAGATCTATAAACTTAACAGACATACTGAGATAGTTCATATTACAACTTCAACTAAAAAAAAAATTTAGGGTTGGATATTATTTTAATTGAGAAAACTCAACTTGTAATGAACATTTGTTGACACATAATCACCTATATGGTGACAAAGGGACATGAAATCATTAAAGAGTCAGCTTCTACTTATTGAAAGATTACCCATAAGCAAATTTCTAAAAATTCTCTAAATGGCAGTGAATGATTAATGGTGGGGAAAAAAAGGTGTTATTCTGTAAGCTGAGAGATACTGCCAATAATATTCCCTGTCACTTCCCAGTCACAGATAGAGAAAGAGGTAAGTCAGGCTAATCTCATTGAAAAGGAGAACTTTGAAGACAGTAGCACCTAGCAAATATCAACTCTTCTAGAGATTTTTTATTTTTTGAGATACAGAAATGTATACATTGCACTTACCTATTCTGGGGTTCTTAAACAGGACTGTATCCAAACCTGGAGGTTTTGTTTGTTTGTTTGCTTTTTTGCTGTTACTGTGGTTAGAGATAAGAGTCTCACTATGTTGCTCAAGCTGGACTCGAACTCCTAGGCTCAAGCTGGGACTAAGCTGCCACTGTGCCCAGCTTCAAGAAAACATTTTTAAACATACACATTCTGGCCTTATTAGATCTATTACATCAGAAGCTTCAGGGGAAAGCCTAAAATTTTAGATTTTTAACAAAATTTGCTCAGGTCACTATAATGCACAATTCTGAGAATTAGTGCAGCAGGCAATCACTTCAGTCTCATCCCTCACCCACACAGCTAATTCCTTTCATCAGTTGTAGATGTGGCCAAAAAAGGAAAAGAATAAGAGATAGAGTCATTTATTAAACCTCCATTTAATTTCATGGATATGAGTAGAACAGGGACAAATAAACTCAAAATCCAACTTTATTTTGCTATTAATAAGCTCCTTACCTCCCACCTTTCCATCAAGACATTCTAGATTTGAGAAGAAAATTTAGACTCTTAGATCTAAGTGATTGTTTCTGCCTGGATGGGTAATAAGTCAGTTAATAATTTGTTTCATCTTCTGTTGAAGTGTTTCTCATTTTGTCACCACATGTTCACTGTCAATATGGTTTCCTCAGAGTCTTCCTAAAATTAATCTCTAGGCAAGTTTCAACTCACTCTCTTTTTCAAAGCAAAATTTATTAGCCCCATAGCTAAAGAGCACCTTGTCTCAACTCATAAACTGGAAGAACAACAAACTGAAAAAAAAAAACCTCTTCTTGGCATTTTTCCTTATTACCTCTTTTTTTTTTTTTTTTTTTTTTTTTTAAGATGGGGTTTCACCATGATGGCCAGGCTGGTCTTGAACTCCTGACCTCAGGTGATCCACCCACCTCAGCCTCCCAAAGTGCTAGGATTACAGGCGTGAGCCACCGCGCCCAGCTTATTACCTAATTTCAAAGTGACCTACATACTCCTGATGGCTGTCCTTTTCCCTTCCCATTTTTCCCTCTTAAGCCTCGCCACTGAGAGATGACACATCAGGTTTTTAGAAAATTGTCAGCAGCAGCAAGATGTTTATCTATTTTAAGTTGCTTTAGTTTTGTTTGAGTTTTAAGATAAAGCCTTATTTTCAGGGCATATTTTCTTTCCTGTGTTGTTTTACATTAAT
>NW_022436943.1:3136990-3163483 GCF_009761245.1 Sapajus apella | reverse complement strand
ACAAATATTTTCCAAAGTGTATTTTAAAAAGTTGTGCCCTTTAATGCTTCTTTCAAAGTATCATTATTTAAAATATAATTTTAGACAATTAAGTTATTTGAAAATAACTTGATTTGTTTGCATTCAGTGAATGCTTGAGCTTCCAAATATAAAAAATTGACCCTTACCTATGTCAAGGTTAAAACAAATATTTTGAAAAGAAAGTTGATTGATCTACATCTTGTCCATTGCTTCAACATTTGCATCACGAGAAAGCAGTTTTTCTGCCAGTAACATACTCTCATTATACCTAGCATAATGGAGAGCAGTGACATCATAGATATCCTTAAGATGTGGGTTGGTGCCATGTTTCAGCAGAATGATGGCACAAGTCTGTTCCTGGCAATGCACAGCCTGTCCATATTAGATCAATAAATAGATTGTCAATTCTAAGAATTCAAAATACACATTCCACAGGTTTCACCAACTAGTCATATTTAAATAAGATACCTTTATTTTAATTATATATATGTATATAAATCAAACCCATGTCATGCTGAAAGAGTTGACTACTATATACCTATATTAAAGGTGTTCTGTTTTGCTTGTCACAATGTCAACCTGGCATTTTCTGTTCACCAGGAGAGTGACCAATTCCACACAGCCACTGGCACAGGCCAAATGTAGAGCAGTAGTACAAGAGTAAGAGGGCCTTTTAGGAAACTGTAGTGCAATATCTTAAAACATACAGTCATTCATGTAATTGTAAACATTGAATAGCATGTTTTTCCTCTTATTTTTCTTGAAGAAAGCACAATACTTATTAGCTTTTATTGCTCACCACCTTAATGAAAACAGCAGCCTATTTGAATAGAAAGAGCTCAGCCTTTGGATTCAGTTCAACTAGGGTTTCAGTCCTACTTTAAACTCTGTCATTTACCGGCTATTACTTAGCTTTTCTGTGCCTCAACTTCCTCATTAATAAAAACAACAGTAATAGCTATCTGATAGGACATTATGATGCTTAAATGAGAAACTATGTAAAGTATTTAAAATAGTTCCTACAGCAACAACTCAAAATTGTTATATTTTTGTTTTTTGAGACAAAGTCTCACTCTTTTGCCCAGGCTGGAGTGCAATGGTGTAATCATGCCTCACTGTAGCATGGAACTCCTGGGCTCAAGCGATCCTCCATACCCAGCCTCCTGAGTAGCTTGGACTACAGATGTGCACCAGCATGTCCAGCTACTAATTTAAAATTTTATGTAGAGCAAGAATCTCATTTTGTTGTTCAGGCTGGTCTCAAACTCCCGGCATCAAGTGATCCTCCCACCTCAGCCTCCCAGAGTTCTGGGATTATTTCTATTACTACTACTTAAAAAAAATTTTAATTAAGTAAAATAATACAATTATACCTACTTTGTAGGATGACTTAAACAGTAGGTCACATTTTAACACCTCTGATATTTGAATGCCACTTATAATTAATGATTTATTATAACTATAATTGGTAGCATGTTAAAAATTATTTTATATTGATATATATAATAATAGGGCATCACACAATCCATGAGTCCTTATATTAAGTAACATACGGTATAAACAGCAGGTCTAGGGCAGTTCTAGGGATATAACACTTAAATACATTTCAGTTCTTAGTCACTATGGGGAAAAAACACTGAAATAACAGTAATACATTTTTTTAAACAAATTAATTCTTGGATTTTTCAAACAACTTGAAGCCAAAGGAAACTCATAATTCAAATAAATATGTATGGATCATTTAATTCAGTACTTACATTTAGAGAATATATGCAAATCAGACTTTCCTATGATTAATATTAGTGTTTAAGACTGATAAACTTTTGAAAGGGCAGTTAAAGGTTAACTTCTCCTATTTTCTAACTTCAGAAATTCTTTTGTTTGAAAGATGGGAGATAAAGTTTAAATGAGATTAAGTCCTAATATCCCCATTTCAAATCTCTCAGCTTGTGCAGACAGGGCCAGTAAACACGAAGTTTTTAAGGATGGAAGGGTTCTGAGAGATAGTAGAATATGTCTGCTACTTAATAGGCACTCAGGGTATGTTTGATGAATAAACTGAATGAAAGAATGGATAAATACAGATGGGGAGTTCAATTTTTAAGTAAGCTCCTATAAAGCAGTATTTTTGCAATAGTAATCATTTATATGTTATTTTTACTTTCAAAGAATAAAAGTAAAATGAAATGATTAATCTATCGTTTGCATATATGAGATAAATCTACTTGTAAGAAAAATATATGTACATAATAAAATATATACATAAAATCTGGAGACAGATAAAAACATTCCCTTTTTATTTCTGAAGAGGCTGAAAGTTCAAAGATAATAACACACAATGATGATGATGATAAAAAATAGAAAGTGAGAGATTATTTTTATCTGGGCAATATTCATATTCCTCTTCCCAACAATTATTCCATTAATAATAAACTTGTACTAATAGTGTTGTACATGCTCACTGCAGCAATCACAGATAAGAGAAACTTTACTTAAAATGCAAATGCCCAGAAATTAGCAATGTTATCATATTTTGTGCACATTTTTCGTTAACACAAGACCATAGAATGTTTGTGTGTATGTATAATCAAACTGATCCTTTTTTCCTTGCTGGGTATAACAAAATACATCTTCGCACAGCAACATACTTCTATATCTATTGTCACATTCAGTGGTCACATATTATGCCATCCTATGGCTGCAACAGAAACTTATTTATAGAATTCATTCTACCTGTTCTTTTTAAAATAAGTGCTGCAAAAAACCAAGTGCATGTACCTCTACTTCCTAAGGGTATTTTAGTATAATGGAATTGATGGGCAAAGAGTATACACATTTTTTAAATGTAGCACTTACCACCAAATTGTCTATTTAAAAATTTATCAGCAACTTAAACTTTAAGCAGCAGTACAAAACATCCTCACATATATTGTGGACAGAAAACAGTTTCATTCCTCTTTTAATTTAAATATGCCAGAAACGCAAAGGATTTTTTCCTATGTACATAAGTAACTTGTAAATCTGCAAAAAAGTTCTTTGCCCACATTTATTCGAGTTTTTATTTGATTTGAAAGAATTTTCTATAAAATGAATATGCACTTTTCGTCTAATGTGTATATATGTAACTTTTCGTCTAATTTGTATATATAACTGATATACATATAACATTATATATGTAATATATAGGCTATATATATCAGTACTATACATATCACATGATATATAATGAATTCCCTGTAAAATGAAAACACTTTTCTCATCTGAATATATATATTTAATATAGTAAATACTTTTCAAGTATGTTTTCTTTAATTTCTCATTTTTTTTCTGATACACAGGCAGTTTTAATTTTCAGTTTGCTAAATCAACCTTCAGAATGCCTGCCTCTGAGGTCATTCTTAGGAAGGCCTTTGTCAACATAAAATATACCTGTAAAATAAGCATTTGTGTTTTCTTATACTTTTCTCAGTTGCATATGTAAAAGTTTAAATCTGTGTTCCCTCAGGCACTCAAGTTTGTGATATAAAATTTCATTAGTTTTCTTCAAAGAGCAGGCATTTTTTCATTAATAGTTCATCCTTTCCTATTCATATCTGTTAACATTATCAATCCTTACATATATCTTATATCAGTGTTTCTGGATTTCCTATGCTTT
The DNA here is from genome assembly GCF_009761245.1 of Sapajus apella. Lineage (NCBI taxonomy): Eukaryota > Metazoa > Chordata > Mammalia > Primates > Cebidae > Sapajus > Sapajus apella. The sequence continues at coordinate 3,159,807 of NW_022436943.1, read as the reverse complement.
TCCAAGTATTTATCTGTATTTTCAGCTGTTATTAAACAATTAATTACAGAAATTAATAGCACATTTTAATATCTAGAGAAGCCAGTATTTTTTCAGTCCATTATAAAATTATTTAAAATGTCATCACAATAGTAAAAGATAGCAGGTGTCGTGCAAAAATGTTAAAACTTTGATATTTTCATTCGGTTTATGTAAAATTGACAAACAGAGAAAGAGCTCACATTTTGAGAAAAATGTGTCTTCTCATTGAAGAACACAAAACCCACCTCCCACTTCCACGTTTCCCTCTAAGACCCTTCAGTAAAGAACCGATCTATGGAAAACGGGCAGTTTTATCTGAGAAATGTTCGCCTACTGAAAATGACTCCCGGTATTTTTGATAGGGTAATGAGTTCTCTCAGTAGGGACCTCCTGTAATGTATAAAACACCATGTTTTAAACGTGAACGTTAAAAATAACAACGCTGTATATGCCTAACTTCGTGAGTTAAATCGCTCACTCTTTCCACCAGGTGCTCCAGCTGGGGAATTAGGAGGGATAAGGCAGCTGAGGCTCATTTGGCTCCGCTGCTCCGAAGGCGCCCCGGCGCCTTCCAAGGCCCTGTCCCAGGGGGAAAGCCGGGCCTAGGGAACCCTCCCACCCCGGGGGGAGCCCCGCTACCTGTGCGGCTTGTCCCGGGCGTGCAGGTCTCCGCTCCTACGCGCCAGGCAGCTCCACCTCCGCGGCGTCGCCCCTCTGTGAATCTTCTGTGGTTCCGCCTCCCGGATTCGGAGACCGGAAGCGGTGTAGACCGGGTCTAGGGAGCCCAGGACCTGAGGTTCTGCTCTGCCTTGGCCCCTGGCTCCCAAAGCCGAGGAACTTCTTCAAGGTGGTGACTTCTCAGATCCCCAACAACCAGCTCCTGAGCTGCGGCTCCTCCCACCCCCACCCAGCGCCAACCACCAATCTGCGATCCCATATCTGCTTTCTAGCCCAGAGCCTTCAGCAGCAACACTCACAGCCTCCGACCTCTCAGACCGAGCAAGTCCCGCAAAGCCGTTAGGCGTGCGCCTGCGCAACGGTGGCCGCCCGGCTCCCGGAAGCCGCTGCCACGCACGCGCAGGCAGGTCGGCAGTCGCTGGGCTCTGAGTTCTCCTGGGCTCGCCCGGGCTGCTGAAAGACCACAGATGCAGGATCGCAGGCGCGCATTTCATAAACATGAGTTCCTAATGGAATATTACCAATCCTTACATATATCTCATGTAATGGAGGAGGAGGAGGCCGGTCTGACCCTGTGGCAGCCCCACTCCTCCACAAAGGGAGATCAGGTCTGGCGTGGGCACTCCGTGGCACTGGAGTGGCTTTGCTGATGGCCTGGCTTCAGCGCTGAGACTCTGGCCCTGGGGTCTGCCTGGCGGGTGTCAGGGAGCGGGAGATGCGTGAAAAGTCAGGGCTTGCTCCTTCCCCCACCGGCCCCCACTGCTGCCCATGCCTGATGCGCAGTTTGCAGGTGCAGCTCTGGTACTGGTGTGGGATGGTGGCGCTTCCCTTGGGTGGCGTCAGGGTCGCCGAGTGCACAGCCCATCTGGCCTGAGGGTCTGCTCCTCTTGGACATCTCTCCGGATCCTGGGCTCCTGAGCTGGGCACTCTGCGTCCACACCGATGAGACTAAGCCGCTGCTCCTGGAAGTTTCCTAGAAGTATGATATTATTAAAAAGTAAATTACTTTTTAAAACGACCGTATCAATACTATTCCAGAAAAGCAGAGACATCATCAAAATCCACTACAGAGGCTATGCTTCATTTAAAGCTGTGAACCCTTATAAAAGCCTCAATGTCAACAGACCCACTTAGTAGATATTATTATATTTATTAGTATTAGAGGACACTGTGTGGATACATTGGTGTTACAACATGGTGTGGATATTAGTGTTATGGCATGATGTACATATTATATTGGTGTTGGAGAACAGTGCAGATATTACATGAGCATTAGGGCACAGTGTGGATATTAGATTAGCATTAGAGTACGGTGTGGATATTATATTGGTGTTGGGGCGCGGTATGGATATCATAAGTAATGTTAGGGCACGGTGTGATTATTATAGTAGAGGCCACTGTGAGAATACATCTTAGCGGCCACTGTGTCTGGGACGTTCAAAATGATATCAGGGTGCAGTCGTAACAATGAGATTTGGGGATTTCATTTTTCTAGATGAATTTCTCCCTTTGCTGAGTACTCTAAAGACTCTCTTGTCTGCACTCAGGGCCGTGGAAAGGGACCTTTTTTCTCACCAATGAACAACACTTAGTTGACACGACCCTCGTGCCCTGAGGAAGTCGAAGCTCCTGGCAGCTTCTGGCACCTCAGAGGGAAGTTGGTCAGAGGTGGGTTCGCGCGCCCTCTGGTGGCGCCAGAGCTCAGCACAGACGCTGTTACTCAGTTTCTCAGCAGACGTGCACCCCCGCCTGGCTGCCCTGAAATACCTATAAAATTCGATATTCAATTTATTCAATGTAATAATTTTGGAAATTCAAACCAAAATGAAGCCCACCGCAGCCATATCCTTCCCAAAAATGGTGATGGAAGACTTTGGAAGCCATGTAGAATGAAATGAATATATACACAAAATAAGAAAAACAAAAATCTACTCAAAATAGTCCAGAGACTGTAATTTGAAATGCAAAACTATAAAAAATCTAAAAGAAAAATCTATGTGACATTGGGTTTGGTGTTGAGTTTTAACACACAACATCAAATGCCAATTCATGAAAATATTGATAACACAGACTTTATAAAACTAAGTATTCTACTGTGAAACAATGTATTCGGCATCACACAACATACCCATGTAACAAAACTGCACATGCATCTCTTCAATCAAAATAAAATTTTAGAAAAACTGTATTCAGAGAACAAAAAGACAAGACAGACATGAGAAGATATTTACAAAATACATACATGATTTAAAAACTGGGTAAATATCTGAACAGATACCCAACCAAAGCAAATATACCAATAGTAGGCTGGGCATGGTGGCTCATGCCTGTCATCCCAGAACTTTGGAAGGCTGAGATGGGTAAATCATCTGAGGTCAGGAGTTCCAGACCAGCCTGGCCAACGTGGCAAAAACCCGTCTCTACTAAAAATAAAAAAAAAAATTAGCCAAGTGTGCTGGTGGGCGCCTATAATCCCAGCTACTTGGGAGGCTGAAGCAGGAGAATCACTTAAACATGGTAGACGGAAGTTGCATTGAGCCCAGATCATGTCATTGCACTCCAACCTGGGTAACAGAGCAAGACTCCATTTCAAAAAAAAAAAAAAAAGATGTTAATAACATATCTGATACATGTTGATATGTTAATACGAGAGGAGACTAGGTTGGGTCTACATAGGAAACCTGCATTTTCTTCCCAATTTCAGTATGAATCTAAAGCTAACTTAAAATAAAATATTTTAAAATTGTAATTTTTTCAAATATCTGCTTATTTGTACTAATAATAAATAGTACTTGACACTAACTACTCTTAAGAGCATTCATGATGCTGCAAAGTAAATTATGGAAACTAATATATAATTTCAATGAAATGCCTCTTTTATATGTTTTATATTAAAACAACACATACATGTAAACATATTTATCAGATCCTTTTTCTTGTGGTGTGGTTCACTCTCTAGGAAAGCTGGTCACCTTGGAACCAGGGAAGAAATTCATATTTTGGAGACTATTTCAATTTACAGCTGGACATTTTCACAAGTATAACTTTAAAAAAAAATAAGTTAAAATAGCAAATCGATTGTGACTCAATCACTTATTCTAATGAATGCTTGTCTTTGTTTCGTTTTCCAGTATTCCTTTTAGCTACAATACAACAAAAGCAAATATTTGCCATTGAAAAAAAAATTCAAAGACAGGAAGACTGTAAATGGAATTTGTGACTACAATTATTCAGTGTTTTTTCAGGATGCTTTCTAATACAGAAGAGTTTAAAAGGATAGTCAAAGTTATTCCCAAAAAAATGCCTTGCAGAAATTGATGAAACTAAAGAAAAAAATGTGGCAGGACATTCAATGTGACTTTAGGTGTCACTGTATCTTGTGAGAAAAAATAATTTACCTTTTAGAGGCTCACAAAGAATTACCAGAAGCCAGGACTCTACAATGTTTCTAAACATAGATGTCAATATCACTAGCAATGAATATGATTAAAAGGGACCTGTGTTTTATTTATGTAATAAAATACCAAAGCATTATTTAATGCTCCAAGGAAAACAAGTTGTGCCTGAAATACAGTTGACAATATCAGAATTAAAATAAGCTTCCTGGCCAGGCATGGTGGCCCACGCCTGTAATCCCAGCACTTTGAGAGGCCAAGACAGGCAGATCACCTGAGGTCAGGAGTTCGAGACCAGCCTGACAAACATGGAGAAAGCCCATCTCTACTAAAAGTACAAAAATTACTGAAGTGTGGTGGTGCATGTCTGTAACCCCAGCTAGTCAGGAGGCTGAGGCAAGACAATTGCTTGAACCCGGGAGGCAGAGGTTGTGGTGGGCCAAGATCCTGTCATTCCTCTGCCCTACTGTATATGTAAAAATGCAGATTCACTGAACCAGACTAAATTGTATTCGGTGGAAGGCTGATCAAAGATTCCAAAGAATGCAACCTTTTGTTTTATATACTTCTGACCTAGAAGCACCCCAATTCCTACTTCTAATTGTTCCACCTTACTGGACCAAACGACTGTACATCTTACACATATTGATTGGTGTCTCCTGCCTCTCTAAAATGTATAAAAGCAAGCTCTACCCTGACCACCTTGGGCCCATGTTGTCAGGACCTCCTGAGGCTGTGTCATGGGCATGTCCTTAACCTTGGCAAAATAAGCTTTCCAAATTGACTGAGACCTGACTCAGATATTCTGGGGTCATAATCCACAATCACCATGGTGTGACTGTTGACTAAAGGATTCAGTACAGAGACGTGCTATACAGGTTTGTAGCCTGGGAGCAATAGGCTATACCATATGACTTATGTGTGGAGTGGGCTACACCATCTAGGTTTTATGAGGACACTCTGATGTTTGTGCAAAGATGAAATCACTAAGGACAAATTTCTCAGAAAGTATCCACATCTTTAGGAGATGCTTGAGTGCATTTTAAATAGCTAAAGCATAGGAGAAAAAAAAGAGAAAGAAACTCAATTCCTGTTATGGTTTAATAATAATGCTTAATAGAGTTAACATATTTCATCTGATCTAAGATGCTAATGATTAACAGACATTATTTTATGCATCATCACAAATAGGTTGTCAATTAAACTGACTTTCTGAATAACAACAAAAATGTGAATTTACCTCTATTAATGCCAGTAAAGTAAAATGAAAATGAATTATGGTTTTGACATGTTTGTTTTTTTATTTTTATTTATTTTTTATTGCATTTTAGGTTTTGGGGTACATGCGAAGAACATGCAAGATTGCTGCATAGGTACACACACGGCAGCGTGATTTACTGCCTTCCTCCCCATCACCTATATCTGGCATTTCTCCCCATGCTATCTCTCCCCAACTCCGCACCCCCCACTGTCCCTCCTCTATTTCCCCCCAACAGACCCCAGTGTGTGATGCTCCCCTCCCTGTGTCCATGTGTTCTCATTGTTCAACACCCGCCTATGAGTGAGAACATGCGGTGTTTGATTTTCTGTTCTTGGAAGCCTTCAAGACTATTCTAACTCCATACTGTTTGAAGGTAACCACATCCTGAGCCAGAACTGCCTAGGTGAGTCTCGTCAGCCTCCAGAATTGTGAGAAGACTAATAAGCATCCTTGTAACTTTATACCTTGGGGTGGTTTGTTGTTGTTGTTGTTGTTGTTGTGTGTTTGTGTGTGTGTGTTTGTTAGTTTGTTTTCTGAGATGGAGTCTCACTCTGTCCCACACCCTGCTGGAGTGCAGTGGTGTGATCTCAGCTCACTGCAACCTCTGCCTCCAGAATTCAAGTGATTATCCTGTCTCAGCCTCCTGAGTAGCTAGGATTACAGGCGTGTGCTACCACATCTGGCTTTTTTGTATTTTTAGTGAAGACGAGGGTTCATCCTGTTGGCCAGACTGGTCTCTAACTCCTGACCTCGTGATCCACCTGCCTTGGCCTCCCAACTGCTGGGATTACAGGTGTGAGCCACCATATCCGGCTCGTATGTTACATAGCAATAGTAGTAAATACACAAAGTCATCTTCCAACATAATATTAAGTCACTTCTCCACTTGACAGCATTTAACAGTCTAGAATTGAGTGTAAAATATAGACAAAACCCAATCCTGAATCCATCTGACAAGGGATTAATAACCTTTGAATATATAAGGAGCTCAGGGTAAACAAAATCAATAGAAAAAAAGTTCTAATAATCTGATTTACATGGACAATAGATCAGAATAGACATTTTCCTAAAGAAGACATACAAATGGCAAACGAGTATATGAAAAGGTGCTCAACATCACTCATCATCAGAGAAATGCAAATTAAAACTACAATGAGCTATCAACCCACCCCAGTTTTTTTTTTTTTTATTTAAATTTTTATTTTTTAAGGTGGGGTTTTACCATGATGGCCAGGTTGGTCTTGAACTCCTGACCTCAGGTGATCCACCCACCTCGGCCTCCCAAGGTGCTAGGATTACAGGCGTGAGCCACTGCGCCCAGCCATCCCACCCCAGTTTAAATGGCTTATATCCAAAAGTCAGGTAGCAACAGATGCTAATGAGAATATGGAGACAAGGGAACACTGGCACACTATTGGCAGGAATGTAAATTAATGCAACGACTATGGCGAATGGTTTGGAGGGTCCTCAAAAAACTAAAAAGAGTGCTACTTTATGACACGGTAATTCTACTGCTGGGTATATACCCAAAAGAAAGAAAATCAGCATATCAAAGAAATATCCACATTTCTATATTTATTGCAACACTATTCCCAGTAGCCAAGATTTGGAAAAAATTTAAGTGTCCATTAACGGGTGAATGGATAAAGAAAATGTGGTACATATACAAAATAGAATATTATTCAACCATGAAAAAGAATAGAATCCTGTTATTTACAAAAACATGGGTAGAACTGGAGATCACTATGTTTACTAAAATAAGCCAGACACAGAAAAATTAATTTTGCATGCTCCCAGTCATTTGTGGGTGCTAAAAATTAAAATAATTGAATTCATGGAAATAGAGAGTAGAATGCTGATTACCAGAGGCTGGGGAGGGTAGTGGGCCGGAGGGGGTGCAAAGGAGTAATTAATGGGAACAAAAATACAGTTAGAATGAATAAGATGTAATACTTGGTAGTACAACAGAGTGACAATGGTAAACAATTATTTATTGTATATGCAAAAATAGCTAAGAGGCCAGGTGTGGTGGCTTATGCCTGTAATCCCAGTACTTTCGGAGGCCAAGGCAGGAGGATCACCAGACATTAGGAATTTGAGACCAGCCCGACATGGCGAAACATCGTCTCTACTAAAAATACAAAAATTAGTCGATCTCCTTGGCATGCACCTGTAGTCTTAGCTACTCAGGAGGCTGAGGCTGGAGAATCACTTGAACCTGCGGGGGTGGGGTGGATGTTACAGTGAACTGAGATTGCACCACTCCACTCCAGCCCAGGAGACAGAGCTACACTCCATCTGAAAGAAAGAAAGAAAAAAGAAAGAAAGAAAGAAAAAGAAAGAAAGAAAGAAAGAAAGAAAGAAAGAAAGAAAGAAAGAAAGAAAGAAAGAAAGAAAGAAAGAAAGAAAGGGAGAAAGAAAGAAAGGGAGAAAGAGAGAGAAAGAAGGAAGGAGGGAAGGAAGGAAGGAAGGAAGGAAAGAAAGAAAGAAAAGAGCATAATTGAATTGTTTGTAAAACAAAGAAAGGATAAATGCTTAAGGTGAGGGGTATTCCATTTACCCTGAGGTGATTATTACACATTGCTTAACTGTATCAGAACATCTCATGTACCCCATAAATATATACACCTACTGTGTGCCCATAAAAATTAAATGTAACGCATTTTTAAACCTCCAATCTTGGCCAGATGTAGTGTGCAAACTTGTAATTCCAGTGCTTTCTGAGGTCAGAATGGGAGCAACACTTGAGTCTGGGAATTTGAGACCCACCTAGGCAACACAGCAAGACTCCCGTCTCTAATAACAATGAAAAAAAATTAGCTAGGCCTGGTGGGGTTTATGCCTATAGTCCCAGCTACTTGAGAGGCGGAGAGGACAGAATCCCTTGAACCCAGGAGAGGTTGAGGCTGCGGTGAGCTATGATTGCCCCACTACATTCCAGCCTGGGTGACAGAGTCTAAATGGGTGACATGTCTCTAAAAAACAAACCAATCCTAGCATGATCTGACCCTGCCTGCCACTTCTATGCTTTTCCTCTTGCTCATTGTGCATCGGGCATCTGGGCTTCTTTTCTGCTCCTGTAAATGCCAAGCAGCTTCCCTCTTAAGGACCATTGTACATGCTCTTCCCTGCCTGAAATGGACCTCCCACACCAACTGCCACAGCTGGATTTTTCTCATGTTTCAGACCTCAGCTCACACGTCACCTCTGCAGAGAAATTCTCCCTCACCCTGTGAAGGAGGAATCATCCTCTGCATTGCCTTGTCCTGCCTGGTTCTCTCAAAGCAGATATCACACTCAAAAATCAGCTTGTTATTTACTGAATTGCTTGTCTGCATGTTCTCCTCCCAAACTCTCGCCGAATCAGAACAGAAGCTCCCTATGGCAGGAGTCTCATCTTCTTCATTCTCAGAACCTAATCTAGTCACTGCACATAGTAGGCACAAAATAATTGTTACTAGAATGAATAAGTATTAAGGGGCTGGTCAAGGTGGCTCACACCTGTAATCTCAGCACTTTGGGAGGCCAAGGTGGGTACAGGAGTTTGAGACCAGCCGGGCCAACATGGTGAAACCCCATCTCTGCCAAAAATACAAAAATTAGCTGCGTGTGGTGGTGCAAACCTGTAATCCCAGCTACTCGGGAGGCTGAGGCAGGAGAACTGCTTGAACCTGGGAGGTGGAGGTTTCAGTGAGCCAGAGGTTGCAGTGAGCCACAATTGTGCCACTACACTCCAACCTGAGCAACAGAGTGAGTCTCCACCTCAAAAAAACCAAAAAGGTAAAAGGTATGAATAAGTATCAAGGAATGGAGATTTTGTGATTTGCCACCTTTTCATGAAAATCCAACTTAACATGGATATTTTCTATTTGATGGTATTTCTATAATAGAAAACTGAAACCAAGTTAATTTTTAAAAAAATGAGGCTGGGCGTGGTGATTCATGCCTGTAACCCCAGCACTTTGGGAGGTTGAAGTGGGGAATCACATGAAACTAGGAGTTTAAGACCAGTCTGGGCAACATACAGAGACCCCTGTCTCTATAAAAATAACTTAATTAACCAGGTATGCCAGGCGCAGTGGCTCATGCCTGTAATTCCACCACATTGGGAGGCTGAGTTGGATGGATCACCTGAGATCAGGAGTTTGAGAGCAGCCTGGCCAACATGACAAAACCCCATCTCTACTAAAAATATAAACAATAGCCAGATGTGATGGTGAATACCTGTAATCCCAGCTACTTGGGAAGCTGAGGCAGGAGAATCGCTTGAATCCGGGAGACAGAGTTTGCAGTAAGCCAAGATCAGGCCATTGTACTCCAGCCTAGACAAGAGTAAAGCTCCCATCTTGAAAAAAAAAATTAACCACATGTGATGGCACGCGTCTGTAGTCCCAGCTCCTTGGGAGGCTAAAGTGGGAGGAGCACTTGAGCCCAGGAGATACAGGCTGCAGTGAGCCATGATTTTACCGCTGCACTCCAGCCTGAGTCACCGAGCTACGCCATATCTCTAAAAACAGAAAAACAAAAACAAAAACAAGGCTGGGCACAGTGGCTTACACCTGTAATCCCAGCACTTGGAAGGCCGAGGAGGGTGGATCACCTGAGGTCAGGAGTTTGAAAGCAGGCTAGCCAACATGGTGAAGCCCTGTCTCCACTAAAAAAATACAAAAATTAGCCCAGCATAGTGGCAGGTGCCTGTAATTTCAGCTACTTGGGAGGCTGAGGCAAGAGAATTGCTTGAACCTGGCGGCGGAAGTTGCATGAGGTGGAGGGGCAAGAGTGGGAGCAGGACATCTGGTGAGGAGCTGCCACATCAACATCTTTCGATCACTCCAGGCCACGTTTTGAGTGCAGCCTCTGCAGGAAAGTGGCCCAGCCCCAGATGCCTTAATTCTGACACTGAGTGCTGGTGAAGGCCCTTTGACGTCACATTGTGGAGGCTTCTTGGGAAAGTGTTGGCTCTTCAAAATCAACATCTTAGTTTATCCCTTTGATGCTAGAGACAATGAACTGTTTTTCCTCATATGTCTGCTCAAGATAGTTACAAATTTAGTAAAGATGGGGTTTCACCATGTTGGCCAGGCAGGTCTCGAACTCCTGACCTCAGATGATGTCCCCCCACTCAGCCTCCCAAAGTGCTGGGATTACAGGTGTGAGACACTGTGCCCTGCCCTTCTTCCATTCTTGCTCAATTTTTCCTTTTTTTCTCTCTCTTTCTGCCTCCTTTCTTTTTTTTTTTTTTTTTCTTGATATCCTGGAAACCATAGGGAATATATATGAATCTTAATTCCAAGGGCAATTTAAAAAATTGTTTTTAGAGACAGGGTCTTTCTCCATCACTTAGGCTGGAATGCAGTGGTGAGATCTTGGCTGACTGCAGCCTCCACGTCTTGGGCTCAAGCAGTCCTCATTGAGCCTCCAAAGTATGTGGGACTACAGGTGTGCAGCACTGCACCTAGCTAATCTGAAAAAAATCATTTTTGGAGCAATAGAGTTTTGCTGTCCTGCCCGAGCTGGTCTTGATCTCCTGCCCTCAAGCAATCCTCCTGCCTTTGCCTCCCAAAGCATTAGGATTACAAGAATGAGTCACTACACCTGGCCAGTTTTTTAATGGAGAAGGGTCCAAGAAACACTATCTCTGATAAAAACACCAGCCAAACTCTTGAAGTGTCACTTTTTTTCACTCTCCATTTTTTCCCTTTCCTTGACTCTTTTTTTTTTTTTTTGAGATGGAGTTTCACTCATGTTACCCAGGCTGGAGTGCAATGGCGCGATCTCGGCTCACCACAACCTCCGCCTCCTGGGTTCAGGCAATTCTCCTGCCTCAGCCTCCTGAGTAGCTGGGATTACAGGCACGCACCACCATGCCCAGCTAATTTTTGTATTTTTAGTAGGGACGGGGTTTCACCGTGTTGACCAGGATGGTCTCGATCTGTTGACCTCGTGATCCATCCGCCTCGGCCTCCCAAAGTGCTGGGATTGCAGGTTTGAGCCACCACGCCCGGCCTCCTTGACTCTTAATATCAAATTTCATTGAATGTCCCTAGATACAACTTTCCAATTCTCCTCCTTTTTTTTGTTTTGTTTTTTTTCCTGAAGACAAGAGTGTTGCTCTATCCCCCAGGCTGGAGTGCAGTGGAGCGATTGCAGCTCACTGCAACCTCTACCTCCTGGGTTCTAGCAATTCTCATGCCTCAGACTCCCCCGAGTTCCTGGGATTACAGGCACCAGCCACCATGCCTGGTTAATTTTTGTATTTTTAGTAGAGACAGGGTTTCACCATGTGGGCCAGGCTGGTCTCGAACTTCTAACCTCAAGTGCATGCCTGTAATCACAGCTACTTGGGAGACTGACACAGGAGAATAGCTGGTACCCAGGAGGCAGAGGTTGCAGTGACCCAAGATCATGCCACTGCACTCCAGTCTGAGTGAGAGTGAGAGTCCATCTCAAAACAGAAAAAAAGCCCATGAAGATAATGAAGCGTTACAGGCTTTGTATTGTGTTTAAACTGTTTGAGTGCATCTGCTCACATGCGTGCACATGCCCACAAATTAAACCTTAGTGGGCAAGGTGCAGAGGCAAACATGTATAATCCCAGCACTTTGGGAAGGTGAGGCTGGTTGGATTGCCTCTGGAGCTCGACCAGCCTTGGGAACATGTTGAAACACTGTCTCTATAAGAAAATACAAAAAGTAGCCCAGTGCAGTTGTGCGTACCTGTAGTCCCGACCATCAGCCCTCCAGGCTCCTTATGCAGTTCAGAGACGCGTATTTGGGACATAAGAAGGGCACTGACACCTGATTTCAGGTGACTGCAAAAGGGAATGATTCCAAGAGTCTCCGTCTCACAGGAGCCTCTTTCGGTGTGGCCAGGGCCCTCTAGGCTGTCCTCCAGCCTCTCCTTGCCATTTCTCAAGGCATGCTCCAGCCTCAGGGCCTTGGCACTACTGTCTTGCCCCATCAATAGCCCTGGTGCTCACTCCCTCCTATCCCCTGGTCTCTGCCCCGCTGCTGCCCTATCAGAGAGACTCTCCTGACACAATGGGTCTCCCCCTCCCTTTTCTTTTAGGACATGGACCCCTCCTGGCATTCTGCATATTTTAGCACTTGTTCCTCCCTCTCCCCACTAGAATACAAGCTGTAGGTGAACTGTGTCCCTAGAGCCTGGTAAGTGCTCAATGACCACTTTTTCAAGGACCACACTTGCATAATATTAAAACGGCAGTGAATTTTCCTGTTATCTGCACTAGCCACTTGTTGCATGAGCATGTCTCCCTCCATGTGTGATTTTATTTCCGTGACTTTGTGGGGGTGATGTTATTGTAATTCCCAATTAACAGATGAGGAAAATGAGGAACACAGAGACTTAATCACAGGTGGGGATTGTGCCTGACTAAAGTTAGCTAACGGGCATTAACCATTATTTTGTTATGGAGATGGGTGGGGACCATGTAAAAATGCAAGCCTTCAAAAGTAGACAACCCTCTCACTTGGGAGGAGAGTGACACCTAACGTGTCACAAGAAAGCTTTGGATCTTCCAGATTGGAGCCACCTTTGGGAGAGTCACTGGAGGGGAAGCTACGCACTCCTGCTCAGCATGATTGACAAGGTCCTTATGCCATTTCTAGTGCCCAGAAGGTGCAGGTGGTTTCAGGCACTGCCACACATGGTGTCTAGACTGCTGACCTAACAGGACAGTGTCTGAGGTACCAGGGGTTGCAAGAGAACCAGCTTTTAAAAACAGCACTGAAGGCCGGGCATGGTGGCTCACATCTGTAATCCCAGCACTTTCAGAGGCTGAAGTGGAGAGATTATCTGAGGTCGGGAGTTTGAGACCAACCTGGCCAACATGGCGAAACCCTGTCTCTACTAAAAATACAACAATTAGCCGGCCGTGATAGCACATGCCTGTGATACCAGCTAGTTAGGAAGCTGAGGCAGGAGAATTGCTTGGGTCCAGGAGGTGGAGGTTGCAGTGAGCCAAGATTTTGCCACTGTGCTATAGCCTGGGAAACAAGACTGAAACTCCATCTCAAAAACAAAACAAAAAAATACGACAACAAAAAAGCATTAAAGATAAAAGAGCAAGTTAAGACTAAAGTCTTTAGAACCCTTGTCTCAGAAGATTCTAGGCTAGATGTGAAGGTCCTGACTCAAGATTTGTCTTGCTTTAACTCATCCTGTTTCCACTTTCTTTACCCACTATACATGATTTACCATGTAAGTCCTCTTTCACTGCTGTCTAAACTGATGCTAGCAACTGATATATCCTGAAACAATAAGTCACATGTGCATTACTTTAAAATGAAAGCAAAGATTTTGTTATTTTTGTAATTAATAAAATTTGTATGTGTTTGGCCAAATTCCCCTTAAGAATTGCTCTCAGAATTCCTGTCCTATCCTAAATGAAAACATAGGACAGGAGATGCACACACAGATTTAAAAAAAAAAAAAAAAAGGATGAAATGATCATTTACAAATTATACATTTTTGGCAACACAGATCCAAATTCTCCGTATTTCCTTACATCATCAATTTTCCTTGAGTCCACAACCAGCCTGTTTCACATCAAGAGAGTCTGCTTCTTTGGAAATGTGTGAGAAATTGCGCAAATCACAAGTCTGGCTTTAATACCAATTTTTTTTTTTTTTTTTTGAAATGGAGTCTTCCTCTGTTGCCCAGGCTGGTGTGCAGTGGCACGATCTTGGTTCACTGCAACCTCCGCCTCCTGGGTTCAAGCAATTCTCCTACCTTGGCCTCCCTGAGGAGCTGGGACTACAAGTGTGTACCAACACACCCAGCTAATTTTTAAAATTTTTTTATTTTTAATAGAGACGAGGTTTCACTGTGTTGGCCAGGCTGTTATCAGACTCGTCACTTCAGGTGATTAGACGACCTCAGCCACCTAAGGTGCTGGCTGGGATTACAGGATCAGTCACCATGCCCAGCCTGCCATACTAGTTTCATTTGGTGCCACCCAAGTCCTATCCAGCCTTGACTTGGCCCTGCTCCACCAGTCTTACCCCTGTACCTGCACATCTAGAAGGTTCAGATGCACAAGTCAGTGATACAACAGTGCAGAAAGCTTCAGCAGGAATGCCATTTCTCCGTCACCATACTTGCTCTTTTCTGTTACCCAGGCCCCAATCACCCCAGGCCCCACTGCCCACTTCCAACCTTCTTTCCATATTGAGAGCTCAGGGAGGGCATCTAACCTACTCCCCAATCAGTGAGTAGGACCTCGACTTCCAGAAGCATACGTGATTTCTCCTAGCCAACCTCACAGATGGGACCCAGGTATAGTGCTGCCCAGCACAAGATAATGGCCCAACTCCCATGCCTCCCTATTTTTGCTAACATGACCTCACTCACAAATCAGGCTGAGGATTAAGTGAGGAAATATAAGAAAGATATTGGCACTATTTTCAAATCTTTCCCTCCCTCTACATAACTACAGACAACCAGAACCAAGGAACAGCAGCAGACACATAGAATAAAAAGATTTGCGAGTAATGCTGAGAACAGTAATACTTGCAGCTAATAGTGGCTTTTAAAAAACAGAAGGGAGGGCAGGGCACAGTGGCTCATAACTATAATCCCAGCACTTTGGGAGGCCGAGGCAGGCAGATCACTTGAGGTCAGGAAATCGAGACCAGCCTGGCTAACATGACAAAATCCCTTCTCTACTAAAATACAAAAATTAGCTAGGAGCAGTGGTGCATGCCTGTAATTCCAGTTACTTGGGAGACTGAGGCAGAGAATCCCTTGAATCTAGAAGGTGGAAGCTGCAGTGGGTCAAGATCACACTACTGCACTCCAGCCTGGGAGACAGAATGAAACTCCATCTGAAAGGAAAGAGAGGTGGGGGATAGGGTCTCATGATGTTGCCCAAGCTGGACTCGAACACCTGGGCTGAAGCAATCCTCCCTCCTCAGCATCCCAAGTAACTGGGAATATTGGCAAAAGCCACTCCATGAGGATATAGCAGATTTCTTGATTACCCATTATGTGCTAGGCACTGATTTACGTATATTTACTGGTTTACATAGAAGTAATTTCACAGGTAT
Source organism: Sapajus apella (assembly GCF_009761245.1). Lineage (NCBI taxonomy): Eukaryota > Metazoa > Chordata > Mammalia > Primates > Cebidae > Sapajus > Sapajus apella. The sequence continues at coordinate 3,144,385 of NW_022436943.1, read as the reverse complement.
TTGTATGTGAATATATAGATGTACGTATGTATGTAGATACACACACCTGACATGATCTCAGTAATGTCTGTGTGGCTCACAGAACCAGGTGAAGATTTTTAGAATGAAGACTGAGGTTTCTGGAACAAGGAATTCTGTTTTAAGACATCAGCATCAAGATTTGAGCCATGCCAGCCTCACCCAATCACACAGATTAATTCTTGGAAATGGATCTTTTATACATCTCACAGCTCACATCTCTCTCAATGGCTCTGTTTCTTTGGAGAGCCCTAATAGGCACAAGAGAAATCTGGAAATGGGCCACTCACAGGAGCAGCAGAAGAAGGAAGAGAAACAACAGTCCCTAAGCTGAACAAGCTTCTGGGAGGCTGTGATGTGCAAAAACATTCGGAAAACCAGGTCTAGGACCCAGAAAGGGCAAACTACCTATCTGACAACAAATTAATAACCAGGATATATAAGAAGCTCAAACAACTTTAGAGGAAACATTTTAATAATCTGATTTGGAAAATGAACAAAATATCTGAATCTCCAAAGAGGACATACAAATGGCAAACAGGTTTGTGAAAAGCTGCTCTACATCCAGCCCAGGTTCCCAGCAGGAGCAGAAGAGGACCCAGTTTCCCAGGAACCCTGGAGAAGGGACGAAGTAGGCAGTTCTGACGTCTTCTCAGCACGGTGATGTCATGCTGGCTTTTCAGGGACTGAATGCTTCCTGGAATTCTCTGGAGGAATTCTGAATGCATCAGTCCTGACAGCCAGAAGGCAACATGGAAGGGACCTTGTGGAGGAGACAAAAAGACAGAAAGCAACACACCGTGAGTCCCCACTTGAAGCCAGCCCAGTCCCTTGGCTCCAGTCTTACACTGGCCTATGCTTTACCCATCCTTTTGGTCTGGACAGCTTCTGTTTCACCTGTAAGATCTGACTCAATGCTGGGCATGGTGGCTCACTCCTGTAATCCCAGCGCTGGGGATGGTAGATCATGAGATGTGAAGTTCAAAACCAGCCTAACCAACATGGTGAGACCCGGTCTCTACTAAAAATACAAAAAAAACAAAAAACAAAACAAAACAAAAAACCTACCTGGGCATGGTGGCATGCACACCTGTAGTCCGAACTACGCAGGAGGCTGAGGCAGGAGAATCGCTTGAACCTGGAGGCAGAGGTTGCAGTGAGCCAAGACTGCAGCACTGCACTCCCTCCTGGGCGACAGAGCAAGGTTCCGTCTCAAAAAAGGTCTGACTCGAGGTGTGTCTCCAGCTTTTCGAACTTTACTTACCAATCCAAGGCACCCAGGGCGGATGGTGATGACCTGTGAGCATAAGACAGACCCATCAAAGGACACTCCAGTGTGGACTACCAGCAGGAGCCCACTGGGCCCTTTATCTAAGGAAATACTAATAAATAACCAAAGCGAGCAGCTCACAGGAGCTAGAACACACCCTAGTCATGCTCAAAACTTCTGGACTACAAATAAACGAATCTGCTGGTGAAGTTAGGAGGCTGAAAACAGCCCATGTGCAGCCCAAGCTCTTGTGTCTGAGGACAAGGGGACAGAAGAGCACAAAGGTTGGAGGGCACTCGGGGCCAGAACACAAGGAGAAGCAATAATTTTTGATTAGGAAGCACCATGGCTCCTGAGGCTCGGGGCAGGCAGTGGCTGTGCTGACAATAGCACCTTGGCTCCCACCTTGAGGCATCCTCAGGTCAATATACAGAGTGCACTTCGGGGTGAGATGCTCCCTCTGGCACCCATGTCCCCACTGCCCAGAACAGCATCTGCTGGGGAAGCGAGGACCACACACTCAACCAACATACACACACACTCAATTTTGTTAAAAGTAATCCTCTGGAATGAACACACCAAAGTAACACTGTTCACCTGCTTGGGCAGGAGAGAATGGGGAATGGAGCAGAGGGGGGATGCCACTGCACCTTTACAAACTTCAAAATGTTCAAGCAACATGGGCATGTCACTTACTGTTTTAAAGTAACTTTAACATAGCAGCCTCTGAGCTGGAAGTCAGAAGAGATGGAGTGCAGGGATCCTGGTGCCTGACAGGAAGCGAGAGGGAACTACAAGGTGAGCTGCAGGGGCTGAGGCGGTCACTGCCCACTGCCCTCGGGAGCACAGCTGACCTGTCCCGACGCTCAGGTGGAAGAGGAACAGCCATGGCCAACAACTGAGGCTGCAGAAACACTCTGGATAAGGAAAAAGGGAGGTGAGATGTGGGGACAGGTTTTCCATGATGCAAGGAATTTACGCCAGAGGATTTTATTTCCTAATCCCTCCATTTCAACTCTGGTTCACAATTGAATTCACTATAGGTTTAAGAACAGATTTGTTACAGGAATTTCGAAGGAGATAACCACCAAGCGATCAGAAAAAAGCTTACTGGGGTAGATCTAGGTGATGGAGGAGTTCAAAATCAACACCAGATGAGACTGTCATTTCCAAGGAAACCCAGTGGTGATCTTTTTCATTATTATTTCACTTTGATGACTTGAATAAAATATGTTGTTTGAAATTTCTGAAAATGTTAAATGTTCAATTAGTTACACTGAAACAGAATTTCTCTCAAGCAATCTGTGAATGCTACAGATCAAGAGGAGAAGCTCAAAAATACTGTACCTTCATCCCAAGAGGACTCTTTAAATGTAATCTCTATCCTTGGAAAACAAGCAGTAAAGGATCAAGGATCAGCCTCAGCAGGAAAGCAGGATCCACCACACCACCCCCACCTCCCTCATGAAGGGAGTGGCCACACGGGGAGGGCTGCCCACTGCCTGGAGATTCAAGTCCAGGGGGACTAAGTGGCCAGAGAGATCTGTGCAGCACAGATCTTTCTAGCCACTTTGCAGGCCCAGCAGAGTGCAGTCCACACTGCACTCTGCTGGGCCTGCAGCTCCTGACCTCTGCAAGGCACTGGAAGCTCCTCCAAGGCTGAGACCTTGTTCAGGTCATGAAGTCAAGTCCTCAAAACCTCTCTTCTCCGCCTGAGGGAAGAGATCCAACCAGGACACAGGAAAGGGCCCAAGGAAGCATGTGCACCTGATTTCACGTGGACAGTGGTGGCTGGAGGTACATACCAAACTTTCATTTCCACGACTGCCAGGCAGAAAAGAATGGATGAGCAGGGGCACAGACGAGGCAGAAGACGACATGGAGTTACCTGGTCATAACTTTCCAACCTCCCCAAAGTCAAGAAACCACTTAGGAGCGGCTACTATTCATAGTAAAAAGATATGTACACAAATAACTAGGAAAATCAGAAATCATAATGCTTAAACAGAACTTAAAACCATTAACACTTCAAGACCATTGGGCTCCTAGTCTGCCTGACACATGTGAGTTGGATGAGATGGCTCAGAGCACTCACAATGACTTGGCCTTCTGCAAGCCAATTCTTCTTAGGAATGGTAGGCTTCTCCACAGGCTGATATTTTACCCTCCAATATTATAACAGAATGCACTATAGTTTTCTTGTGCAAATCATCATAGCTTGTTACCAATGCAGTCTTATGATGGGCGAGACACTGTGTGTCAGTGCTTCCAACATGTGGGTTCTTTCCATCCAGCAATTCTCTAACAGTTTACCTGAAGAAGCAAGCAAAAGCACAGACGCACACAAAGATACTCACAACAGTGGCACTTTCAGGTCTAAAATGAAATTTCTGCAAATTACAGGATCATTGACAAGCTATGACTTTAACCTCTCCAGCTCAATTCCTCCTCAGATTCCTCAAGGAAAAGAAAAATACCAACTCGTTAAGATCTGCTACAAAGAAGATTCATTGGCAAAGAAGACACCCACTTTGAATAAGCTGTGAATCGAGGCCCCTGGTTGATCCTTCTTTCATTTTAAATGGTATTGCTGTCGCTGGCCACACAGGATCCGCCTGGAAGAGTCCACAGCATTGGTGAGCTATTTGTTATCATTCAGGGGAAGGAAAATAAATGATCTTTTCTTCTGTACCTTTCTCCTCATTTTCAAAACTTTTGCAAATAGTATCTATAACTTAGAAAGGACAACAAACACAACTACTGGTGTGCATCTGCAGGTGTCTCCTAAATGTTATGAGGCTCCAACGTCACCTGTGAGGGTTCCTAGAGCAAGAAAACTCCTCCAGTGCTAGTTTCCATAGTGAACAAGAGGCTACACCATCACCAAATGCATAAATGCCTCAAACTTAAAACATGTATCAGGAGACATAGTTCGAAAGCAGGCTCACTTACCCTTTCCCGGACTAAGGTTTGGTCTATAAAGACTTACTTCTTGGCGGGGCACAGTGACTCATGCTTGTAGTCCTATCACTTTGGGAGGCAGGTGGATGGTCTGATCTTGAGACCAGCCTGGGGAACATGGCAAAACTCTGTCTCTACCAAAAATACAAAAATTAGCAAGGTAGGGTGGTGCATGCCAATGTTCCTAGCTACTCAGGAGGCTGAGATGGCAGGATTGCTTGAGCCCAGGTCGGCGAGACTGCAGGGAGCCAAGATTGTGCCACTATACTCCACTGGGTGACAGAGCAAGACCTCATCTCAAAACAAGCCTTGTCTATTGCGTTCAATTAGACGAGCCTGCAGAAAATAACATTAATTAACAATATCACAGGAATTGTAAAGCAAACTTTTTTTTTTTTTTTTTTTTTTTTTTTTTTTTTTTTTACCAATATTGTCTTTGTTAGAGGATTCTACAAAATAACATCATAAAAAAACAAAAAGGTCACTGTCAGGCAGAGGACTCCAGCAACAATCAGGAGGACACCTAGGTCTTTGGAGCAATGCCAAAGCTGTGGTTACTTCCAGCGACCAAAATGCCACAGCCTTCTTAGAAGCAGTTATGACTTAGAGAATCAAGAGATGTAGTCAAGAGCAGGGGCATAAGGCCTAACTCCTGAAATCAAGAGGTTATGGGCAGATGGCTAAGCCCATTTTTTAAGGTCAGGAAATCAAGACCAATGTGGATAAGGCCGTACAATTAATAAAGGCAAATTGGCTAACTCAGGAGGTAAAGTCCAAGTTGGTAAATCCAGGTGGACATATCCAGGCAGGTAAGACAAAAAAGGTAAAGCCATGAAGCCGAAGCCCTGGGGTTTACTGTAGTATATCACAGGGGAAGACCAAGAAATTAAGGATACATGGAGAAATCCATGTTAGGCCACACATTACTAGTGTGAGGCCAGGAGGTTAATGAAGCCAATATTGAAGGCCAGATGGTAGAAACCATGAAGATAGTATCTGATGAGTAAGGCCTGGGGATTGACAAGGCAAAAACATTAAGGCCCAGTGCAAAGCCAGAGTTCAATACTGTGTACCCAAGGCAAGCATGTGAACATCAGAAGTTTAATGCAGGAAACAAGCCTGGATACCTAAGGCTAGCTATGTGAAGCTAGGTAGCTGACACTAGATGTGTACGTCTTCGTGGGGAAGGCTAGGAGGTCACATCCAGGACATTAAACAGAAAGATGGTAAGGCCAGTTTTATAAATCCAGGTAAGTAGGGACAGGTGCACAAGGACAGGAGTATGAAAATAGATGAGTAAGGCCAAAGAATCAAGGCCAGGGCACAAAGGACTAGTAGCTAAGGCCATGTAGATAAGGCCGTGCGTTAAGAACAATAAGTAAAAACCTAGTAAACTGAGACCAGGGGTAAGGCCAGAGGATAATGATACCTGCTTGAGGCCAGTAGCGGTAGAATAGAAAAGACCAGGAAATGAGATGAATTGTGAATAGCAACTGGAAGGTTATGAAGGTAAGATCAGTTGGGTACTACTGGTTAAGACATGACCTTTGCACCAGTGGGGTATGGACAGGTGGTTAAGGCAGGTGCATAACGCCAGGGGATTCATACTGAATGCAACAGGCTAGGAGGTTTATAAGGCAGGTAGTTAAAGCTAAGTTGGCAAAACCACAAGTTTAAGACTGGGTCAGGAAGCCAAGAGATTGACAAGGTGGGGTGGCTGAGGCCACCTAAATATATCTAAGTTAAGGCCTCCCTAAATATATCTAGGTAGATAACTCCACCTGGGTAATAGTAAGAGAGTAAAGCTAGGTCACGTGGTTAAGGCCATGTGAGTTGGAACAGAAGGTTAAGGACAGGTGGGAATGCCATGTTGGTAAGCTACGTTGATCATCTAGGTGAATGAGGCCATGAGGTTAAGGCCAGGTGGGTAAGTCCAGGTGGCCACTTGGAGGCGTCTAAGTCTGGGGGTGGGGTGGAGGTAAGTCTGGGGAATAAAGGCAAAGGGATGAGTCCAGGGAAGTAAACCTAGAGAGGTAAATCCAGTGGTTTAGACCTGGTAGATAAAACCAGCAGTTTACAGACACTTGTGTAAACCAAATGTGGAGGCCATGTGGGTCATGTAAGGTTGGTAAGACTAGGTGGGAACACTAGGTGGCTAATCCAGGTTTTTAGGGCCATGGGGTTAAGGTCTGTAGGGTTAGGCCAGGTGGGTAAGGCTAACGGGGCATGGCTGGGCCCGTAAAATAAGATGGGGAGTAACGGCAGTGGAGTAAGTCCTCATGGGCAATATCACATGGGTCTTGAACAGAGATCAAGGGCGGCAAATTGAAGCCAGGTGAGTAAGAACAGGTGGATAATGGCGAGCGGGGAAAGTTTTGCCCGATGAGTAAGGGCAGAATGATTAGGCCATGAAATTAAAACTCAGTGAGTATGACACCAGGGGATTAACAAAGCAAGATAGATAATACCAGGTTCGTAATACCATGAGGATAAGGTGACGTGAGGAAGCCAATGAGCTTAGGAAGTTCTGCTGAGTGCGGTCAGGTTGTTAAAACCAGGTGTTCAGGCAGGGCACAGTGGCTCCCACTGGAAATCACAGCACTAGGTGCATAAGGCCAGGAGGTTCATAAGGCATGTAGGTAAATCTAAGTTAACAGATCCATGAGTTTAAGACTACTCAGGAACCCAAGCAATTGAAAAGGCTGGGTGGCTAAAGCCAGTAACTTAAGGCCTCCCTGAATAGAGCTAGGTGGCTAACTCCACCTGGTCAATACTTGAGGTTAAAGCTAGGCAGATTAGGCCAGGAGGTTAAGGCCATATGAGTAAAACCAAAAGCTGAAGGCAAGGTGGGGATGCTAGACTGTAAGCTATGTTGATCGGGCCATGAGGTTAAGGCCACATGGGTAATGCAAGGTGTCTGGGATGAGGACATGCAGTTGGGGGTAAAGCTAGGGAATAAAAGCATGCGGGTGATAAGACCAGTGGTGAAAAACTAGGGAAGTAAATACAGTGGTTTAAGGCCTGGTAGGTAAAACCAAAAGGCTAAGGACAGTTATGTTAACCAAGTGTAGAGCCCATGTGGGTCACAGATGGTTGGTAAGACTAGGTGGGACAACAAGGTGGCTAATCCAAGTTGTTAGGGCCAT
>NW_022436943.1:3128216-3136980 GCF_009761245.1 Sapajus apella | reverse complement strand
GCTAATCCAAGTTGTTGGGGCCATGAGGTTAAGTCCCACAGGGTTAGGCTAGGTGGGGAAGGCTAATGGGGTCTGGACAGGGACGTAAAATGTGCTGCATAAAGCCAAGGAGTCAGTTACGCAGCTGAATAAGGCCTCATGGACAAGATCAACTAAGGTAGGTCTTGACCAGAGATTGAGGCCAGCAAGTTAAAGCCAGGTGAGTAAGAACAGGTGGACAATGGTGAGGGGATAGTAATGCTCAGATGGGTAAGGGAAGGACTTTTAGGCCAGGAAATTAAGACTTGGTGAGTATAGCCAGGACATTAATAAAGACAGATAATGCCAGGTTCATAATACCATGAGGATAAGATAAGATAAAATAATAAAGCCAATGAGCTTAGTAAGTTCTGCAGAGTGCAGTCAGGTTGTTAAAACCAGGTGTTTAAATCCAGCAGAATAGAAGACTCTTCCCAGGCCAAGAAATCAATGAGGGAAACACCCAGTCGGATTAAAGGCAATTCTCCAAGCCAGCCAAATGATGACCCAAGATATCATTGGGTAATGGGGCTGGGGATGGGACTGGGGCTGGGGCTGGGGCTGGGACTGGGGCTGGGCCATGGAATTGGGGATAAAGCTGAGATGGGCTGGGCCCGGGCCAGGCCATGGAGTTGGTGGTAAAGATGGGGATGGGGATGGGGATGGGGATGGGGCTGGGATATGGAGTTAGGGGTAAAGCTGAGGATGGGCCTGGGGGTAGGCCTGGAACTGGGAAATGAGGTTGGGGGTAAAGCTAGGGCTGGAGCTGGGGCTTGGCCTGGGCCTGGTCCTTGGCCATGGAGTTGGGAGCAAACTTAGGGCCGGGGATGGGGCTAGGGCAGGGACAGGGACAGGGTCAGGGATATGGAGTTGGGGGTAAAGCTATGGCTGGAGCTGGGGCTGGGCCTTGGTCTGGGCCTGGGACATGGAGTCAGGGGTAAAGCTAGGGCAAGAGCTGGGGTTGGGCCTGGGACTGGGCCATGGGTTTGGGGGTAAAGCTGGGGCTGAGCCTGGGCCATGGATTTGGGGGTACAGCTGGGGCTGGGCCTGGGCCATAGATTTGGGGGTAAAGCGGGGGCTGGGAGGGCCTGGGCCTGGGCCTGGGACATGGAGTTGGGGGTGAAATTAGGGCTGAGGCTGAGGCTGGGCCTGGGCCTGGGCCTGGGACTGGGACATGGAGTTGGGGGTGAAATTATGGCTGAGGCTGGGGCTAGGGCTGGGACATGGAGTTAGGGTTAAAGCTGGGGATGAGGGTGGGGCTGGGCCTGGGCCTGGAGATTGAGGCCAGCGAATTATGACCAGGTGTGAACTCATGGACAATGGCAGGAAGTTATGGTTGGTCCGGAAAGGCCATGATTTTTAGGCAGTCATGAAGACTGGGCGAGTAGAGCAAGGAGGTTAATAAGGCCAGATGGATAATGTCAAGTTCATCATACCATGAGGATAAATAAGGTGATGAATGCCAACAGGTTAATAAGGTTGGCTGACTTTGGCCAGGTAGTTGAAACCAGGTGTCTAGATCCAGCTTAGTAAAGGACTATTTCAGTAACCCCAGGCTATGAAATCAACAGAGAAAACACCCAGTAGGATTAAGGGCCTGGGCCTGGGCCTGGGACAGGGACAGGGGTGTGGGTAACGCTGGGGCTGGGGTTGGGCCTAGGCCTGGGCCATGGAGTTGGGGGTAAAGCTCGGGCTGGGCCTGGGCTGGGGCCATGGAGTTGGGAGTAAAGTTTGGGATGGATGTGGGGCTGGGCCTGGGCCTGATGGAATTAGGGGTAAAACCAGGGCTTGAGCTGGGCCAGGGCCTGGGGCTGGGGCTGGGGCTGGGGCTGGGGCTGGGACATGGAGTTTGGGGTAAATTTGGGGTTGGGACTGGGACTGGGGCTGGGCCTGGGCCTGGAGATTGAGGCCAGCCAATTACATCCAGGTTAGTAAGAACATGTGGACAATGGCAGGAAGTTATGGCCAGTCCAGTATGGCCAGGAATTTTAGGCAAAGTCATGAAAACTGGGTGAGTAGGGCAAGGAGGTTAGTAAGGCCAGAGTGATAATGTCAAGTTCGTCATATCACGAGGATAAATAAGGTGATGAATGCAAACAGGTTAATAAGTTTGGCTGAGTTTGGCCAGGTTGTTAAAACCAGGTATCTAAATCCAACTCAATAAAGGACTATTTCAGTAACCACAGGCTGGGAAATCAACAGAGAAACCATCCAGCTGGATTAAGGGCCTGAGCCTCAGGCATGGAGTTGGGAGTAAACTTGGAGATGGGCCTAGACCTGGGCCTGGCACAGGGACATGGAGTTCGAGCTAAAGCTAGGGCCGGTTAGGGCTAGGGCCGGTTAGGGCTGGGGCTGGGACATGGAGTTGGGGGTAAAGCTGGGGCTGGGGCAGGGCCTGGACCTTGGCCTGGGCCTGGGACATGGAGTCGGGGAAATAGCTGGGGCTGGGGCTAGGCCTGGGCATGGAGTTGGTGATAAAGCTAGGGCTGGAGCTGGGCTCGGCCCAGGGGCCAGGGCTGGGGCTGGAACATGGAGATGGGGGTAAACCGAGGGCTGAGGCTGCGGCTGCAACATGGAGTTTGGAATAAATATAGGGATGGGGCAGGGGATGGGACATGGAGTTTCGGCTAAAGATGGGGCTGAGCCTGGGCCTTGGCCTGGAGATTGAGGCCAGCGCATTACATGCAGGTGAGTAAGAACACGTGGACAAAGGCCAGAAGCTGTTGCCAGTCTGGTGAGGCCAGGATTTTAGGAAAAGTCATGAAGACTCGGCGAGTAGGGCAAGGAGGTTAATAAGGCCAGATGGGTAATGGCAAGTTCGTCACACCATGAGGATAAAATAAGGTGATGAATGCCAACAGGTTAAAAGGGTTGGCTGACTTTGGCCAGGTAGTTGAAACCAGGTATCTAAATACAGCTCAGTGAGGGACTATTTCATTAACCCCAGGCTGTGAAATCCACAGAGAAACCATCCAGTAGGATTAAAGGCCTGATCCTGGGACGTGGAGTTGAGGGTAAAGCTAGGGCTGGGCCTGGGCCTCGGGCTGCGGCTGGGCAATGGTGTTGGGGGTAAAGCTAGGCATGGAGCAGGGTCTGGTCCTTTGCCTCGGCCTGGGACATGGAGTTGGGAGTAAAGCTGAGGCTGGGGCCGAGGCTGGGGCTGGGGCTGGGGTGGGAGCTGGGCCTGGGACATAGACTTGGGAAAATAGGGCCTGAACCTCGGCGAGGGAATTGGGGGTAAAGTTGGGGCTTGGGATGGGCCTGGGCCTGGGCCTGGGCCTGGGCATGGGGTTGGGGGTAAAGCTGGGGCTGGGCCTATGTTTGGGTCTGGGACCAGGCCATGGAGGTGGGATTAGGTTAGGTCTGGGGCTGAGCCAGGGCCTTCGCCGGGCATGGGCCTGCAACATAGAGATGGGGATAAGGCTAAGGCTGGGGCTGGGCCTGGGTTTTGGCCTGGGCCTGGGACTGGGACACAGAGTTGGGGGTAAAGGTGGGGCTTGGGCTGGGGCTGGGCCTGGGTCCAGGCCTAGGTCTGAGACATGGATTTGGGGATAAATCTGGACCTGGGACTGGGGCTGGGGCTCAGTCTGGGCCTCGGACAAAGTGTTGGGGGTAAAGCTGGAGCTAGAGCAGGGGCTGGGGCTGAAGCTGGGGCCGTGCCTTAGTCTGGGCCGGGAACATGGAGCTGAAGGTAAAGCTGGGGCTTCGGCTCAACCTTGGCCTTGGCCTGGGCCTGGGACTGGGACATGGATTTGGCAGTAAAACTCAGGCTGGGGCAGGGGCAGGGGCTGGGGCAGGGGCTGGGGCAGGGGCTGGGGCAGGGGCTGGGGCTGGGGCTGGGGCTAGGCCTGCATCTGTGCCTTGGTGTTGCAAGTAAAGCAAGGACTGAGGCTGGGGCTGGGACACGGAGTTTGGAGTAAAATGGTGTTGGGGTGGGCCTGGACCTGGGCCTGGGACTCGGCCAGGGCCTGGAGGCTCAGGCTAGCCAATTACATCCAGGTAAGAGTAAGAACATGTGGGACAATGGCGGGAAGTTATGGCCAGTCTGGTGAGGCCAGGATTTTTAGTCAAAGTCATGAAGACTGGGCGAGTAGGGCAAGGAGGTTAATAAGGCCAGATAGATAATGTCAAGTTCATCATACCATGAGGATAAATAAGGTGATGAATGCAAACAGGTTAATAAGGTTGGCTGACTTTGGCCAGGTAGTTGAAACCAGGTATCTAGATCCAGCTTAGTAAAGGACTATTTCAGTAACCCCAGGCTATGAAATCAACAGAAAAAACACCCAGTAGGATTAAGGGCCTGGGCCTGGGACAGGGAGTTGGGGGCAAAGCTACGGTTAGGCCTAAGCCTGGGCCTGGGCCAGGGGCAGGGGTGTGGGTAACGCTGGGGCTGGGGTTGGGCCTGGGCCTGGGCCATGGAGATGTGGGTAAAGCTCGGGCTGGGCCTGGGCTGGGGCCATGGAGTTGGGAGTAAAGTTTGGGATGGATGTGGGGCTGGGCCTGGGCCTGATGGAATTAGGGGTAAAGCCAGGGCTAGAGCTGGGCCAGGGCCTTGGCCTGGGCCTGGGGCTGGGGCTTGGGCTGGGGCTGGGACATGGAGTTTGGGGTAAATTTGGGGTTGGGACTGGGACTGGGGCTGGGCCTGGGCCTGGAGATTGAGGCCAGCCAATTACATCCAGGTTAGTAAGAACATGTGGACAATGGCAGGAAGTTATGGCCAGTCCAGTACGGCCAGGAATTTTAGGCAAAGTCATGAAGACTGGCTGAGTAGGGCAAGGAGGTTAGTAAGGCCAGGGGGATAATGTCAAGTTCGTCATATCACGAGGATAAAATAAGGTGATGAATGCAAACAGGTTAATAAGTTTGGCTGACTTTGTCCAGGTATCTAAATCCAGCTCAATAAAGGACTATTTCAGTAACCCCAGGCTGGTAAATCAACAGAGAAACCATCCAGCTGGATTAAGGGCCTGATTCTGGGACATGGAGTTGGGAGTAAACCTCGAGATGGGCCTAGGCCTGGGCCTGGCACAGGGACATGGAGTTCGAGCTAAAGCTAGGGCCGGTTAGGGCTGGGGCTGGGACATGGAGTTGGGGGTAAAGCTGGGGCTGGGGCAGGGCCTGGGCCTTGGCTTGCAAAATGGATTTTGGGGTAAAGCTGGGCCTGGGCCTGGGACATAAAGTTGGGGTAAAGCTAGGGCTGGGGCTGTGCCTAGGCCTTGGCCTTGGCCTGGTCCTGGGTCTGGGACATGTAGTTGAGGATAAATCTGGGGCTGGGCCTAGGTTTGGGGCATGGGCCTGGGACTGGGCCTGGGCCTGGGCCTGGGCCATGGTGGTGGGATTAGGCTAGGTCTGGGGCTGAGCCAGGGTCTGGGCCTGGGCCTGCAACATGGAGTTGGGGTTAAACCCAGGGATGGGGCTGGGCCTGGGCCTGGGACATGGAGTTGGGGTGTAAAGCTGGGACTAGGGCCGGGCCTGGGTTTTGGGCTGGGCCTGGGACTGGGACATAGAGTTGGGGTAACGCTGGGGCTGGGGCTGGGGCTGTGCTGTGCCCGGGCCTGGGCCTAGGTCTGAGACATGAAGTTGGGGGTAAATCTGGAGCTGGGGCTGGAGCTCAGCCTGGGCCTCAGATATGGAGTTGGGGGTAAAGCTGGGGCTTTGGCTAGACCTTGGCCTTGGCCTGGGCATGGGATTGGGACATGGAGTTGGGGGCAAAGCTGGGGCAGGAGCTAGGGCCGGGCCTAGGTCTGGGACATGGAGTTGGGGGTAAAGATGGGCTTGGGGATGGGCCTGGGCCTGGGCCTGAGGCAGGGAATGGGATTGAGGGTAAAGCTGGGGCTCTCACCGGGCCTGGGCCTGGACCTGGGCATGGACATGGAGTTGGGGTAAAGCGAGGCCTGCAGCTGGACCTGGGCCTGCGCCTAGAACACAGAGTTGGGGGTAAAGCTGGCACTAGCGCTGGAGCTGGGGCTGGTCCTGGGCCCATGACATGGATTTGGGGGTAAAGCTAGGGCTGGGGCTGGGCCTGGGCCTGGGCCTGGGCTTTGGCCATGGAGTTAGGGGTAGAGCTAGGGCTGAGGCAGTGCCTTAGCCTTGCCCTGGACTGGGGCCTGGATCTGGGACATGGAGTTAGGGGTAAAGTTGGGGCTGGGACTGGGCTTGGGCCTGGGCCTGGGACATGGATTTTGGGGTAAAGCTGGGCCCGGGCCTGGGACATAAAGTTGGGGTAAAGCTAGGGCTGGGGCTGTGTCTGGGCCTTGGCCTTGGCCTTGGCCTGGCCCTGGGCCTGTGAAATGGAGTTAGGGGTAAATCTGGGGCTGGGCCTAGGTTTGGGCCTGGGCCTGCAACATTGAGTTTGGGTTAAAGCTAGGGATGAGGCTCGGCCTGGGTTTTGGTCGGGGCCTGGTCCTGGGACATGCAGTTGGAGGTAAGGCTGGAGCTGGGGCTGGGGCAGGGGCAGGGGCAGGGGCAGAGGCTGTGCCTGGGTCTGGGCCTGGGCCTGGGCCTGGGCCATGGAGTCGGGGGAATAGCTGGGGCTGGGCCTGGGCCATGGAGTTGGAGGTAGAGCTAGGGCTGAGGCAGGTCCTTAGCCTTGCCCTGGGCCTGGGCCCGGGCCTTGGTCATGGAGGTGGGATTAGGCTAGGTCTGGGGCTAAGCCAGGGGCTTGGCCTGGGCCTGGGACATAGTGCTGGGGGTAAAGCTAGGGCTAGGGCAGGGGCTGGGACTGAGGCTGGGGCTAGGCCTTAGCCTGAGCCTGGGACATGGGAGTTGGGCGTAGAGCTAGGGCTGAGGCAGGGCCTTAACCTTGCCCTGGACTGGGGCCTGCATCTGGGACATGGAGTTGGGGTAAAGTTGGGGAAGTGCCTGGGCCTGGGCCTGGGACATGGATTTGGGGGTAAAGCTGGGCCTGGGCCTGGGACATAAAGTTGGGGTAAAGCTAGAGCTGGGGCTGTGCCTAGGCCTTGGCCTTGGCCTGGTCTTGTGCATGGTACATGGAGTTGGGGGTAAACCTGGGGCTGGGCCTACGTTTGGGCCTTGGCGTGGGCCTGGGCCTGCAACATGGAGTTGGGGTTAAAGCTAGGGCTGTGCCTGTGTCTGGGCCTTGGCATTGGCCTTGGCCTGATCCTGGGCCTAGGACATGGAATTGGGGGTAAATCTGGGGCTGGGCCTACGTTTGGGTCTGCGCCCAGGCAATGGAGGTGGAATTAGGCTAGGTCAGGGGCTGAGCCAGAGCCTTGGCCTGGGCCTGCAACATGGAGTTGGGGATAAGGCTGGGGCTGGGCCTGGGTTTTGGCCTGGGCCTAGGACTGGGACACAGAGTTGGAAGTAAAGGTGGGGCTGGGGCTGGGGCTGGGGCCGGATCCGGGCCTAGGGCTAAGACATGGAGTTGGGGGTAAATCTGCAGCTGGGGCTGGGGCTGGGGCTCAGCCTGGGACTCGAACATAGTGTTGGGGGTAAAGCTGGGGCTAGGGCAGGGGCTGGGGCTGGGGCTGGGGCTGAGGCTGAGGCTGGGGCTAGGCCTTAGCGTAAGCCTGGGACATGGAGTTGGGGGTAAAGCTGGGCTTGGGGATGGGGCTGGGCCTGAGCCCGGGCATGGGTTTGGGGGTAAAGATGGGGCTCTCGCTGGGCCTGGGACATGGACTTGGGGTAAATCTAGGTGTGCAGCTGGGCCTGGGCCTGGTCGTAAGACATAGAGTCCGGGGTAAACCTGGCACTGGGGCTGGGGCTGAGACGGGGCCTGTCACATGGATTTGGGGGTAAAGCTAGGGCAGGGGCTGGGGCTGGGCCTGGGCCTGGGCCTGTGACATGGATTTGGGAATAAAGCTAGGGCTAGGGCTAGGGCTAGGGCTAGGGCTAGGCCTGGGGCTGGGGCTGGGGCTGGGGCTGGGGCTGGGGCGGGAGCTGGGCCTGGGACATAGACTTGGGAAAATACGTGTGGCTAGGCCAGCACCTGGGCGAGTGATTTGGGGGTATAGTTGGGGCTTGGGATGGGCCTGGGCCTGGGATATGGAGTTGGGGGTAAAACTTGGGTTGGGGATAGGGCTGGGCCTTAGCCTGGGCATGGGGTTGGGGGTAAAGCTAGGGCTGGGCCCATGTTTGGGTCTGGGACCAGGCCATGGAGGTGAAATTAGGCTAGGTCTGGGGCTGAGCCAGGGCCTTGGCCTGGGCTTGGGCCTGCAGCATAGAGTTGGGGATAAGGCTGGGGCTGGGCCTGGGTTTTGGCCTGGGCCTGGGACTGGGACACAGAGTTGGGGGTAAAGGTGGGGCTGGGGCTGGGGCCAGGCCTGGGTCCGGGCCTAAGTCTCAGAAATGGAGCTGGGGATAATTCTGGACCTGGGGCTAGGGCTGGGGCTCAGTCTGGGCCTCAGACAAAGTGTTGGGGGTAAAGCTGGGGCTAGAGCAGGGGCTGGGGCTGAAGCTGAGGCCGTGCCTTAGTCTGGCTCTGGAACATGGAGTTGAGGGTAAGGCTGGGGCTTCGGCTAGACCTTGGCCTTGGCCTGCGCCTGGGACTGGGACATGGAGTTGGGGGTAAAGCTGAGGCTGGAGATGAGGCTGGGGCTGGGATGGGGGCTGGGCCTGGGACATAGAGTCGGGAAAATAGGTGTCGCTGGGCCTGCACCTGGGCCAGGGAGTTGGGGATAAATTTGGGGCTTGGGCTGGGCCTGGGCCTGGGCCTGGGACATGGATTTTGGGGTAATGCTGGGCCTGGGCCTGGGACATAAAGTTGGGGTAAAGCTAGGGCTGG
>NW_022436943.1:3096300-3098216 GCF_009761245.1 Sapajus apella | reverse complement strand
GCTAGGGCTAGGCCTGGGGCTGGGGCTCGGGCTGGGGCCAGGACATGAAGTTGGGGGTAAAGCTAGGGCTGGAGCTGGGACTTGGCCCTGGGGCCGGGCTGGGGCTGGAACATGGAGATGGGGTAAATTGAGGGCTGGGGCTGGGACTGGGGCTGCAACATGTTGTTTGGGGTAAATATGGGGATGGGGCAGGGAATGGGACATGGAGTTTCGGCTAAAGATGGGGCTGAGCCTGGGCCTCGTCCTGGAGATTGAGGCCAGAGCATTACATGCAGGTGAGTAAGAACATGTGGACAATGGCAGGAAGCTGTGGCCAGTCCGGTAAGGCCAGGATTTTAAGAAAAGTCATGAAGACTGGGCAAGTAGGGCAAGGAGGTTAATAAGGCCAGATGGGTAATGGCAAGTTCATCATACCATTTGGATAAAATAAGGTGATGAATGGAAACAGGTTAAAAAGGTTGGCTGACTTTGGCCAGGTAGTTGAAGCCAGGTATCTAAATCCAGCTCAATAAGGGAGTATTTCATTAACCCCAGTCTGTGAAATCAACAGAGAAACCACCGAGTATGATGTCGTGGAGATGAGGTTAAAGTTAGGGCTGGGCCTGGGCCTCGGGCTGGGGATGGGCAATGGAGTTGGAGGTAAAGGTAGGCATGGGGCAGGGCCTGGTCGTTGGCCTGGGCCTGGGACATGGAGTTGGGGGTAAAGCTAGCCCTGGCCCTGGGCCTGATCCTGGGCCTGGAACATAAAGTTTGGAAACTAGGTGGGGCTGGGCCTGGGTCTCGGCCAGGGAGTTGGGGGTAAAGTTGGGGCTTAGGCTGGGCTTGGGCCTGGGACATAAAGTTGTGGTAAAGCTAGTGCTTGGGCTGTGCCTGGGCCTTGGCCTTGGCCTGGTCCTGGGCTTGGGACTTGGAGTTGGGTGTAAATCTGGGGCTGGGCCTAGATTTGGGCCCGGGCTCAGGCCATGAGGTGGGATTAGGCTAGTTCTGGGCTCAGCCAGGTCCTTGGGCTGGACCTGGGCCTGCAACATGGAGTTGGTGTTAAAGCTAGGGATGGGGCTGGGCCTGGGACATAGAGTTGGGGAAATAGGTGGGGCTGGGCCCGGGCCTAGGCCGTGGAGTTGGGGGTAGAGCTAGGGCTGAGGCAGGGCCTTAGCCTTGCCCTGGGCCTCGATCTGGAACATGGAATTGGGGATAAAAATGGAGCTGTGGTTGGGCCTGGGACATGGATTTTGGGGTAAAGCTGGGCCTGGGCCGGGGACATGGATTTTGGTGTAAAGCTGGGCCTGGGCCTGGGACATAAAGTTGGGGTAAAGCTAGGGCTAGGGCTGGGGCTGGGGCTGGGGCTGGGGCTGGGGCTGGGCCTGGGCCTGGGCCTGGGCCTAGGACATGGAGTTGGGGGTAAAGCTGTCACTGGGGCTGGGCCTGGGCCTGTGACATGGAGTTTTGGGTAAACCTAGGACTGAGGCTAGGGCTGGGATCTGGAGTTTGGGGTAAAGATGTGGATGGGGATCGGGCTGGGGCTGGGCCTGGAGATTGAGGCCAGCAAATTACATCCAGGTAAGAGTAAGAACATGTGGACAAAGGCAGGAAGTCATGGCAAATCCGTTGAGGCCAGGATTTTTAGTCAAAGTCATGAAGACTGGGCAGTAGGTCAAGGAGGTTAATAAGGCCAGAAGGATAATGTCAAGTTCGTCATACCGTGAGGATAAATAGGTGATGAATGCAAACAGGTTAATAAGGTTGGCCAGGTTGTTGAAACCAGGTATCTAAATCCAGCTGAATAAAGGACTATTTCAGTAACCCCAGGCTGTGAAATCAACAGGAAACTCACCCAGTAGGATTAAGGGCCTGGGCCTGGGACATGGAGTTGGGGTAAAGCTGGCACTGGGGCTGGGGCTGGGGCTGGGGCTGTGCCT
>NW_022436943.1:3075724-3096290 GCF_009761245.1 Sapajus apella | reverse complement strand
AGTTTGGCTTAAAGATCGGGATGGGGATGGGGATGGGGCTGGGCCTGGGTCTGGAGATTGAAGCCAGCCAATTACTTCCAGGTAAGAGTAAGAACATGTGGACAAAGGCCGGAAGTTATGGCCAGTCCAGTGAGGCCAGGATTTTTAGTCAAAGTCATGAAGACCGGGTGAGTAGGGCAACGAGGTTCATAAGGCCAGATGGATTATGTGAAGTTCGTCATACCAAGAGGATGAAATAAGGTGATGAATGTAAACAAGTTAATAAGGTTGGCTGAATTTGGCCAAGTTGTTAAAACTAGGCATGTAAATCCAGCTGAATAAAGGACTATTTCAGTAACCTCAGACTGTCAAATCAACAGGGAAACCATCCAGCCAGATTAACAGCCTGGGCCTGGGAAGTGGAGATGGGGGTAAAGCTAGGGCTGGGCCTGGGGCTGGGGCTGGGACATGGAGTTGGGGGTGAAGCTGTGCCTGTGGCTTGGGATGGGGCTGGGACTGAGACATGTAGCTGGGGGTAAAGGTGGGGCTTGGCCGTGGCCTGGGCCTGGGCAATGGAACTGGGGTAAAACTCGGGATGGGGGTAAAGCTGGGGATCGGGCTACACCTGGGATATGGAGGTGGGGGTAAATCTGGGGCTGGGGCTTGGCCTGAGCCTGGGCCTTGGCCTCAGACATGGAGTTGGGGGTAAAGCTGAGGATGCAGATCAGACTGGGCCTGGGCCTGGGCCTGGGCCTGAGCCTGAGTCTGGGACATGTGGTCGGGGTAAAGCTGGGGCTGGGGCTGGGACTTTTAGTTGGGGCTACAGCTAGGGCTGGGGCTGGGGCTGGGGCTGGGACCTGTAGTTGGCGGTAAAGCTGGGACTATTGCTGGGCCTTGGCCTGGACTATGGAGTTGGGGTTAAAGCTTGCGATGGGGTGGGGCCAGGCCCGTACGAGGGCCTGGGTCTCGGACAAGGAGTTGGGGGTAAAGCTAGGGCTGGATCTCAAGCTGAGCCTGGGCCATGGAGTTGTGGTTAAAGCTAGGGCTGGGGCTGGGGCTGGGACAGGGACATGGAGTTTGGGGTATACATGGGGATGGGGCTGGGGCTGGGGCTGGGACTGGGCCTGGGCCTAGAGATTGAGGCCAGCAAATTACATTCAGGCCAGTAAGAACACGGTGACAATGGCAAGAAGTTATGGCCAGTCCGATAAGGCCAGGATTTTTAAGCAAAGTCATGAAGACTGGGCGAGTAGGGCAAGGAGGTTCGTAAGGCCAGAAGGATAATATCAAGTTCGTCATAGCATGAGGATAAATAAGGTGATGAATGCAAACAGGTTAATAAGGTTGGCTGAATTTGGCCAGGTTGTTAAAACCCGGTATCTAAATCCAGCTCAATAAAGGACTATTTCAGTAACCCCGGGCTGTGAAATCAAGAGAGAAAACACCCAGCAGGATTAAGGGCCTGGGCCTGGGACATGGAGTTGGGGGTGAAGCTAGGGCTGGGCCTGGGGCTCAGACTGGGGCTAGGACATGGAGTTGCAGGTAAAGCACAAGCTGGGGCTGTGGCTGGGACATGGAGTTGGGGGTAAAGCTCGGGCTGGGCCTGGGTGAATCTAAGTTGGTTAAAAACTGAGGTTAAGACCAGGTCAGGAAGCCAAGCGATTGAACAGTCTTGGTGGGTAATGCTAGTAAGTTAAGACCTCCTTAACAGAGCTACTAGGTGGCTGCCTTCACTGGATGTATCCCCCTGATAAGAGGTTAAAGCTAGGCAGATTAGGTCAGGCTGTTAAGGCTATGCGAGTTAGAATGAAAGGTTAAGGCCAGGTGGTAATGCCAGGTTAGTAAGCTATCTTGGTCATCCAGGTGGGTGAGGCCATGAGGTTAAGGCCAGGTGAGTTAAGTTCAGGTGACTCATGCAAGGTGTCTTAAGTCCAAGGGTTAGGGGGCAATGGGAAATCCAGAGAATAGAAGAAGGGGGATACGTCCAGAGAAGTACACCTAGGGAGGTAAATCCAGTGGTTTAAGGCCTGGGAGATGAAACCAGAAGGCCAGGGGCAATTGTGTTAACCAAGTGTGAAAGCCATGTGGGTCAGGTGCTGTTGGTAAGACTAGGTGGAAAAGTTAGGTGGTGAATCTAGGTTGGTAAGACCATGAGGTTAAGGCCCATAAGGATTAGGCCAGGTGGGGAAGCTAATGGGGTATGTCCAGGACCCTAAAATGAGATGGGTAAGACCATGGATTAACAGCAGTGCAGTAAGGCCTCACAGGCAAGATCACATGGGTCTTGACCAGAGATCGAGCCCAGAAAATTGAAGCCAGGTGGGCAAGAACAGGTGGATAATGGTGAGTGGGAAGTAATAGCCAGGTGGGTAAGGGAAAAAGTTTTAGACCAGGAAATTAAGACTTCTCAGAATGTCCAGGAGGTTAATAAAGCGAGATAGATGAACACCAGATTCCTAACTATCAGGAAGAGGAGATACAATGATGAAGCCAATGAGCTTGCGAAATTCTACTGAGTGCAGTCAGGTTGTTAAAACCTGGTGTTGAGATCCAGTGGAATAGAAGACTATTCCCAGGCCGGGAAATCAAAGAGAAAAACACCCAGTTGGATTAAGCACAATTCTCCAAGCTAGACAAATGATGACCCGAGGCTAACATTAAGTGGGCAAGAAGTGTGGGGAAGGCGACAAGGAAGGTGAAGGCCAGCAGAATAAAACTAGGTGGTAAACACCAGGTAAGTATGAGGCCAGAAGATTGTGTCTTGCTGGCTAATGCCAAGCATGTGAAGAGGGCAGGTGACTATGGCCCTAAGGTTAATGAGGTCGGGTGGGGAAGGCTTACTGGGTAAGGTTTGGCAAATACAGCCACTGGGAGTGCCACCAGGTGAAGACCCCAGGAAAGCAAAGCCAAGGGCCGAGACAGAGCATAATGACACCAGGTTAAGGCCAGTAGGGCTGGGACAGTTGAGGAAGATTAGAAGCTTGAGAGTAATCGTGAAGGCCAACTGGGTAAGCTGGAGAGGTAAGATCAGCTGGGTGATTCGGGTTGGTAAGGATGGGTCATTAATGGCACAAGGGTAAGGGCAGGTGGGTATGCTAGGTGCACGAGAACAGGAGATTCATAGTGGACGAGTGAGGCCAGGGGGTTCCTAAAACAGGTGGGTAAATCTATGTTGCCAAAACAGGGACGTTAGGACCGGGTCAAAAAGCCAAGTGATTGAAAAGTCTGGGTGGCTTAGGCCAGTAAGTTAAGGTCTTCCTGAATAGAGCTAGGTGGCTAACTCCACCTGGGTAATGCCAATGTTAATACTAGGCAAACTATGTGAGTTGGAATGAAAGGCTGAGGAGAGGTGGCAAGGCCAGGTGGGTAAGCTGTGTTGGTCATCCAGATTGGGAAGGACATGAGGTTAAGGCCAGGTCGGTAATGCAAGATGTCTAATTATGGGGCTGGGGCTGGGGCATGGAGTTGGGGATAGAACGTGGGGAGAAAGGGCAGGGAGATGATGAAACCAGGGGAGAAAACCTAGGGAGGTAAATCCAGGTCCTTAAGCCTTGTTGGATTAAAAAATAAATGAGTATGGCATAGGACACTTGCATAAACCAAGGCTTGGGGCCATGTGGGTCACATATGATCAGTAAGACTAGTCGGGAAAACTAGCAGGCTAATCCAGGTTGTTTAGGTCATGAGTTAAGGCCCACAGTGTTAAGCCAGGTGGGAAAGGCTAATGGAGGCTGGCCAAGGTTGTAACATGAGGTGGACAAGGCCAGGGAGCAAGGGCAGAAGAGCATTGGCAGGAGCTTCTTAAGGCGGGTGGGTCAATCTTAGTGCTTAAAATCAGCTGGGTTTTCAAGGGAGATTGAGGCCAGCAAATTACAACCAGGTGAGTAAGAACAGGTAGACATGGCAGGAAGTTATGGCCAGTTGGGTACGGGCAGGATTTTTAGGCAGAGTTATGAAGATTGGGTGAGAAAGGCCAGGAGGTTAATAAGGCCAGATGGATAATGTCAACCCTTGGAACACATTTAGGAGGATGAGAGGGGACTACTGTACCTGTGAGGGGATCAGCTCCTCATCTTCAGCTTCCTCTACTTCTCATGGGGATGCTCTCTGACTCTGAACATTGATCTGGGTGAGTATCTGTGAAGTTCTTAGTTCAGCACACAAATTAGTGCCCCTCATCATGGTCTACTTGAGTAACTTACCTTCATGGGACTAACTTACCTGCATGCTGGACAAACAAAATAGTAGCTGTCAAAGGACAGCTGCCTTCTCACTTGCTCAGTGTCAAGGACATGCCAGACCCCAGGTCCCCTGCAGATCATTGTTCCCCATGACAACACCGTTTCATAACTCCGTAAGAGGGTCATTTTACTACTGAATTCTTTCATCATGACAACTTATGAAGTAAAGAAATGCTTTGTAAACTGCACAGGGTCAGGGACTGCAGGTGGGAGGCGTTCCCTGCCTTGGGTAGGGAATTGGCTTTACTCACTGGTGGAGACGGGTGAAGCAGAGGCTGCTCCTCGTCCATGTGGCAGCAGAACATGTAGAACATTCAGAAGACACCTCAGAAACGGGATCTGTTTACTGCCTGGTGCTGAGTCCTGCCTCAATGGAACACCGGCAAGTTGGTCCCCATCACAGAGGGACAATGCCTGAAGATGCAGCACACCCACACACAGCCCAGGCAGGAATGCAGTGATGCCTGCTGTTGTACTCATGTTTATAAATCCCATTACAGCTAGTGCTTGACTTACGACCACGACTGGTTCCGACAGACCAGTCGTAACACGATTGGTCGTAAGTTGAGTAGACTATATGTACAGTACTGTGAAATGTTATAAAAATCTTTAAGTCATATTTTATCATAATTTTCCTTCATTATTGTTATATATCATAATTTTCTTTGTTCATTTTATGCCATTTGTATCATCTCTACACCATTTTGTTTCTTATTTTTACATTCATCAGGTTTAAGTAAAACACTGCATTACCAGTACAACTGGTTTAATATTTGCAAAACATACAAAATTAAAAATACAGGTGCATACAAAAATACAAAATACAGGTGTAAAAAATACCATAGGAAACATTTTCCCAATTGCAAAACATATCAAAATATATAAACATGTACGAAACATTTTATTGGCTGCTGGTGCTTGGCTGCGGATCGTTGATGTCATCTGAGGCAGCAGTTGGGGTTACCGGAGTTGATTTTTTCATAAACATGGTGAGCTTTGTCTGAATTTTATGTTTCTTTTTTTCTTCATAAATTTCACGATATGGACGAAATACATCGTGCGCCATCCGTTCAATCCTTGCAAATCGTTCAATGTTTGGGTCCATTGCTTCGAAATGTATAAAAAGTTTATTGGAAGGGGTTTGATGAAAAATATCCAAGACACAAAACACAAATTGCTGTACAGAGTCTGGGATAACAGTTGAAATGGTGCACGCGGAGATGGTAGTGCTGCCGGAAGCTGGTCCGCACTGTTGGACGCCCAGCTGGGCAACGTTTGTGCTGCCAGACGCGGAGCAGTCGTGGCTAGTGATTGTGGTCGTAAAGTCAAATGGTTTTAAGTTGCATATGTCATAAGTCGATCAATACCTGTATGTTGTTGCTCACAGCAATCAGTCACAGCCCTGGAAGGATGTCCTATTGTGATATTGTGCTGACCTAGAGCCAGAACCTGAGCAATGCCATTTTATAAGATAAAGCTGTGTTTGTCTTCTGTAAATAAAGCTGCTAGCTTGCTCTGAAAAATGCCCACTATGTAAAGCTGCTTAAACTTTGCTTATCAGTAACTGCTCTCTGTGGCCCTAATGTGACAGGCAAGCAGTCCTAACCCACGCCATCTTCTTCGCTCCTGCGACTTGTAATAAGTAACTAAGGTCTGTGATTTCCACCTTAACCAGATAATGTGTAAACAAATGTTTATCTTGACTTCTGTAAACCACTTAAGTAATAAACGGAATGACAAAAGTCCACTGGCCCTTGGAATATCCGGAGCCCTCGTCTCTGCCCAGGAGGTGATTTACAGAATCCACTAGCCCTCGGAATGTCTGGAGCCTTTTCATCCCCGTCCCCGCTCCTCACCCCCACTCCCAAGGTGGTTTTTCAGGTATAAAAAGTCTTGGCACACTCCTTTCGAGGCCACAGGTTGGAGAGATGTGAGTCCTCTGTGGTAGCCGGCATAATAAATGACCCTGCAATCTGGCATACTTTTGTCTTGGTGCTAACTTTCTATGCTCGGTCCAGTATAACACTATTACTGCCATTTTTTTTTTTTTAATGCACAAGTGACCACAATTCTCATAACTCTGAAGTCGCATTTGTTGCCCACACAACAGGTGCAAACTCTTAAGCAAGAGAGAGACTATGCAGAAAAAAGATGGTGCCCTGCCGACCCTGCCTCCACTGCTCCAGCTCCAGCTTCCCCTCCCAGCCACTCAACACCCTGGCCACATGGGCCTGTGGTGACTGTGCCTGTGTGCTCAGTTTAGGAGACGCCTCCTCTGGGGATCCATAGCCCCCCAAGGAGGGCACTGATGAGAAAAGGTGTGAAGACAGTCCATTACTCTGGAAGGTCCCTGTGTGAAAGGAAAGGCGGGGTCAGCACACAGGCGTAAGGGCAGCCAGTCTGGGCAAAACCCCAGAACACCTCAGTGCGACCTGTGCCAGCCCCCCACTTCCACTCAGCACTCCCGGCATGACTCTTCTCACATTTTCTGATTTATTGTACACTTTACTTACTCTTTATTGCCCATATCCCTCACCTAAGTATAAACTCTGTAAGGGCAGGAATTTTGCCTAAAAGTGCTGAAGCAAGTGCCCTTCAGTCTAGACTAAAGGGCCCAGGGGTGGAGGCTGGGAGTGGTGAGGGAGAGGCTAGCAGAGGGTGGAAAAATCTTCAGCTTAAAGGGCTGCTCCATAAATGATTCAGGCTTGAGGGGCCTCTGGGCACAAGTTCTCAGCTATGCCACTTTGGCAAGAAAGTAGCCAAAGATGATCCTAAACAAATCAATGAGGTTGAGTTTTAACATGAAACTAACATTCCAATAAAAAACTACAGCTAAGAACAGGAGGTGGGGGGATCTGGCCCCCAGGCAGGGGCTTCCTAGCTGAAATGCAGGTGATGCTCCAGCACAGATTTAAGAAAACACCTGGCTCAAGCCTGTAATCCCAGCACTTTGGGAGGCCGAGGCGGGTGCATCACGAGGTCAAGAGATCGAGACCATCCTGGTCAACATGGTGAAACCCCGTCTCTACTAAAACTACAAAAAATTAGCTGGGCATGGTGGCGCGTGCCTGTAATCCCAGCTACTCAGGAGGCTGAGGCAGGAGAATTGCCTGAACCCAGGAGGCAGAGGTTGCGGTGAGCCGAGATCGCGCCATTGCACTCCAGCCTGGGTAACAAGAGCGAAACTCCTTCTCAAAAAAAAAAAAAAAAAAAGAAAAAAAAAACACCAAGATGGGGGCCAAACAACAGTATGGAAGAGCAGAGTAGTATATATAATAATGACACAAAAATCTGAAAATGAGGCCACAGAACAAGAACATTACAACCAACCTCATTTGTAGATATTTGTTACCAGGCACATTGAAAACACCTACTAATAGTGGACTGGAGACAAAGCCACACATTCACATGATAGAAATCTGCACATATTACTGGCCACACTGCCTCAGCAACCGACTTGGTAAGGTTAACGCCCATGCTAACAGAACAAGTTTTTACCCACACGTACATCTCAGCTCCATAACCAGCACCATGATTAACTAGTCAAAGAGTGGAAGCACTGAGACAGGCAGGAATGCTGAAGCCACCTGCTGGCGGCTGAACCAGTTCCACAAGGGAACAGAAAGACACAAATTCACCACTCTTTGCCCCCATGAACATCAATAGAGAAAATAGTACATCAATAGCTTTTCTGTATATGACCAATAACATGGTAGATACACATTTTCACAATAGCCATTCAAATGCGAAATACCCAAGAATAATTGTAATACTGAATAAGTATGCAAAGCCAAGAGGAAAGCTGCCTACCTTCCCTGAGGGACACATTTAATGGCTAGAAGAAACATCCCATGTTATAAAGCAGAGAACACTAATATTGCAAATTAAAATGCATAATACATGCACTTTTTATCAATACAAGTTTTGGGTGTGATTTTAAGGAGCTGAGAAACTGATTTGGGGCCGGGTGCAGTGGCTTGCTCCTTTAATCCCAGCACTTTGGGAGGCTGAGGTGGGCAGATCATTTGAGATCAGGAGTTTGAGAGCAGCCTGACCAACATGGCAAAACCCCGTCTCTACTAAAATACAAAAATTAGCCGGGTGTGGTGCCGCATGCCTGTAGTTTCAACTACTCAGGAGGCTGAGGCAGGAGAATTGCTGAAACCCAGGAGACAGAGGTGGTAGTAAGCTGAGATTGTGCCACTGCCCTCCAGCCTGGGCCACAGAGTGAGACTCCATGTCAAAAAAAGGAAAAAAAAAAAAAAAAGCAGATTTTGGAGAGCCCTGGAAAGGAGACCGACCAACCCTACAAATACAACTGCCTCATTGATGGGAACCTGACGCCAGTGCCTCAGTTGTTTGTGCCCCACTGGAGACCCTGGTCCCCCTTGCCACAGCATTCAGATTCACCTTGTGAGAACGGTCTCTGCTTAACCCATTCTTGCAACTCCTACGTACGTAACTTAAGACACTCGCTCAGACTTCAGAATGAATACAGCCCACAGACAAGAAGCATCTTTCTATCTGGCCGTGGACCCAGGCAGCTCCAACATGAGGCTCTTGGAAGGGAGGTTTGCTGTGGGGCTCAGCTGTCAGAGCCCCAGCCTAGAGTGGCCAGTAGTTCTCTTGGTACCTGAGGAAAGCAGTCCTCAAAGAAATCCCACTCCTGCAGGTAAGGTGTGGAGACCTCCAGGGTGGCCCAACCATCCTGCCATCAGAATTCGTGGCCTCATCTAAAGCCCTCCCTTTGTGAGAGCTGATCTACTGGTGGGCTGATCTACTGATTGGCTTCTAACTATGGGGTGTGGCAGGAGTGAGGTCAGGTCTCACTTCTGACACACCCCATAGACAGGCATCACTTCTGTCTTACTGGTGTATGCTCATACTATCTGAGGAAGCCAGCTACCATAATGTGAGCCCTCCTATAGGGGGCATCCACATGGCAAGGAACTGAGGGAGATGCCCACTGCACATTGAACCCTGCCAGGAAACCTGGGGAGCTCAGAGATGAAGCTCCACATAGACCAAAGGAACAGAATCAAGGGAAGAGAAATAAAGCCACACATTTAAAGCCATCTAAGTTTGGATAAAGGTGGCAAAAGCACACAATAGGGAAAGGACAGTCTCATTATAAGTGCTGTTGGGAAAACTGGACATTCACATGCAGAATGAAATTAGACCCTTATCACACACCATACACAAAAACGGAATCAAAATAGATTCAACACTTAAAAGTAAGACCTGTTTGTGACCAGCTTGGCCAACATGGTGAAACCCCATTTCTACTAAAAATACAAAAATTAGCTGGGCATGGTGGTACATGCCTGTAATCCCAGCTACTTGGGAGGCTGAGGCAGGAGAATCGATTGAACCCAGGAGGCAAAGGGTGCAGTGAGCAGAGATCACACCACTGCACTCCAGCCTGGGTGACAGAGCAAGACGCTGCCTCAATAAAATAAAATATCCGTCCGGGTACGGTGGCTCACGCCTATAATCCCAGCACTTTGGGAGGCTGAGGCGGGTGGATCACAAGTTTGAGAGATCGAGACCATCCTGGTTAACATGGTGAAACCCCGTCTCTACTAAAAATACAAAAATTAGCTGGGTATGGTTGCACAGCCTGTAGTCCCAGCTACTCGGGAGACTGAGGCAGGCGAATTACTTGAACCCAGGAGGCAGAGGTTGTGGTGAGCCGCAATTGCGCCATTGCACTCCAGCCTGGGTAAGGATTGAAACTCTGTCTCAAAAAATAAGTAAATAAATAAATAAAATATCCAACAGGCAATGAAAAACTTCCCAACCAGACAGGAAGGAAAAGTCATGACCAAAAGCACAACCACAGAAACAGACACATGGGGTTTCTAGGAGTAACCATAAAAAAAATCTATCATTAATATGTCCAAGATATTAAAGCTCAAGGTTGAGAATTTCAACAAAGAAACTAAGACCATAAAAGCCATCTAAAGGAAGTTCCAGAGGGGGAAAAAATACATTAACTGTACAGTAAATCCTCACTTAATAGAAATTGTGTCTTTAAGCAAGCCTATAAATAACAAAGTAATCTTAACATAGGCTAATTAATATAAACCAAAGTTAAATTCCTCCAGTATATTTCTGATCACAAAATGTCAGCAAACTTCCAAAGAAAGATTCAAAACATTTTTAACATTATACATTGAAATAAATGTGAGCTATATATCCACTGACTATTAATAGAAACAAGGCAGTTACCGAAGTTGTGATGAATGAGTGTGTGATAGAGATTGTAGTGGTGGTAGGCTGGGCACGGCGGCTCAGGCTGGTAATCCCAGCATTTTGGGAAGCTGAGGTGGGTGGATCACTTGAGGTCAGGAGTTCAAGACCAGCATGACCAATATGGTGAAACTCCATTTCTATTAAAAATACAAAATTGGGCCTGGTGCGGTGGCTCAAGCCTGTAATCCCAGCACTGTGGGAGGCTGAGGCGGGTGGATCACGCGGTCAAGAGGTCGAGACCATCCTGATCAACATGGTGAAACCCCGTCTCTACTAAAAATACAAAAACTTAGCTGGGCATGGTGGCACGTGCCTGTAATCCCAGCTACTCAGGAGGCTGAGGCAGGAGAATTGCCTGAACCCGGGAGTTGGAGGTTGCGGTGAGCCGAGATTGCGCCATTGCACTCCAGCCTGAAAAAAAAAAAAACTCCATCTCAAAAAAAAAAAAAACCCAAAAATACAAAATTAGCCAGGCATGGTGGCATGCACTTATAGTCCCAGCTACTGGGGAGGCTGATACTGGAGAATTGCTTGAACCCAGGAGGCAGAGGCTGCAGTGATCCAAGATTGTGCCACTGCGCTCCAGCCTGCTTAAGAGAGCAAGACTCCATCTCAAAGACTATATACATAAATATAAAATAAATGTTTGTAAAGCCGCAATTGGAGGGAGCACCTCCTGCTGCAACATACAGTCACGATCACAAATATCATGACTGGATGCTTTCAAACTACATCGTTTATTGTCATGCAATTGTATAATTATCTTAGGCTTTAGGAGTTTTTATTTGATGGTAGTTTGTTTTTATTGGGTTTCCAACTTGCTTATTCCACTTCAGGGTCTCAGGTAGCCAAAGACTATCCTTGCGGCTCACAGCACAAGGCGCAAGCCGATCCTGGCCAACACACCATCCCATAGCAGGGCACTCTTACATATGCCCACCCTCTCTGAGACTGTGACTACAGACCCAACCATCACCTCAGGAGTGCAGCGTATGATGTGGGAGGAAACTTGAGTACCAAAAGAAAACTCACAGACAAGCGGAGAACATGCAAACAAAACTCAGACAGTGGCCGTGGCTCTGGTGACAGCTGATTTGTTTTCTCATCAGTGTTATGACAAAATTATTTGAGGACCCGCTGTATATGAGACAAAGCTAGAGAGAATATCCAGGTTTCAGGAGTTCAAGATCAGCCTAGGAAACAGAATGAGATGCAATCTCTGTAAAAATAGTTTTTTAGGCCAGCCACAGTGGCTCATGCCTATAATTCCAGCACTTTGGGAAGCCTAGGTGGGCAAATCACCTAAGGTCAGGAGTCCAAGACCAGCCTGGCCAACACGGTGTAACCCTGTCTCTACTAAAAAGTACCAAAATTAGCCAGATGTGGTTGTGGGTGCCTGTTATCCCAGCCACCTGGGAGGCTGAGGTAGAAGAATTGCTTGAACCCAGGAGGTGGAGGTTGCAGTGTGTCACTGCACTCCAGCCTGGGCGACAAAGGAAGACTTTGTCTCAAAACAAAAAAACAAAAAACCAAGAAAACAAAACAAAAAGTCTAAGTTACACAGAACAATATAAAAAGCCCTAACAAATGTGTAATTTGAATGGAAGAAAAAAAAAAAGACACTAGTGCAGAAGCAATATTCCAATAGAAATATCAATAAGCTTGGGGCCGGGCGCTGTGGCTCATGCCTGTAATCCTAGCACTTTGGGAGGCCGAGGTGGGTGGATCACCTGAGGTCAGGAGTTCAAGACCAGCCTGGCCATCATGGTGAAACCCCACCTTTAAAAAAAAAAAAAAAAAAAAAAGAAATATCAATAACCTCTTCATCAAAAGAAACCCTTAAAATTTTTAAAAAAGCAAGCCAGAGACAGGGAGGACATACTTGCAATACATAGCCCTGACCCAGATGTATGTCCAAAATAAGGCAAAGAAGCCCTACAAATCACCACACCAAGACAAATAGCTCCCCCTTTTTAAAGAGATGCGACCTGTTGCCCAGGCTATAGTGACAACATGGGGTCTATGCAGTGTTGACCAGCTGGTCGTGAACTCCTGACCTCAAGCTATCAAACCTCAAGGCATGAGCCACTGCGCCCCTCCAAACAACCCATTCTTTTAAGTGGACAAGAGCCTCTAACAGGCCTCTGACAACAAAGGATATTTAAAAACCAGCAAGCACAAGAAAAAGTGCTCAACATGCTTAATCACCACGAAAAACAAATCGAAACCCCAATGTAACCAATGCGCACCAAATAAAAATGGCTAAAAGCTGTTATACAGTGACATGACACCACATGCAGGTAGCCAAGGAGCAGGAGAAGGCTCCCACGTGCTGCGTGCTCTGGAAAACTGCTGGGCATGAGAGGGAGACCCCATGGACTTACCACTTGCCCTACCACCCTGCTGTGCTGCCCTGTTAAACACTCAACAGGAGCACAAACAGATGTACATCAAAGCCTGTGGCAAGGTGTTCAAAACTAGTTAGTCATCATTGCTAAAAATGGAAAATAACCAAACTCAACTTTAACAATAGAAGAACAGGCCGGGCGCGGTGGCTCATGCCTGTAATCCCAGTGCTTTGGGAGGCACCACTGCACTCTAGCCTGGTGGCAGAGTGAGACTCCGCCTCGAACAAACAAACAAAAAACAGTAGAACAGATAAAGGAGGCATGTTCAGTGAGCAAAGTATTACTCTTGTAAGCATGGTCGACTACTCAAGGCTTGACATTAAGCCTGAGAATCTGAGGGAGGGCACTGCCCGGGAGGATCTTGTATGGTTTGCAGCATCACCTGGGTGGTAGAGACACAAGTGTGCAAGGTTTTTATTTTATTTTATTTATTTATTTTGAGACAGAGTCTCGCTCTGTTGCCAGGCGCCATGCTGGAGTGCAGTGGCGCAATCTCGGCTCACTGCAACCTCCCCTTCCTGGGTCCAAGCAATTCTCCTGCCTCAGCCTCCCTAGTAGCTGGGACCACAGGTGCACGCCACCAGGCCCAGCTAATTTTTGTATTTTTTAGTAGAGATGGGGCTTCACCATGGTCTCGCTCTCTTGACCTCGTGATCCGCCAGCCTCGGCCTCTGAAAGTGCTGGGATTACAGGCTTGAGCTACCGCGCCCGGCCAGTGTGAAGGTTTTTAAAAATCACTGAGCACTATAAGTAATAGCTGTGCATTCCGTATTATGTGCTTATTCACATTTAGGTTTTAACAGTCATAAGAATCCTCGAGAAAAATAGACAAATATCCGCAAAAGCAATAATAACCAATGCAAAAATACAATGGGGAAAAAGTCAATGATAACAGCACTTAAATATATATACACATATATATGGAATAACCTATAAACTTACATGCAAGGTCAACATTTACAAAATGTTAAAACTTTCCCGAATATCATTATTTTTAGAACTAAAGAAAAACCGTACACGAACGGACAGTCAGACCAGGCTTCGGATAAGAACCGTTATGTCAATTAAAACACAAATGTCTCCTAGGATAATACCTATTTTATAAAACACCCTAAGTTGTGAACCCATAAGCCACTGCATTCCATCCCTTTCATACTGAGAAATACAAAGGAAAACCTCCACCGCTGGACCTGCAGAGATGTGAGCAGAGACAAACCTGGCTCTGGTGCCTGGCTCCTGCCCAACCCTCCCAGTCCTTCCTCCTTAGTGACCCTGTAACTCCACCTCCTAGAAGCCAGCAAGAGGAGCTGTGATGTCCCCCCACCGTCCTCCCACTTTCTCTCCTGTCCTGACCAAGAAACGCCAGGTGCTTTGGCTGCTCCATGAGCTGGGCAGCTCATTTCTCATGCAGGCTTGAACCCAAGCTGGGACCATGAATATTCCCAGGCACTACACAAAGATGTTAGAATTGTTACCCAAAATGTGGAAAGAAACTGGCACTGGCCCTGAGCCAAATACCTGAATCTTTCCTATAAACTCCATACCATGACACCCTTGATGGGGACATACCTAAGCAGAACATCCTCTTCTCTCGGTGCCCATCCAAGCACAGGCTACACCACTGTAAGTTTCCCTCATGAACACTGGACCAACCACCCTGGCGCTTGGTGCTTCCTTCTTTGGAGTCCCAACAAGTCCCATTTTCACAGAGACTAAGGTACTCCCCTGTGGGAGTTCCTCTGCCAACAATTTTAGGGCAGCCCGAGCTGGAGGTTCAACCTCAGGAAATGAGAGCCAAACCCAATTCTAGTATATTAATCACAGATATGATTACATAAAGGGAAACAATTGCAAACAACCTAGATGCCTCTTCAGGAAAGCACCAAAGCCATGGTGAATTACAAACAACATTATTTCTCACCCTTCTGGAGGGTAGAGGTCAGAGATCACTGCCGCTTTCTGGTTGCTGAGGCTGGCTCCCCGCTGAGTCCTCACAAGGTAGAATGAGAACAAACTGTACACTGGGACCTCCTTTAAGACAATGTATCTCATTGTGGTGGCTCTGCCCTCAGGACCTTATCCATCCCTAATAACTTTCCAAAGGCCCCACCTCCCACCACCACTTGGAAGGATACGGTTATCATTATGTAAATTACATTCAGTTCACAGTCCATCAACAGGATGGATTAAATGAGAGTACATTCAAATAGCATACCCACGCAACCAGTGAAAAATAGTTTAGACCCTGATACAAACAAACTTTGCCAATTTTGAGACAACAGGGGGGCTCCGAACACTGCCTATGTGACAATAAAAATGAATTATTATTGTTAACTGTTTGGGGTATTTTTTTTTTAAAGTTCTCTTTGAGGTCTGGTGTGGTGGCTCATACCTGTAATCCCAGCACTTTGGGAGGCCGAGGTGGGTGGATCACCTGAGGTTAGGAGATTGAGACCAGCCTCGCCAACATAGCAAAACTCCATCTCTACCAAAAATACAAAAAAATTAGCTGGGTGTGGTGGCAGGTGCCTGTAATCACAGCTACTTGGGAGGATGAGGCAGGAGAATTACTTAAACCCTGGAGGTAGAAGTGGAGCCTACCGGGTTCAAATGATTCTCCTGCCTCAGCCTCCCAAATAGCTGGGATTACGGGCACCCACCACCATACCCAGCTATTTTTGGTAGAGACGGGGTTTTGTATTTTTAGTAGAGATGGGGTTTCACTGTGTTGACCAGGCTGGTCTTGATCTCCTGACCTCGTGATCCTGCCTTGGCCTCCCAAAGTGCTAGGATTACAAGCATGAGACACTGTCCCCAGTTTTTTTTTTGTTTGTTTTTTTTTTTTTTTTGAGGTGGAGTTTCACTCTTGTTGCTGAAGCTGAAGTGTAACAGCAAGATCGCGATTCACTGCAACCTCCTCCTCCTGGGTTCAAACGATACTCCTGCTTCAGCCTCCCAAGTAGCTAGTAGCTGGGATTGTAGGCATGCACCACCATGCTCAGCTAATTTTGTATTTTTAGTAGAGATGGGGTTTCTCCATGATGGTCAGGCTGGTCTCAAACTCCTGCAATCCACCTGCCTTGGCCTCTCAAAGTGCTGGCATCACAGGCGTGAGCCACCTGCCCAGGCTCTCTCAGACTTCTGATCAGCCCTGTTCTCAGTTCCTAATTTTTTCAAAGCGTTGTATTTCCCTCTTTTGAATCTGTCCAAGTTCAGCCAGAGATAGGGACAAGCATCTGCTGTATTACCTCCTTTACCCCTCACTTTTCTGTGAGGAGGGTATACCTGTCACTCTTCTTTTTCTTTTTTTTAAATTTGGGTCAGCGTCTGGCTCTGTCACCTAGGCTGGAGTGCAGTGGTGCGATCTCAACTCACCGTAACGCCCGCCTCCGGCTCAAGCGATCCTCCCACCTCGGCCTCTGGAGTAACTGGGACTATAGGCGTGTGCTACCATGCCTGATAATTTTGTAATTTTTGTAGAGATGGAGTTTCCCTATGTTGCCCAGGCTGGTCTCAGTCTCCTGGGTTCAAGTGATCTGCCCGCCTTGGCCTCCCAAAGTGCCAGGATTATAGGCTTGAGCCACCGCACCCAGCCTGTCACCCTCATTTTACAGAATAAACTGAAGCTCAGGAGAAGTATTTGACTAGGGTCACAGCCTGGACAAGTGGCAGAGCTGAGAATTAAACCAAGCCATGTAGATCCACTCAGAATCCTCTGCCCCATGCAGTCTCCTGCTCTGCTACAAGCCATGTTTGTCCTGGGCAAATCATTCCTCCAGTGCAAGGGCAAACAGCTCCATGGGAGGATGGAGGACCGTAGGCCTGCGGGCCTCAGAGGCAAGTTGTCTGCATGGCCCTCTCCTGAGAACACCACCAATCTGACCACCAACCCATCCCCTTTGGAGGGAGAAACAGTCTCTGTTTATCTAGTCTATTTATTTCATTAGATAAATTTAATAATAGCAACACACTATAATAATTTATTTTCTGGCCGGGCGCGGTGGCTCACGCCTGTAATCCCAGCACTTTGGGAGGCCGAGGCGGGTGGATACGAGGTCAAGAGATCGAGACCATCCTGGTCAACATGGTGAAACCCCGTCTCTACTAAAACTACAAAAAAAAAATTAGCTGGGCATGGTGGCGCGTGCCTGTAATCCCAGCTACTCAGGAGGCTGAGGCAGGAGAATTGCCTGAACCCAGGAGGCGGAGGTTGTGGTGAGCCGAGATCGCGCCATTGCACTCCAGCCTGGGTAACAAGAGTGAAACTCTGTCTCAAGGAAAAAAAAAAAAAATTTATTTTCTGCATAAGTTTTTTCCTCTTAGAAAATCTAAATTTCCATTTGAACAAAACCTAAGTCTCTCGGCCTGTAATCTCAGCACTTTGGGAGGCCGAAGTGAGTGGATCACCTGAGGTCAGGGGTTCGAGATCAGCCTGAGCAACATGGTGAACCCTGTCTCTAGTAAAAATACAAAATTAGCTGGGCATGGTGGTGTGTGCCTGTTGTGCCAGCTATTTGGGAGGCTGAGGCAGGAGAATCACTTGAAGCTGGGAATGGAAGTTGCAGTGAGCCAAGATCATGCCATTGCACTCCAGCCTGGGCAATGAAAGCAAAATTCCATCTCAAACAACAACAACAACAACTAAGTCACTCAAGGATACACACTTCGACAGAGTGACCTACCATCCTTCCTCCACATCTGTCTTCCAGGGGCTTCCTGAAGCCCATAGTCCGGAATCAATGCAAGGCAATAGTCCTAGCCAAATGGGTGGTGTCTGACCACAGGACCCAGGGTGGGCAGTTCTGCTACAGTGAACCATCACCATTTATTCTTCAGTAGGAGCCTATGACACCCTACAAAATGTGCCATGTGACAAGCTTAGGCCCCAATAAAGGAATGCACAATATCTTCCCCATTAGCCTTTCGGACTAACCCCCAAGTTAACCCCCAAGTTAACTCCTTCCCAGGAGCCCAAGGGAAGGAGTGCTCAAAAAACATGGACAAAGTAGAGTTTCAAGGATCAAATGTCACTCGAACGATGCCCTATGATTTCTCTTTTATGCTGCATATTATTTCAAACCAGATGTTTCAATTAATAAATGACAAATTTTCAAAGAAAGTTCTAAAATGATAATAAACTCCAAAAATAAATAACTGGATTTTTAAAAATCTCCATTATTTTAAAAGTGACACCAGGCCGGGAGTGGTGGCTCACACCTGTAATCCCAGCACTTTGGGAGGCCAAGGCGGGTGGATCACGAGGTCAAGAGATCGAGACCATCCTGGTCAACATGGTGAAACCCCGTCTCTACTAAAAATACAAAACATTAGCTGGGCATGGTGGCACGTGCCTGTAGTCCCAGCTACTCAGGAGGCTGAGGCAGGAGAATTGCCTGAACCCAGGAGGCGGAGGCTGCGGTGAGCTGAGATCGCGCCATTGCATTCCAGCCTGGGTAACAAGAGGGAAACTCCATCTCATAAAAAAAAAAGTCACACCAGACTGAAGACAGGTATGGTTTTATGACTGATCCCCAAACTCTGCCATGAAGACAAATTTAGAGGTTGAACACTCACCATAAACATCTCCCTCTTCATCCTTCTTCTTTCTTACAAAATATGATTTAGGCTCCAGCAACACAGGTGGTGTAAAATATATTTTAATGGCTGGTCCGATGGTAGTGGGTTATCAGAACTTATTAACATTAGTGTCACTAAAGTTGGTATACAACCCCCCACTGCTAAATTTGACTGGCTTTAAAAAATATATATATATATTTTAATTCAAACCCCAATATTTCTGAAAGGCAAAAGAAACATCTGTCCAAAAAAAGAACCATATAAAATACTCCAAGTCATCGTTACTTTTAATCAGAGAACATAACCTATTATGTAATAGCTGCAAAGATCTGATGTGCTACAACTATGCTATGCTGTAATCCTTTACCTGAGACCTTCCAAGAATATACAAATTACTGTTTTAAATGGGGGTCTTAAAGAATCCTGATGATCACACTGAATAAACATGAACAAATATGCACAAACATTAACCAAATAAACATTTAAACTACCCCCAAATTATCTGTATTAAATGTTAAAATCCAAGCTATGTCCTCCGTAGGCTTATATTAAAATGAATGACAGTTCCAATGTTGCTCAATGAAAGAAGCTAACATAATGTGAATATTTTACTGTCAGTGATGGACTAAGGCTTATTATCCTTAATTAATGAAGAGTGGGTCCCGTGCTGTGGCTCCCGCCTGTAATCCCAGCACCTTGGGAGGCCAAGGTGGGTGGATTACCTGAGGTCAGGAGTTTGAGACCAGTGTGGCCAACATGGTGAAGCCCCATCTCTACTGAAAATACAAAAATTAGCCAAGTGTTGTGGCACACACCTATAATCCCAGCAACTTGGAAGACTGAGGAACGAGAATCACTTGAACCTAGGAGATGGAGGTTGCAATGAGCCAAGACTGCACCACTGTACTCCAGCTTGGGTGACAGAGTGAGACTCTATAAAAAATAAAATAAAATAAAAATAAATAGCCGGGCATGGTGGCTCACGCCTGTAATCCTAGCACTTTGGGAGGTCGAGGTGGGTGGATCACCTGAGGCCAGGAGTTTAAGACCAGCCTGGCCATCATGGTGAAACCCCATCTTTAATATATAAAAAATAAATAAATAAAATTAAAAATAAATTAAGACTGGATGCAAACCAACAAGAAACAGGTAAACACCTAAACCGAAAACTGAGCACTGGTTATGTTGATCAGGTCACAAAGAAAGATAATGTTTTAAAAGAAAAATAAGCACTTGTATATCAAAAATACAAACTAAAGATGCAATTTAAAATGTCACCTATCAAATTGAGTACATTTTGTAGATTTTTTTTTTCTCTACAGATTCAGGGAAACTTCTCTAGTTACACACTACAGAAATAATTCCTGAGGCCGGGTGTTGTGGCTCACACCTGTAATCCTAGCACTTTGGGAGGCTGAGGTGGGTGGATCACCTGAGGTCAGGAGTTCAAGACCAGCCTGGCCATCATGGTGAAACCCCATCTTACAAAAAAAAAAAAGAAAGAATCCCTGAAAGTATAGTCTTGTTTTGTAGATTTTTAAATTGTCATCTAATTATTTTCTTTTTTGTTTTTTTTTAACTTTTTTTTTTTTTTTTTTTTGAGAAAGAGTTTTGTGCTTGTTGCCCAGATTGGAGGCCAATGGTGTGATCTTGGCTCACCACAACCTCCACCTCCCAGGTTCAAGTGATTCTCCTGCCTCAGCCTCCTGACTAGCTGTGATTACAGGCCTGTGCCACCATGCCCAGCTAATTTTTAGTATTTTTAGTAGGGACGGGGTTTCACCATGTTGGCCAGGCTGGTCAACGAACTCCTGACCTCAGGTGATCCACCCACCTCTGCCTCCCAAAGTGCTGAGATTACAGGCGTGAGCTACTGTGCCCGGCCAATAAAAATTTTCTTTGAGATAAGGTCTTGCTCCATCACTTATGGTATAATAGAGTGGTATAATCATGGCTCACTGCAGCTTCAAACTCCTGAGGTAAAGCAATCCTCTCACCTCAGCCTCCAGAGTAGCTGGGACTACATACAGGTGTGTGCCAGCATGCCTGGCTAATATATATATATATATATATATATATATATAATTTTCTTTTTTTTTTTTTTTT
>NW_022436943.1:3062363-3075624 GCF_009761245.1 Sapajus apella | reverse complement strand
TTTTCTTTTTTTTTTTTTTTGAGACGGAGTTTCGCTCGTTACCCAGGCTGGAGTGCAATGGCGCAATCTCAGCTCACCGCAACCTCCGCCTCCTGAGTTCAGGCAATTCTCCTGCCTCAGCCTCCTGAGTAGCTGGGATTACAGGCACACGCCAGCAGGCCCAGCTAATTTTTCATATTTTTAGTAAAGACAGGGTTTCACCACATTGACCACGATGGTCTCGATCTCTTGACCTCGTGATCCACCTGCCTCGGCCTCCTAAAGTGCTGGGATTACAGGCATGAGCCACCACGCCCGGCCTATATATATATTTTTTAAATTTTTAGAGACATGGGGGTCTCCCTATGCTGCCAGCTGGCTTTGAACTCCTTGGCTCAAGGGATCCTACTGTTTCAGCCTCCCAAGGTGTTGGGTTTATAGGCGTGAACCGCCACACTCAACCTGTCATGAAATTCAATTTTGAAAAGAGAACATGAAAATGGACACTCTCCTACAATCTGATGAAATCTGGCACAACTTTTTGGTTATCTGGCAGTATGTCTCAAAGACATAGTACGTGTATGGGCATGTACATCTAAGTACATACATAGCACAATTACACCTTCAGGAATTCATCCTAAGGATCGTCATGATCATGCACTGCTGAGAAAACTAAACTAGAAACCACTGGAATGTCCAGTCACAAGAAAGTGGGTAATGACTTTGGGCACACTCACACACTGGACAGGGCAGACACTCCTGACTCCACTACCTGATAGGCCAAATTAACTGACATTCTCCACTCTCCTGTAAAACACTGGTGGTTGACAGGACTCTTGGATAATCTGTACATTTGTGTGAAAAATTCAACACCATGCTGCCTAAGACTCAGCCATGTTCATTCTAAACACCCATTATGCCAGTTGTATTTGTCATTAAAAGCCTGGAGGCCAGGCGTGGTGGCTTATGCCTGTAATCCCAGCACTTTGGGAGGCCAAGGTGGGTGGTTCACTTGAGGTCAGGAGTTTGAGACCAGCCTGGCCCACATGATGAAACCCTGTCTCTACTTAAAAAAGAAAAGAAAAGAAAAGAAAAAAAATAGCTGAGTGTGTTGGTGCACACCTGTAATCCCAGATACATGGGAGAGTGAGGCAAGAGAATGCTTGAATCCAGGAGGCAGAGGTTGCAGTGAGCCAAGATCGAAATGCTGCATTCCAGCCTGGGCAACAGAGCGAGCAAGACTCCATATAAAAAAAAAAAAAAAAAAAAAGGCTAGACGTTTTTCTTTCTTTAAAAATAAAGATGGTGGTCTTGCTTTGTCCCCCGACCCGACCCCCGAGTGACAGGGGTGCTGTGCACTCTCCTGTGGTTTATCCTTCACAGGAAATTCAGTACTTTTGGTGGCCAAGGTGGGCAGATCATGAGGTCAGGAGTTCGAGACTAGCCTGGCCAATATGGTGAAACTCCATCTCTAATAAAAATACAAAAATTAGCTGAGCATAGAGGCATGTGCCCAGTTCTCAGGAGGCTGAGGTAGAAGAATTGCTTCAACCTGAGAGGCAGAGGTTGCAGTGAGCTGAGATCATGCCATTGAACTCCAGCCTGGTGGACAAAGTGAGACTCTGTCTCAAAAAAAAAAAAAAGTTGCTGCATCTTAGAACCACAGGGGACTCATGGTGATTTCATTCCATCAAATAAATTATTTTTCAATTGTGTAAATACAGGATTTGATAAAAAGCGTCCTAAGTTCAAATTTTGATAGGAGGACATAGATACAACAGTTTATTTACGTTTTGACATAGGGTCTCCCTCTGTTGCCCAGACTGGAGTGCAGTGGCATAATCAAGACTCACTGCAACCTCCACCTCCCAGGTTCAAGTGATCCCCCCCACCTTAGCTTCCTGAGTAGCTGGGAATACAGGTGCTGTCACCACAACTGGCTAATTTTTTTTCTTTTCTTTTTTTTTTTTTTTTTGGTGGAGATAAAGTCTCCCTATATTGCCCAGTCTAGTCTGGAGCTCCAGGACTCAAACGATCTTCCTGCTTGTGTCTCCCAAAATGCTGGAATTGCAGGTGTGAGCCACCAAGCCCAGCCTTGAATTCTTAAAATTATCTGTAGCACATGTGAATAGTTTGTGAACCGTATGTGAACTTTAAAGTAATAATTGGCATCCACCTGAGAACATTGTAGCAGAGTTGGGCTTATACAGGAATCTCAACTAGCCAGTAAATACTCACTAAACGATCACTCTTTTCAGGGCCCCATGCTATATAGAAAGATACAGATTCCTTAGTAGTTGTCAAGAGCTCATTAACTATGATCATTTGAACAGAAGGTGCCTGGAGGTGAGGGGTGATCAATTCCAGTACCCAGTTTAGGCAATGCTGACCCCTAGGCCCTCTGGCACCAACCCCATTTGCACTCTAAGCTATTGTTGCCAATTCTCTCTGAGTAACACCTTAGAAACATAGTCCCTGGTAAAGAACAGCAGAAAGCTACACTACAAGTAAAACTAAATATCAATTCCAAATGTAAATTGTTTGACAATAAAAAAAAATATAATTTAAATAATAGCAGGAATGGGCTGGGAATGGTGGCTCATGCCTGTAGCCCCAGGACTTTGGGAGGCCAAGATGGGCAGATCACTTGAGATCAGCAGGTTGAGGCCAGCCTGGCTAACATGGTGAAACCTGGTCTCTACTAAAAAAAACTATGAAAATTACCAAAGTGCGCCTATAACCCCAGTTACTCAGGAGGCTGAGGCCCGAGAATCACTTGAACCGAGAAAGCGGAGTTTGCAGTAAGCCGTGACTGTGCCACTGCACTCCAGTCTACCTCAAATAAATAAATAAATAATACCAAGAGTGAAGAGCTTTGAAAAACAGATATATGTGAGGGTGGGCATGGTGGCTTGTGCCTGTAATTCCAGCACTTTGGGAGGCCAAGGCGGATGGTTAACCTGAGGCCAGGAATTGGAGACCAGCCTGGCCAACATGGTGAAACCCCATCTCTACTGAAAATACAAAAATTACCTGGCAGGGGAGATAAAATGATCACGAAGGTGGTTTTCTCAGGGCGAGGCTCATCCATTGCACTCTAGATCTGCTGACCCCTGTGATTTCCCCAAATGCGGGAAACTCAACTGCATAATTTGTGGTAGTGGGGGACTGCGTTCGCACTTTCCCCTGATAAAAAATAAAAATAAAGTTAGCCGGGCGCGGTGGCTCAAGCCTGTAATCCCAGCACTTTGGGATGCCAAGGCGGGTGGATCGCGAGGTCAAGAGATCGAGACCATCCTGGTCAACATGGTGAAACCCCCGTCTCTACTAAAACTACAAAAAATTAGCTGGGCATGGTGGCACGTGCCTGTAATCCCAGCTACTCAGGAGGCTGAGGCAGGAGAATTGCCTGAACCCAGGAGGCGGAGGTTGCGTTGAGCCGAGATCGCGCCATTGCACTCCAGCCTGGGTAACAAGAGTGAAACTCCATCTCAAAGAAAATAAATAAATAAATAAATAAATAAATAAATTTAAAAAATAAAAAAATTAGCCAGGCGTGGTGGTACACGCCTGTAGTTCCACATACCTGGGTGGCTGAGTCAGGAGAATTGCTGGAACCTGGAGGCAGAAGTTGCAGTGAGCTGAGATCACGCCACTGCACTCCAGCCTGGGAGACAGAGCCAGGCTCCATATTAAAAAAAAAAAAAAAAAAAAGCTGGACATTTTTCTTTCTTTAAAAATAAAGATGCGGGTCTTGCTTTGTCGACCAGGCTGGTGTCCAACTCCTCACCTCAAGTGATCTCCTATCAGCCTCCCAAAGTGATGGGATTACAGGTATGAGCCACCACACCTGGCCCAGCCTGGAAACATTTGCACCTGATCTAGGAGGTTGTCTTAAGCGTCTTTAAAGTTCTTTTTCTTTAAAATTCTTTCTTTTGAGAAAGAGTTTCACTCTTGTTACCCAGGCTGGAGTGCAATGGCACGATCTCGGCTCACTGCAACCTCCGCCTCCTGGGTTCAAGCAATTCTCCTGCCTCAGCCTCCCGAGTAGCTGGGACTACAGGCACGCACCGTCATGTCCAGCTAATTTTTGTATTTTTAGTAGAGACGAGGTTTCACTTTGTTGACCAGGATGGTCTCGATCTCTTGACCTCGTGATCCACCTGCCTCGGCCTCCCAAAGTGCTGGGATTATAGGAGTGAGCCACCACGCCCGGCCTAAATTTCTTTTACCTTCTGAGCTGGATGCTGTGGCTCACGCCAGTAATCCCAGCACTTTGGTGAAGCCAAGGGAGGCAGATTGCCCAAGGTCAAGAGTTAGAGACCAGCCTGGCCAACATGGTGAAACCCTCCTGTTTACTAAAAATACAAAAATTAGCCAGGCTTGGTGGTGTGGGTCTGTAATCCCAGCTACTCAGGAGGCTGAGGCAGGAGAATCACTTGAACCCAGGAGGCAGAGGTTGTGCAGTGAGCTGAGATCTCTCTCCATTGTACTCCAGCCTGGGTGACAAGGGCAAAACTCCATCTTAAAAAAAAAAAAAAAAAATTCTTTTATGTTCTGTCTTTATTCATCCATTTTATACAAATAAAAACTGGAGGCCGGGCACGGTGGCTCATGCCTGTAATCCCAGCACTTTGGGAGGCTGAGGCGGGTGGATCACGAAGTCAAGAGATTGAGACCATCCTGGCCAACATGGTGAAACCCCGTCTCTGCTAAAAGTACAGAAAATTAGCTGGACATGTTGGTGCGTGCCTGTAGTCCCAGCTACTCAGGAGGCTGAGACAGGAGAATTGCCTGAAACCGGAAAACGGATGTTGCAGTGAGCTGGGATCGCACCACTGCACTCCAGCCCGGCAATAGAGTGAGACTCTGCCTCAAAAAAAAAAAAAAAAAAAAGAAGAAGAAATCAAAACTGGATATTACAAGGAAGGTTTAGACAGGAAATTGGAATAAGTGGACCCACTCTCCAAGAATGGGCTTTACACCTGTAGCCAAAAGGTTGCAAAATGAGACAGGGTGAGGTGGCTCACACCTGTAGTCCCATCTAGTAGGGATGCTAAACTGCGAGGATCATTCCAGCCCAGGAGGTTGAGGATGCATTCACCCGAGGCTGCGCCACTGCACTTTATGCACTCCAGCCTGAATGACGCAGTAAGACTCTATCTCAAAAAAAAAAAAAAAAAAAAAAAAAAAGATTGCAAAGTGAATGTGCTGTTGTTTAGGGCTAGTTTCGGTGGCTCACTCCTATAATCCCCGCACTTTGGGAGGCCAAGGCAGGTGGATCACGAGGTCAGGAGTTCCTGACCAGCCTGGCCAATATGGTGAAACCCTGTCTTTACTAAAAATACAAAAATTAGCTGGGCTTGGTGACAGGCATCTGTAGTCTCATCTACTTGGGAGGCTGAGGGAGGAGGATCACTTGAACATGTGAGGTGGAGGTTGCAGTGAGCTGAGATTGTGCCACTGCACTCCAGCCTGGGTGACAGAGTGAGACTCCATCTCAAATATACATATATATTTATATATAAAAATAGATATGTATATATTTATATATAAAAATATATTTGTATATATTTATATATAAAATATATATGTATGTATTTACATATAAAAATATATGTATATATTTATACATAAAATGTATATATACACTATTGTTTAAATTTAAAGTGTTTAGACATATATCATATTTTATTATTTTCCACATTAATTCACTTCTTCAATAACTAAGCATCTACGATTCCCTAACATATGAAATAAATACATACAGCTTCAAAAACATGGTACATGGCCAGGCACAGTGGCTTACACCTCTAATCCCAGCAAGTTGGGAGGCCACAGTGGAAGAATTACGTGAGCCCAAGAATCTGAGACCAGCCTATGTGACATAGAGAGATCCTGTCTCTACAAAACTGAAGTGCAAGTTTTGCCCCGGATTTCGTTAGCACATAGTCAACAACTTCCCTATTTTAAAACTGCC
Source organism: Sapajus apella (assembly GCF_009761245.1). NCBI lineage: Eukaryota > Metazoa > Chordata > Mammalia > Primates > Cebidae > Sapajus > Sapajus apella. The sequence continues at coordinate 3,069,665 of NW_022436943.1, read as the reverse complement.
CCGGTTTTTCTGCTAATAACTGCCTCTTTCTGCTTCTGTACCTCAACTTATTGCTTACTAGCTAAAAACCTTAAGGAAAACTGCCGCGTCGTCTAAAACCTGCTGTGTCATCTAAAGTTCTGAGTTACTTCTGCCCCTTCACCTATAAACACTGTATACTTTTCTTTTTTTTTTTTCTTCTTTTTTTTTTTTGAGATGGAGTTTCGCTCTTGTTACTCAGGCTGGAGTGCAATGGTGCGATCTTGGCTCACTGCAACCTCCGCCTCCTAGGTTCAGGCAATTCTCCTGCCTCAGCCTCCTTAGTAGCCTGGACTACAGGCACGCGCCACCAGGCCCAGGTAATTTTTTTTTTGTATTTTTAGTAGAGACGGGGTTTCACCATGTTGACCAGGATGGTCTCGATCTCTTGACCTCGTGATCTACCCGCCTCGGCCCCCCAAAGTGCTGGGATTACAGGCGTGAGCCACCATACCCGGCCAACACTGTATACTGTTCTTAGCTGGAGTCCAGACTTTTGGTTGTGAACCTTTCTGGGCCCACCGGCATAATAAAGTGTGTTCTTCCGTTTCCCTGAGTGCCACTTGGGTTTCTTGTCAGGTAAAATTTTCTGCAACAAAACAATTTTAAGTAAATTAGCTGATCATGGCCACATGCATCTGTGGTTCCAGCTACTTGGGAGGCTGAAGTGGGAGGATCATTTGACCCCTGGAGTTCGAGGCTGCAGTGAGCTATGATTGTGCCACTGCACTCCAGCCTGGGTTACAGAATAAAATCCTGTCTCAAAAAATAAATAAATAAAAAATAACAAAACACGGTAGAAAAAAATGACTGATATGCTAAAATACTGATAATACATTAAGGTAAAAAGGAAGATTAGAACAAAATGTTCCGTACATTCACATCTTAGTAAAGTATGCCTTGTTACATATGACTCAGTAGAAATCCAACAGGAGTCTCCTACAAAATCCTAACAATTCCTCCCAGACAGGAACTAACAGATAATTTTATTTTCTTCCTTCTGCTTTCCTTGGATTTTCCAAATCTTCTAAAACTAAGATTATTTTTATTTTTTCTTCTTCTTCTTTTTTTTTAAACAGAGTCTCACTCACTGTCACCAAGGCTGGAGTGCAATGGGGGCCATCCTGGCTCACTGCAACCTCCGCCACCCAGGTTCCTGCCTCAACCTCCCAGGTAGCTGGAATTACAGGTGTGTGTCACCACACCTGGCTAATTTTTGTATTTTTAGTAGAGACGAGGTTTCACCATGTTGGCCAGGCTTGTCTTGAACTCCTGGCTTCAACTGATCCACCCGCCTAGGCCTCCCAAAGTGTCAGGATTACAGCCGTGAGCCACGGCATCTGGCCTAAAATTTTTATTTATTTATTTATTTATTTTTGAGACAGAGTCTTGCTGTCACCAGACTGAAGTGCAGTTGCACAATCTCCACTCACTGCAACCTCCTGGGTTCGAGCGATTTCCCTGTATCAGCCTCCTGAGTAGCTAAGATTACGGGCGTGCGCCACCACACCCAGCTAATTTTTATTTTGTATTTTAATAGATACCTGGTTTCACCATATTGGTCAGGATGGTCTCAATCTCTTGACCTCACCATCTGCCCGCTGCTGCCTCCCAAAGTGCTGGGATTACACGCGTGAGCCACAGCACACGGCCAGATTATTTTCATAATCAGAGGAAGTATTACTTAAGTCTTTGTTAGTCTTTCAAACTCTTCTTGTGGAAATGCTACTAAATGGATAACCAAAACATGATTGTGACAGAAAAGGCCTTAAGTGCTACAATGAGCACGTGGAGGTCATAGAAACTCAGTTTCTGTGGAGAATAGACTGCAGTGACACAGAATAAACCTGGGAATGACTGAATTTCCTGTGAAGGATAAACCACAGGGGAGTGCACAGCACCCCTGTCACTCAGGGGTTGGGTCGGGGGACACTAGGAGACACAGCATGGACAGGAGGGGCAAGGCAGAGCTGGTGGAAAGCTCTAGAAAGGTCAGAGCCTGGGTTGATCCTATTCAGATTTCTGACTTCTTTCTGCTCATCCTCTATCAGAGCTGCTCACACTGTGACCTTTTCTCAGACCCTAGGGCTTAAGTGACACATTGTTATTGAACCAGATACCAGGGTGCACAGGACAAGCACCTGTGTTAAAAGGTGCTGTATCCTAGAACTACAGGGGACTCACAGTGGTTTCATTCCATCAAATAAATTATTTTTCGATGGTATAAATACAGGATTTGATGAAGAGTCCTGAGTTCAAATAATAGAATTTGATAGGAAGACATAGATACAACAGTTTATTTAGATTTTGACATAGGGTCTCCCTCTGTTGCCCCGACTCCAGTGCAGTGGCACAATCATGGCTCACTGCAACCTCGACCTTCCAGGTTCAAGTGATCCTCCCACCTTAGCTTCCTGAGTAGCTGGGACTACAGGCGCTGTCACCACACCTGGCTAATTTTTTTTCTTTTCTTTTTTTTTTTTTTTTGTGGAGATGTTGCTGGGGGCAGGGGTGGGTCTCCCTATGTTGCCCAGGCTGGTCTTGAACTCCTGTACTCAAATGATCTTCCTGCTTGGGTCTCCCAAAGTGCTAGAATTTCAGGTGTGAGCTATCTGTCCAGCCCTGAATTCTTAAAATTATTTGTAGCACATGTGAATAGAGTTAGTGACCTGTGTAAGAACTTTAAAGTCATCATGGGCATTCACCTGAGAATCTTGTAACAGAGTTAGGCTTTTGCAGGAATCTCAGCCAGCCAGCAAATATTCACTCATTGCTGACTCTTTTTCAGGCCCTGTGCTGTACGCAAAGATGCAGATTCCGTAGGAGTTGTCACTATCCCATTAACTACAGTCATTTGAATAGAAGGTGCCTGGGGGTGAGGGGTCATCAATATCTAATTCAGACAATGCCTACTCCCAGCCCATCTGGCGCCAACCCCATAGGCACTCTAAGTTATGATTGACAACTCCCTCTGAGCAACACTTGAGAAACCTAGTCCAAGATAAAGAACAGCTGAAAGCTATGCAGTAAACCAAGCTAAATATCAATTGCAAATGTATATTTCCTAATTGTCTGACAATGAAAAATAATACAATGTAAATGATAGCAGGAATGGACCGGGGGTCATGGCTCATGCCTGTAACCCCAGCACTTTGGGAGGCAGAGGTGGGTGAATCACTTGAGGTCAGGAGGTCCAGACCAGCCTGGCTAATATGGCCAAACCCAGTCTCTACTAAAAAAATATAAAAATCGGCCGGGCGCGGTGGCTCACGCCTGTAATCCCAGCACTTTGGGAGGCCGAGGCGGGTGGATCACGAGGTCAAGAGATCGAGACCATCCTGGTCAACATGGTGAAACCCCGTCTCTACTAAAAATACAAAAAAAATTAGCTGGGCGTGGTGGCACGCGCTTGTAATCCCAGCTACTCGGGAGGCTGAGGCAGAAGAATTGCCTAAACCCAGGAGGCGGAGGTTGCAGTGAGCCGAGATCGCGCCATTGCACTCCAGCCTGGGTAACAAGAGCGAAACTCTTTCTCAAAAAAAAAAAAAAAAAAAAAAATATATATATATATATATATATATATATATATATATGTGTGTGTGTGTGTATATATATATATATATATATATATATAAATTAGCTGAGTGTCATGGCATGTGCCTGTTATCCCAGTTACTCGGGAGGCTGAGGCTGGATAATCACTTGAACCCAGGAAGAGGAGGTTGCAGTGAGCCGAGATTGTGCCACTGCACTCCAGCCTGGGTGACAGTGAGACCCTGTCTCCAAAAAATAAGTAAATAAATAAATAATACCAAGAGTTAAGAGCTTTTAAAAACATATATGCGAGACTGGGCATGGTGGCTTATGCCTGTAATCCCAGCACTTTGGGAGGCTGAGGTGGGCGGATCACCTGAGGCCAGGAGTTTGAGACCAGCCTGGCCAACATGGTGAAACACCATCTCTACTAAAAATACAAAAATTATCCAGGTATGGTGGCGGGCACCTGTAATCTCAGCTACTCAGGAGGCTGAGGCAGGAAAATCACTTAAGCCCAGGATTCGGATGTTGCAGTGAGTCGAGATTGTGCCATTGAATTCCACACTGTACAACAAGATCAAGACTCCATCTCAAAAACAACAACAACAAAAATAGGCTGGGCGCAATGGCTCATCCCTATAATCCCAACACTTTGGGAGGCCTAGGCGGGCAGATCACAAGGTCAGGAGTTTGAGACCAGCCTGACCAACATAGTGAAACCCAGTTTCTACTACAAATATATAAAAAATAGCTGGCATGGTGTCACGCAACTGGAATCCCAGATACTCAGGAGGTTGAGGCAGGAGAATTGCTTGAACCCGGGAGGCAGGTTGTAGTGAGCCGAGATTGTGCCACTGCACTCCAGTCCAGGCAACAGAAGGTCAGGAGTTCGAGACCAGCCTGGCCAGCTTGGTGGCAGGCACCTGTAGTTCCAGGTACTCTGGAGGCTGAGGCAGGAGAATCACTTGAACCTGGGAGGTGGAGGTTGCAGCGAACCAAGATTTGCACCACCGCACTCCATCTCAAAACAAACAAAAAGAAAACAACAGATATATGTGGAAAAAGTCACCAAAAGAGTGTCAAATTTAAAATAAAATGTTTAAATATGGATTGTTTTTTCTAATTTCCCACATTACCTCAGTTCATCAGTAACTATCGGGCTGTGTGATGTCTCATGCCTGTAATATCAGCACCCTGGGAGGCCCAGGTGGGAGGAGTGCTTAAGCTCAGGAGTTTGAGACCAGTCTGGGCAACATGGTGAGACTTCATCTCTATAAAAAATAAAAACATAAAAATTAGCCAGGGCCGGGCGCGGTGGCTCATGCCTGTAATCCAAGCATTTTGGGAGGCCGAGGTGGGTGGATCACCTGAGGTCAGGAGTTCAAGACCAGCCTGGCCGTCAAGGTGAAACCCTATGTTTAAATAAATAAATAAATAAATAAAAATTTAAAAAATAAAAATAAAAAATTAGCCAGGTGTGGTGGCATACACCTGTAGTCCCAGCTACTTGGGAGGTGAGGTAGGAGGACACTTGAGCTGGGAGGTGAAGGCTCAGTGAGTCCTGATTGCGTCACTGCCTGGGTGATGGAGTGAAATCTTGTTTCAAAAAACGAACAAGGCTGGGCGCGGTGGCTCATGCCTGTAATCCCAGCACTTTGGGAGGCCGAGGCGGGTGGATCACAAGGTCAAGAGATCGAGACCATCCTGGTCAACATGGTGAAACCCCGTCTCTACTAAAAATACAAAAATTAGCTGGGCGTGATGGTGCGTGCCTGTAGTCCCCACTACTCGTGAGGCTGAGGCAGGAGAATTGCTTGAACCCAGGAGGCGGAGGTTGCGGTGAGCCGAGATCGTGCCATTGCACTCCAGTCTGGGCAACAACAGCAAAACTCCGTCTCAGAAAAACAAACAAACAAACAAAAACCAACCATCTGCACTTCTCCACCATCTCAAATGAACATATTGGGAACAAGAAACAAAGAGGTGGAAGTCTAGTCTCACTTCAGGGGTAGCTATTCCTAGTATCTTGCTAGACTTTTAAAAGTACTCAGTAATAGGCCGGACGTGGTGGCTCAAGTCTGTAATCCCAGCACTTTGGGAGGCCGACGTGGGTGGATCACAAGGTCAAGAGATCGAGACCATCCTGGTCAACATGGTGAAGCCCCGTCTCTACTAAAAATACAAAACATTAGCTGGGCATGGTGGTGTGTGCCTGTAATCCCAGCTACTCAGGAGGCTGAGGCAGGAGAATTGCCTGAACCTAGGAAGCGGAGGTTGCGGTGAGCCGAGATCGCGCCATTGCACTCTAGCCTGGGTAACATGAGTGAAACTCCCCCTCAAAAAAAAAAAAAAAAAAAAAAAAAAGGACTCAGTAATACACTATAGCTGAAGAGCAAAGCATATTTTGTTTGTCCTGAGACAGGGTGGAGTCTTGCTCTTTCGCCCAGGCTGGAGTGCAGTGGCGTGATCTCAGCTAACTGCAACCTCCATCTCCCAGTTTGAAGCAATTTTCCTGCCTCAGCCTCCCAAGTAGCTAGAATTACAGGTACCCACCACCACAATCAGCAAATTTTTATATTTTTAGTAGAGACAAGGTTTCACCATGTTGGCCAGGCTGGTCTTGAACTCCTGACCTCATGATCTGCCCACCTTGGCCTCCCAAAGTGCCAGCTTTACAGACATGAGCCACTGCACCTGGCCTGTTTTATTTTTTTCAGACAGACTGTCTCTCTGGAGTGCAGTGGTGCTATTATGGCTCACTGCAGCCTTGACCTCCAGGGTTCAAATGGTCCTTCCCCAATTGGCTTCTGGAATAGATGGTATTACAGGCACATGATACTACACCTGACTACTTTTAATTTTTTTTCTGGCTGGGCATGGTGTATAAGGCCTGTAATCCCACTACTTTGGTAGGACAAGGCTGGCGGATCACAAGGTCAGGAGTTCGAGACCAGCCTGGCCAATATGATGAAACCCCATCTCTATTAAAGGGAAAACAAAACCAAAAATGAGCCAAGCTTGGTGGCTAGCACCTGTAGTTCCAGCTACTCTGGGGGCTGAGGCAGGAGAATCACTTGAACCCAGGAAGTGGAGGTTGGAGTGAACCAAGATCTCACCACTGCACTCCAGCCTGGGTGACAGACCAAGACTTTGTCTCAAAAAATTTTTTTGACTGGGCGCGGTGGCTCACGGCTGTAATCCCAGCACTTTGGGAGGCCGAGGCGGGTGGATCACGAGGTCAAGAGATCGAGACCATCCTGGTCAACATGGTGAAACCCCGTCTCTACTAAAAATACAAAAAATCAGCTGGGCATGGTGGCGCGTGCCTATAATCCCAGCTACTCAGGAGGCTGAGGCAGGAGAATTGCCTGAACCCAGGAGGCGGAGGTCGCTGTGAGCAGAGATCGCGCCATTGCACTCCAGCCTGGGTAACAAGAGCGAAACTCCGTCTCAAAAAAAAAAAAAAAAAAGAAAGTTGAGTTGGATTATCATTGAAAAGAGGGAAAATGCAAACAATGGGAAACCTGGGGGTGTCTCAGTAAGAGAGTGTTAAAAAATGTTATTAAAGGATCTGGGTTGCCGGGCGCGGTGGCTCACGCCTGTAATCCCAGCACTTTGGGAGGCCGAGGTAGGTGGATCACGAGGTCAAGAGATCGAGACCATCCTGGTCAACATGGTGAAACCCCGTCTCTACTAAAACTACAAAAAATTAGCTGGGCATGGTGGCGCGTGCCTGTAATCCCAGCT
>NW_022436943.1:3055027-3062263 GCF_009761245.1 Sapajus apella | reverse complement strand
AAAAAAAAAAAAAAAAAAAAAAAAAAAGGATCTGGGTTTTTGTTATCTTCTTTGGGAGAAGTTTAATAAAGCATAGCTTTTTTCTGAGTTGGATAGGGTCAGGAAACTGGCAATTCTATGAATGTATGTCCTCATAAATCTTACCCACAGGGCAAGCAGACTGCACCAGGTCTAAAACTGTAATTAGGCTGGGTGTGGTGGCCCATGCCTGTAATCCCAGCACTTCACGAGGCTGAAGTGGGAGAACTGCTTGAGCCCAGGAGCTTGAGACCAGCCTGGGCAATGCAGCAAGACCCTATCTCCAGAAAAAATATTTTTATTTTTTTATTTTTATTTTTTTTGAGATGGAGTTTCGCTCTTGTTACCCAGGCTGGAGTGCAATGGAGCGATCTCTGCTCAGCGCGACCTCCCGCTCCTGGGTTCAGGCAATTCTCCTGCCTCAGCCTCCTGAGTAGCTGGGATTACAGGCACGCGCCACCATGCCCAGCTAATTTTTTGTAGTTTTAGTGGAGACGGGGTTTCATCATGTTGACCAGGATGGTCTTGATCTCTTGACCTTGTGATCCACCCGTCTCGGCCTCCCAAAGTGCTGGGATTGCAGGCTTGAGCCACCAAGCCCGGCCCAGGAATGTATTTCTTACAGGCCACGAAAGAGACCTAACTCCTTCCCTCAAGCTCTTTTACAAGAACACTGAGACACTGACAAGTGCTGAGCCCTCACCTCCTGAAGGCTACACCACTAATACATATTGAATTGTTTTGAGGGAGACCCATTCAAAGACCCTTTGACTTAAGAGAAGCTCCGGCTCTGTTGTCACCAAGCCGACTCCCCCTAGGCAGAGCACCAAGAAGCGGCCCAGCTGATCCCAAGGCACACAAGTGCGCTCACCAGGCTGCGCGCAGGCGGGTCGGTGCACAGGGGCAGGACGGCTGCCCACGCGCGATTGGTTCAGGGAGCCCAGGCTGCCCCCAGCCACGGCTACAAAAGTGAACCGAGTCTCCCTGTCGACCCAGTCGTCCCACCTGTCAGCGGTTAGTCGACTCGCGGTGCAGCGCTGGCCACGCGAGCCCCTCCAGCGGCTATTCTCAGCGCAAGCACCAGCCCGCAGCGACGGAGCTAAGAGCTACTGCCCCCCACCCCCTAACCCCCGCCCCACTCCACAGAGCAGGTGAGTGCAGCTTCCGGGGCGCGGGGGGAGCCTTGGAGGAGAAAGGGTGCCTGGGTCCCAGGGTCCTGCCAACAGGACTGGCTATGCCCTCTCAGTACCCCTCATCCCGGCTCTGCTGCTAATCTGGGAATACACAAGAGAGGCCTTAGTCTTTGAAAAGAGAATTATTCTCAAATACAAAAAAAAGTTCAAAAGTTAAATATGACATGTTTGGCTCAAAAAAGTTTTACATGCTTTTAGTAGGGAAATCCAAAATTCACAAGGCTCTTCATTTAAAGTAATTTAAATATCTTTGGCTTGGGATTATGTGGTTACTATCCCTTCAGAAACATCGTGCCAACAAAACACGGTATGGCTGATGGGAAAGTGGTTTACTTCCCACTAGGTTGCAAATGTCTTAGAAACACACTCCTGGACCACAGCTCCAAGCAACCACTTCATCTGCTGGTTTCCAAATTGTCCTGCCAGGAGCAGGTCAGGGGCTCCACAGAACTCCTCAGTAACCCCACAAAAGCCTCTCCCATCAGTGGCTCCACCAGAACATCCCTACTTTTGAATGCTTTTCCAGTGCAGGTTCCAGGTAAGATTTCCTTTCACAAGTGACTTCTATGCTAAGGAAAAATTAAACAGTCTAGAACCAGCCCAAGCCCCTCTCTGCAGCGGTTTTTATAAGAAGCAGAACCATTTTGTAGATTTCTAAGCTTGCTGGAAAATAAAACACTGCTATAAATGCATAGACCCTTCTCCGTTGTGAAAAGGAAACTCCTGCCAGAGGTGAAAGCAGCAGTAAGAATAGCATTGCACCAAGTAAGGGTGGCTAACTCCAGGCTTCCTCCCTGGAAATTTACATCAGGATTGCAGCATATCAGATGTAAATCCACCTGTGGGCTCCAGGGTGAAGCTGGAGGTTCAAGCACCAGGGAGCTGGAGTCAAAACCAACGGAATAACAACTAAGGAATAGGATGGTTTTTTGTTTGTTTTTGTTTTTGTTTTTGAGACAGAGTGTCACTCTGTCACTAGGCTGGGGTGCAGTGGAACAATCTCAACTCACTGCGATGTCGGACGCCCGGGATCAAGTGATTCTCCTGTCTCAGCCTCCAGAGTAGCTGAGATTACACCACACCCAGCTAATTTTTGTATTTTTAGTAGAAGGGGGATTTCACCATGTTGGCCAGGATGGTCTCTATCTCCTGACCTTGTGATTTGCCTGCCTCGGCCTCCAAAAGTGCTGGGATTACAGGTGTGAGCCACTGTACCTGACCTAGGATGCTTTAAAATGTGACTTGTGGCTGGGCGTGGTGGCTCACGCCTGTAATCCCGTTTTGGGAGGCTGAGGCGGGCAGATCACCTGAAGTTAGGAGTTCGAGACCAGCCTGCCCAACATGGTGAAACCTTGTCTCTACTAAAAGTACAAAAATTAGCTGGGCATGGTGGCGGGTGTCTGCAATCCCGGATGCTCAGGAGGCTGAGGCAGGCAATATTTTTTACATATAAGAATTAGCTGGGCACGGTGGCAGGCACCTGTAATCCCAGCTACTAGGGAGGCTGAGGCAGGAGAATTACTTGAACCTAGGAGGTGGAGGTTTCAGTGAGCCGAGATCACACCACTGCACTCCAGCCTGGGGGATACAGCAAGACTGGCCCCCCCACCAAAAAAAAGACTTGTAAGTAAATAACGACACAAAGAAGACACAGGAGCAGTGTCAAAAGGCAGGTTAATTTTCTTCTCTTCATCCATGATTTAGATATTCTTTAAAATAGTTTAAATAAAATATATCTGAGTTGTTAATCACCACATTCATGATGAGGGGTGACTAATTTAATTGGTGAAATGGTTTTGTTGGTCCATAGAGTAGCAGTATCTATATGGACCAACAAAACCATTTCACCAATTAACAAAAGCCAGTGTGGCCCACTGTTCTCTGTGGAGAGTCTCCTTTAAGAAGTGGCATGCACCTGTACTCCTAGCTGCTTGGGAGACTTGAGGACCCCTTGAGCCCAGGAGTTCCAGGGTACTGTGAGCTATAATTTGCCACTGTTCTGCAACCTAGAGGACAAAAATCCTGTCTCTACTGAAAAAAAAAAAAAAAAAAGAAAAAGAAGAAGAAAAGGAAGTTTAAGCTACTTCTGAGTGGCACTCTTCCCTAACCCCAAGAGTAAATGATTCCATGGTGAAAGACAAGAAAAGAACTTCTCCAATGGGATGAGATCACCCTTGAGCTCGTATACCAACATTGCCAGGTGTGTAAGAACTGCATTCATTTCCAATCTCTTGAGGCTTCAGCATCCCAAGACTAGACAGTAGAAAACCTCAGTAGCTCTCCAGACAAAGCTGGCTGGGGGTTTCAGAATGCTCACCCACTATGTCTGAAAAGCATCCAGAGAGATCATAATGCTTTGACTTCTGATAACATTTTGAGGTGTTTATGTACTTTTATGTGTTTTAAGGAATAAAAAGTCTAAATAGAACCCTAAATGCAAAACCTCTCTCTGTATTACTAAGAGTTCTCAGTTAACCATGCTAACAACATATGTAATCAAAGTTTTGCATTGTTTTGAGCTTGGTTATAACAACGTGCTACATCCATCCACACACACACAGAAAGAGAAGTGCTTGAAAACCAAGATAGGTACACTGTGGTTTCCTGGATCAAGACCAGGAACAACCCCCTCCAGCCCTCCCTGGGCTCTGCTTTCTCCCTTCCCCTCTTTGCCGGTTGAGCATTGCTGGTGTGACCCAGTGGTCCCCAGGACCCATGTTTCAGTGCCCCAGAAGGCCCAGAAGGCTCAATGTTACCAGCCCTGTCTCAAGTACCAGAGTGACATGACTGCTCTCTTACTGAGCCAGACGACCTGCCTGGATTTTTTTTTTTTTTTTTTTTTTTTGACATGGAGTCTCGCTCTGTCGCCCAGGCTGGAGTGCAGTGGCATGATCTCAGCTCACTGCAACCTCCACCTCCTGGGTTCAGGCGATTTTCCTGCCTCAGCCTCCTGAGTAGTTGGGATTACAGGTATCCACTGCCACACCTGGCTAGTTTTCGTATTTTTAGTAGAGACAGGTTTTCACCACCTTGGCCAGGCTGGTCTCAAACTCCTGACCTCAGGTGATCCCCCTGCCTTGGCCCCCCAAAGTGCTGGGATTGTAGGTGTGAGCCACCGTGCCCAGCCTGCCTGCCTTGATCTTTCTCTTTTTTTTCGAGACAGGATTTCACTATGTTGGTCAGTGTGGTCTTGAACTCCTGAACTCAAGTGATCCACCCGCCTCAGCCTCCCAAAGTGCTGGGATTACAGGCGTGAGCCACCACGCCCAGCCGCCTGCCTTGACCTTGACATGCATGGTCTCCTTTCATTCTCACCACAGCCCAGGATATAGGAGGACACATTTCACAGCTGGGAAGAGAGACTTCAAGTTAGGTTGAGACTTTGCTTACAGTCCCAAAGCTAACGCAGCACTGGGGCTGGGCTTTAACGCTTCCTCTGACTCAGCTGCACACACCGTCCTTACTAAACGGATGGCAACCCTATGCTTGCTGTTGCGTTTGCATTAACTCTCTGAACCCAAGCTTATAAATAGCTAAGCAACACGTTCTGTACTATATATTTGTTATTCCCAAAGACACAGCTTGATTCCAAATAAAATGACTAAGTTTATTTTTTCCTTACCTTCCAGCACATCTTGGACTTCAAGAGAGATAATGTCTTTCAAGCACTTATGTAAATTCTGTGTTGTGGCAAGGCTCTGATCCTTTTCTTGCTGCTTCTTCAGCATCCTAAACTTGCACATAGTAACATTTTTTTTTGTCCTCCAGCAGATATCATTGGTATTGCTAATCTGTAGTGCCAGGCTGGCTTTAGTGATTTTAATCCACTGGTCTCCACGTTCCCAGAAAGAGTATTCAACTTAGTATCTGTTCGGGTGGTGGGCGGTATTAGTCTTTGCTTCGTCTAAAAGTAAACGAGGAATTCAGTAGTTCCTCTGACCTCTTTAATCACTTATAGACATATATAATGAAAATATATTCTTCTTACTTAAAAAAGATGACCGGAGGGAGATCCAAGATGGCTGATCACTAGCAGCTCGGGATTGTAGCTCCCAGTGAAAGCGCAGAGAATGAGAGGACGCCACACTTTCAGATGAATTTTTGTTGCTCACACACCAGGTGATTCCCAGTGGAGGAGCCCCATGGGTTGCCAGCGCGACTGTTGTGGCCAGCGAGGTGGTTTTGCTGCTGCCTTGGAGCGGCGGTTCTTGGTGCAGAGTCAGAAAAGCACCATCAATCTTAAAGCCGCTGTTTTAGCCGGCGCAGTGGGTTGCTCAGATTTTAGCGCCGGGAATCAACAAGTTGGACGTCCACTCAGAAACCCAATTATAAAGACAGTAATTATAAAGACCACAGATGGATAAATTTATAACAAAGGGAAGAAAACAGCCTAAAAAGGCTGAGAATACCCAAAATCAGAAAGCCTCTCCCTCTACAGGGGATCACAGTTCCTCATCAGCAACGGAACAAGGCCTGATGGAGAACGAGTGTGTTCCATTAGCAGAAGTAGGCTTCAGAAGGTGGATGATAAGAAACTTCTGTGAGTTAAAAGAACTTGTTCTAACCCAGTGCAAAGAAACTAAGAACTTTGAAAAAAGGTTTGACGAAATGTTAACAAGAATACACAATTTAGAGAGGAATATAAGTGAATTAATGGAGCTGAAAAACACGAGAACTTTGCGAACTATGCACAAGTTTTAACAGCCGAATTGATCAAGCAGAAGAAAGGATATCAGAAGTCGAAGACCAACTTCATGAAATAAAACGAGAAGACAAGATTAGCGAAAAAAGGATAAAAAGGAAAGAGCAAAGTCCCCAAGAAATATGGGACTATGTGAAAAGACCTACGCTTGATAGGTGTACCTGAATGTGACGAAGAGAATGAATCCAAGCTGGAAAATACGCTTCAGGATATTATTCAGGAAAACTTTCCCAACCTAGCAAGGCAGGACAATATTCAACTCCAGGTAATACAGAGAATACCACAAAGATATTCCTCAAGAAGACCAACCTCAAGGCACATAATCGCCAGATTCACCAGGGTTGAAATGAAGGAGAAAATACTGAGGGCAGCCAGAGAAAAAGGTCAGGTTACCCATAAAGGGAAGCCCATCAGGCTCACAGCAGATCTCTCAGCAGAAACCCTACAAGCTAGAAGAGAGTGGGGGCCAATATTCAACATCTTTAAAGAAAAGAACTTTCAACCCAGAATTTTACATCCAGCCAAACTAAGCTTCATAAGGGAAGGAAAAATAAAATCTTTTGTGAACAAGCAAGCACTCAGAGATTTCATCACCACCAGGCCTGCTTTACAAGAGCTTCTGAAAGAACCACTACACATAGAAAGGAACAACCAGTATCAGCCTTTCTAAAAAATACCAAAAAGTAAAAAGCACCAACATAATCAATAATTTACATCAACTAATAGGCAAAACAGCCAGCTAACATTAAATGGCAGTATTAAACTCACATATATTATTATTAATTCTAAATTTAAATCGACTAAATCCCCCAACCCAAAGACACAGACAGGCAAGAAAAGCCAAAATCCATCAGTATGCTGCATCCAGACCCATCTCACATGCAAGGATACACAAAGATTCAAAACAAAGGGATGGAGAAAGATTTACCAACCAAATGGAGAGCAAAAATAAATAAATAAATAAAAGAAGGAATTACTTTAAAGCAACAAAGATCAAAAGCCTCAAAGAAGGATATTACATAATGATAAAAGGATCAATGCAACAAGAAGAGCTAAAGATCCTAAATATATACGCACCCAATACAGGAATACCCAGATATATGACTTATAAAGAGACTTAGACTCCCACACAATGATAGTGGGAGACTTCAACATCAATATCAGACAGATCAATGAGACAGAAAATTAACAACAATATACAGGATTTGAACTCAGATCCGGAACAAGTAAACTTAATTAACATTTATAGAACTCTCCACTTTAAATATACACTCTTATCAGTACCATATCACAACTATTTACAGATTTCAATGAAATATTGGT
>NW_022436943.1:3044769-3050027 GCF_009761245.1 Sapajus apella | reverse complement strand
TTCTGAGAGTTATTCATAACAAATTTCAAAACCAAAGTCTGTTTCTACTTGTAGGATATTCTAAGTCTGGAAAGCACTTCCCTGAGAAATTCATGACAGTGAAGAATCCTCTTGTTTGCTAGAATTTATTGTAGTATGGAAAGAAATACAGAGTGATGAGTGAACCAGAAGCTGTAATTACCCCAATAATACATATATTTATTTATTTTTATTTTTTTGCAACAGAGCCTTGCTCTGTGGCCCAGGATGGAGTGCAGTGGTATGATCTTGGCTTACTGCAACCTCTGCCTCCTGGGTTCAAGTGATTCTCCTGCCTCAGCCTCCCAAGAAGCTGGGATTACAGGCGTGCAGCACCACGCCTGGCTAATTTTTGTATGTTTAGTAGAGATGGGGTTTCACTGTGTTGGCCAGGCTGGTCTTGAACTCCTGACCTCAAGTAATCCTCTCAGCTCAGCTTCTCAAATTGCTGGGATTACAGGCGTGAGCCACTGTGCCTGGCCCAGAAATACATATTCTAAAAACCAACTTGGATTAGCAGCAAAGATGTATATCCCTTAGATGTGATATTTTCAATGTTTCAAAATAGTGCATTGTGTTCTCACATTTTATAATCTGATTTCTAAGAAAACAATTGTTTTGCTAGCCTTATAGCTTATTCAAAGAAGCAGCTTTGGAGGACTTTGCAGAAGTGGAGTCAAGGGAGGGCATTGTCTGAGCTCTCATTGTATGGGCCCTGATGATCTTCAGAGATTCAGAGGATCCTTTAAAAGTTCCTAGGACTCGGAATGGAAGAGAGGAGCCAGGTTAAGGCAATCAGGTGGTGATGGCGATGCCCAGTGCAATTAAGTGATTTGTTCTTGTATTTCCTCCAGACTTGCTGTTGAACCTGGAGAGGAGCTGAGGAGGTGGGAGCAAGGGCCAGTGCATGCAGTGGGGTTCAAATTTCGTTCCACTCCTTTCTAGAAGAGGACTTGGGCAAATGGAATCGCTCCTCTGAGGTTCTTGGTCCATGATATAGTGATAAGAGGGCTTTCAGGGGGAAGATGGTATTCAATGAGGAGAGGTATTCAGTGGTACTAGCTTAGTTCTGTAAATGCTGAATCAAGTCCAGGCTGGAGAATGATCCACGCAAGCAAAAATGATGAGGATGTTGGAAAGCTCCAATGAAACTGTGGTCAGTGGGTGGTGAGTGTGTATTGCAGTTTGGTAACATGAAAGACTGTAACTGAGAGAGAATGGAAAAATAAGCCTTTAGAAAACTAGACTACTTTTTTGGGTTGGAAGCCTCAATAAGGTAGAAAACCAGGATGGAATAAGGAGGGGTTGGAAGCAAAAGAAAAGCATGTATGTGACTTGTGAGAGTGAGATTTCCAAGGTCAAAGTTTCAGTTACCACTCAAGCAATCACTAACCCTTCTAAATTGTCACTATTTCATATATTGATATTGTATTTTATCAATTAATACACTTTGTTTTCAAGACAGAGTCTTGCTCTGTCACCTAGGTTGAAGTGCAGTACCATGATCATGGCTTACTACAGCCTCTACCTCCCAAATGATCCTTCTAACCTCAGCCTCCTGAGTAGCTGGGACCACAGGCGTATGCCACCTTGGCTGGCTAATTAAAAAAAATTTTTTTGTTTTAGACATGGAGTCTCATTATTTTGCCCAAGTTGCTCTCAAACTCCTGGGCTCAAGCAATTTACTTGTTTTGGCCTCCCAAAGTGCTTGGATTATAGGTATGAGCCACTGTGCCCTGTCTAAGAAAAATTTTAAAAATCTCCTTTTCTAAAGAAAACTAAATTTGTTGACAGTAAAGTTTTAAAATTGGGAAGTTATATTGAAATGTATCTGATGCAACCAGTGGAGTTTAAATTATTTTTAATCGAAATGGATTCTGAGGAAATTGTATGGATAGAAAACAAAGAATGTAAGTTTTATCTTGAATAAAACTCCAGTTTTCAGGGTAGGGTGGGGGGAGCTGAGGGTCGATAAGGGTGACAAAGCAAATATAATAATTATTTCATCTCCATAACATTTAAAGATTTGATTAAGTGAAACAAAACCCCAGCTGCTGGAGCAGAGGTGCCAGCCCAGGTTCCACAAACACCCACAGCCTAAATCCCTAGAGATCAGTGGGGCTCACAGTGAGTGTGGGGATGCTTCAAACAGTGGGCGTGTTCAGCCGGGAGTGGGTTTGGTTTGGTTTTGTTCAAAGGGGGCAGAAGTCTGGATCTTAGCTGTCTTTTTTTTTTTTTTGGGATGGAGTCTGGCTCTGTCACCCAGGCTGTAGTGCAGTAGCATGATCTCAGCTCACTGCAACCTCTGCCTTCTGCGTTCAAGCGATTCTCCACCCTCAGCCTCCTGAGTAGCTGGGATTACAGGAACCTGCCACCACGCCCAGCTAATTTTTTGTATTTTTAGTAGAGATGGGGTTTCACTGTGTTAGCCAGGATAGTCTCAAACTCCTGACCTCGTGATCCACCCGCCTCAGCTTCCCAAAGTGCTGGGATTACAGGTGTGAGCCACTGCGCCTGCCCTCAAACTTATATTTGAAATTTAGAAAGATTGCCAAAACCCTAGAGTTAGCCTGTTCTCACAAATTGATTTTGTTAGTTCAAATTTCATACCGCTTTTTCTAATTGATGGTTCTTACATCTTGACAGATGACCGAGTTCAGTGTGATCAGAATTGAACCATTTCAAAAAGCACAAGTGGTGACTGCCAGTAACCAGACATGACCGAGTTTGATCGCCCTCTTCTGCTCCTTCCCGCTGATGGAATTCTCATCTTCCCTGGCCTCCGCCACTGACATTCACCCAGTGCCATGCTGCTGGATCAGCCTTCCTGCAGCCACATCCAGCTTAGAAAGATGAAGGACTTCCAGCCTTTTGGGAGATGACAATATGTTACCAAAATCAACAAATTAACAGATTTCCTCTGTGTATTTTTCCAATGTTTTCATCGGCTCTTGTTAATTGGTAAAATGTGTTTTTTTGGTCTGTGTAGATATTGGCACTACCTCAGCATCATGAGCGTCATGATTAATATTCTGGATATATTTTACATTATTTGATCCATAGATTCATAAATCATGGATGATGGGAAGAAAAGGAAATCTGCTTTTTGACACCATTCTTCTTTGTATTATTAACTTGCAAGTCCTATTTAAAGCATCCTGTTCTTTTGTTGTCATTCCTTTGGCTCTTTGGCAGCAGTTGGTTTTGATCCCAGCTCTCTGGCTCCTGGGCCAAGGCTAAATGAGTGTCAGCCAAGGTAAACTAGTTCACCAGGTGTTCACACAGCTTCAGGACAACCTGCATTGTCCCCACAGCCCTTTCGCCACAGGAATAATTATAGTTTTTCTCCCTCCAATGATGAGAAGGTGTGTTTGTATTTAAAACCAGGGAGATTTCTGTTTCCTCCTCATCTGTGCGTATTTCTTGACAAGGGATTTTTCTACACATAATGGCTCTCATTTGGTCCTTTTACTGTATTCCTTTAGGGGAAGTTTCCTCTTCCTGCTTTTTCATGAGAAAGCACACTTCTCTCCATTCTCTAAAGAGAACACAGCAGCTGCTGAATTTTTAATGCATTCCTGAGAGAACGCTGGTCTCCAGCAGTCAGCCTAGCTCATGGCTCGTTTTCCGGAGGTCCTTCTTGGGGTGAAGCAGCATGCTGCTTGCTGAAGATTTGGATCCCAGGGATTCACTGCTGAGTTTTGAGGTTCCTCCTGCATTTTTTTTTTTTTTTTTTTTTAAAAATATAACCCAGAAGATTTCGCAGGGGTGGGGGAGTGTGGGGGGACAATATGCGCCCACTGTAACTTCTGCCTCCCAGGTTCAAGCAATTCTCTGCCTCCGCCTCCTGAGTAGCTGGGATTACAGGTGTGTGACACCACGGCACCGGCTAATTTTTGTGTTTTTAGTAGAGATGGGGTTTCACCATGTTGGTCAGGCTGGTCTTGAGCTCCTGACCTCGTGATCCGCCCACCTCGGCTTCCCAAAGCGCTGGGATTACAGGCGTGAGCCGCTGCACCCAGCCAGTTCCTCCGGCTTCTTAGCTGAGATCTCCAGTTCCACCCTGGAGTCCACTGTAGATTTAGACCTAATTTGTTCCAATCCTGATGTAAGTCCTCAGTTAGGAAGTCTAGAGTGAGTCAGCCACCTTTATACTTTGCGATCCCATTCTTGCTATTTGCTCTAACCTCCTATCGCAAGTTTCCTTTTCAGAAGGGAGGACGCTCTATGCTTTTATAATAGTATTTTCTTTTCGAGCAAACTTGGAAATCAACAGGTGGTTCTGTTATGAAAACAACTGTGGTGAGGGGCTTAGAGTTATTCAGCAAGGTTTCACTTTTCGTTACCCACAAAAACCTTTCATGAAAGGAAATGTTAGCTGGAACATGCACTGGTAAACTATTCAAAAGTGGAGCTGCCGTGGTGGGCCCTGAGGGGAGAGGGATTTCCAGGGCTTACTGATGGGCCCTGTAGGACTTCTGACTTGCTCCTGGCAGGGCAGCTTGGAAACCAGCAGATGAGGTCATTATTTGGCTTTTGTATTATTTTTGTTTGTTTTTTGTTTTTGAGATGGAGTCTCACTCTGTTGCCCAGGCTGAGGTGCAGTGGCATGTTCTCAGCTCACTGCAGCCTCTGCCTCCTGGGTTCAAGTGATTCTCCTGCCTCAGCCTCCCAAGTAGCTGGGATTACAGGCATGCATCACCACGCCCAGCTATTTTTGAATTTTTAGTAGAAACGAGGTTTTTCCATGTTGGTCAGGCTGGTCTCGAACTCCTGACCTCAGGTAATCCTCCTGCCTCAGCCTCCCAAAGTGTTGGGATTACAGGCATGAGCCACTGCGCCTGGCCATTATTTGGATTTCATAAAGCTGTGGGGTTCAGGAGTGTGTTTCTAAGACATCTGGACCCTAATGGGAAATAAAACGGTTTCCCATCCATAGGTGTGGTATATTTATTGACACATCTTTTCGGAAGCATAGACGTATACCCAAACCATAGGTATTTAAATTATGTTAACTAAATAAAAAGGTTTGTGAATTTGGATTTTCCCCATTATGAACATATATAATAATTTTGAACCAATTTTTTTTTTTTTTGTGAGTCAGAGTCTTACTCTGTTGCCAGGCTGGAGGGCAGTAGTGCGATCTCAGCTCACTGCAACCTCTGCCTCCTGGGTTCAAGCAATTCCTCTGCCTCAGCCTCCGGTCAACTTGTTAACTCTTTTTTTTTTTTTTTTTTTTT
>NW_022436943.1:3022408-3044669 GCF_009761245.1 Sapajus apella | reverse complement strand
TTATTGAGACGGAGTTTCGCTCTGTCACCCAAACTGGAGTGCAGTGGTGTGATCTTGGCTCACCGCAACCTCTGTTTCCCGGGTTCAAGTGATTCTCCTGCCTCAGCGTCAGTAGTAGCTGGGACTACAGGCTAGTGCCATCAGGTCCGGCTAATTTTTTTTTTTTTTTGTATTTTTTTTTTAGTAGAGACGGGATTTCACCTTGTTAGCCAGGATGGTCTCAATCTCTTGACCTCGTGATCCACCCTCCTCAGACTCCCGAAGTGCTGGGATTACAGGTGTGAGCCAAGGCGCCCACCTTAACTCTTTATTTTTGTAATTGTGCTCTCTGTCACCCAGGCTGGAGTGCAGTGGCTCGATCTTGGTCCACTGCAACCTCTACTTCCTGGGTTCAAGTGATTCTCCTGCCTCAGCCTTCTTAGTAGCTGGGACTACAGGTGCACGCCATCATGCCCAGCTAATTTTTGTATTTTTAGTAGAGATGGGATTTTATCATGTTGGCCAGGATGGTCTCAAACTCCTGACCTCAGGTGATCCATCCGCCTCAGTCTCCCAAAGTGCTGGGATTACAGGCATGAGCTACCACTCTCTGCATTTTTTTTTTTTTTTTGAGACAGAGTTTCGCTCTTTTTGCCCAGGTTGGAGTGCAATGGTGCGATCTCAGCTCACTGCAACCTCTGCCTCCTGGGTTCAAGCAGTTATCTGCCCTCAGCCTTCTGAGTAGCTGGGATTACAGGTGACCCCCCCACCATACCTGGCTAATATTTTTGTATTTTTAGTAGAGATGGGTTTTCACCATGTTAGCCAGGCTGGTCTTCAACTCCTGAACTCAGGTGATCCGCCTGCCTCGGCCTCCCAAAGTACTGGAATTACAGGCTTGAGCCACCACACTTGGCTGAAAGTTCTTTATTTCTATTTAGATTAGAAAAGAAATGAGAATCGTGGAACACAAATGCATGGATAATACCACATTGCCTATATTTGAGCTTCTCACAGTTTAGCAAGAGAGAGAAGGGAGATACATAAATAATTGAGATGATATCTGTATGGTTATGGGGAAAGTGTTCCCTTCACTTAGAGTGACTTTAACATGAGCATAGCTGCTGGCATAGGCTGAGACCAGGCAACTTAAGATGTTAATGATGTGAGCTTGCATAATCGTATTATTTTTTACTTATATTTTTTGTAGAGATGGGGATTTTGTCATGTTGGCCAAGATGATCTTAAACTCCTGGGCTCAAGCAATCCTCCATCTTGGCCTTCCAAAGTGCTGGGATTACAGGCATGAGCCACCACGCCCCGCCAATGTAAATAATCTTCACTTTCCACCTCCATAAAAAGGGTTATTAGGATGATTATGTTTATTTGTGGTCAACTCTTAGGAACATGCCTGGCATTTGGGAATCATAATTGAGCAGTTGTTATTACTTTTTTTGTCTAAAACAGATTCCATAAATATACCATTTTTTATATATAGATCTAATTCATACTCATATTTTTAATGTAAAATTGATACATAAATATAACTAAAGCTTTTGTGCTTGTTCTCACCAAATACATTTCCAAAAGTTTATACACATCCTGTTACACTTTTTTAAATAAAATATTTCAAGTACATAGAATTCAATTGTTAGAAAATGTGGCTGGATTTTTTTCTTACTCAACATACTGCAATGCAGCTTGCTTTAAGCTAGACAGCCAAATTATGCTAACCAGAACCACATTTTTACTCCTTAAATAAGGATAATAACTGAATGGCCAGCGTGACACAGGGAAGAGGACTTACGATGGCTGTTGGTGCTGGGCCCCCAACAAAGCTGGTATTCTTTTCTCTGTACTTTTTTTTCTTTTTCTTTTTTTTTTTTTTTTTGAGACGGAGTTTCGCTCTTGTTACCCAGGCTGGAGTGCAATGGCGCGATCTCGGCTCACGGCAACCTCCGCCTCCCGGGTTCAGGCAATTCTCCTGCCTCAGCCTCCTGAGTAGCTGGGATTACAGGCACGCGCCATCACGCCCAGCTAATTTTTTGTATTTTTAGTAGAGACGGGGTTTCACCACGTTGACCAGGATGGTCTCGATCTCTTGACCTCGTGATCCACCCGCCTCGGCCTCCCACAGTGCTGGGATTACAGGCTTGAGCCACTGCGCCCGGCCTGATTTTTTTTTTTTTTTTTTTTTAAGATGGGGTTTCACCATGGAGGCCAGGCCTCCCAAAGTGCTAGGATTACAGGCGTGAGCCACCGCGCCCGGCCCTTGTCTGTACTTTCTTATCCTCCTTTGGGTGTCTAAGGGTCTTTTATATCTCTTGAATTTTCCAATATCCACCTTTGGATGTCTGGCCAGACCATGTCCTAGAACTGTTCTGACTCCCCACAGTCCTGGACTTTCAATGGGGGCAGCTGACAGCTAAATATTTTTCATGTTAATTCTCTAATTTAGTTATTCTTAGGTGTGAGATACACTTTCAAGGTTTAGTTTATTTTGAATAAAGTAGTTTGTTAATCAAGTGAATCTCCAATCGACTGGGGAGGAATTTGTGGGGGGCGGAGGGGCAGTCCTTGGTTTTGATAAGTTACTTTGCTCCCGGCTGGGCTCAGTGGCTTACGCCTGTAATCCCAGCACTCTGGGAGGCCAAGGCAGGTGGATCACCTCAAGTCAGGAGTTTGAGACCAGCCTTGCCAACATGGTGAAACCCCTTCTCTAAAAATACAAAAATTATCCAGGCATGGTGGTGGGCTCCTGTAATCCCAGCTACTTGGGAGGCTGAGGCAGGAGAATCGCTTGAACCCGGGGGGTGGAGATTGCAGTGAGCCGAGATAGCAGCATTGCAGTCTGGCCTGGGTTACAAGAGTGAAACTCCATCTCAAAAAAAAAAAAAAGTTACTTTGCTCCCCACCCTTTGTTCTTGGAAGACAGCAGGGACCCTGCCTTTTGCCCTCATACCTCACACCAGGCAGCCGCTTATGCCGACCACACGTAATATGCTGAGTGCCATGGGGGCACAGCGCATCAGCGAGGTGTTCTGAAGCACTGTGGGAGCTTTGACAAATTTATGTTGAGTAATAACTAGGTGCTGGCACTGCATTGTGTCATTTAATCTTCACAGTAACATGGTTAATTAGGTCCCACAGTTCTCTAAATTTCATCAGTGAGGAAACAGCAGCAAAGAGGACGTAACCAATTTGGTGCAGGTGCCAAGCCCAAAGACCAATGTACATTTCACAATTTGCCCACATTTATTGTGCACTTACTGTGTGCCAGGTGCAATGCTAGTCCTTTGCATGAGTTGTTCCATTTTACCCTTTCTCTGATCCCTTGAGGTAGGTTATAGTACAACCTTCCTTTTTCAGAAGAGAAAACCAGTGGGGAGCGTTGGAATGATTTGTTTGCAGGCATGCTACACAACTTGTAAACTGCAAGACCTAGGCTTAAAAAAAAAAAAAGTGAAAAATCAACCATATAATAAAGAATGGGCCGGGTTCCATGGCTCATGCCTGTAATCCTGGCACTTTTGGAGGCCAAGGCAGGCAGATCATGAGGTCAAGAGATCGAGACCATCCTGGCTAACACAGTGAAACCCCATCTTTACTAAAAATACAAAAATTAGCCCGGTGTGGTGACACATGCCTGTAGTCCCAGCTACTCAGGAGGCTGAGGCAGGAGAATCGCTTGAACCTGGGAGGCGAAGGTTGCAGTGAGCCAAGATCACGCCACTGCACTCCAGCCTGGGTGCAGCCTAGGTGACAGAATGAGACTCTGTCTCAAAAAAAAATTAAAGGGTGGACTTAATCATGAAGCTGTTTTTGTGGCCGGTCATATTTTTGAGGCATAACTCATGTTAATTTCTAGAACGGAAGAAACGCGTATTCTTGTGTATAAATCTCATAGTCCCTCCTTATTTCTGGGTATAGACAATCATTAATCAGCATTCCAAGTGAGGAGCGGCTGCAAGTCTACAGACCCGTTCTCTCTCCTCACTATTAAAGCTGCTGAGAACCCAGACTCGACACTTGAGAGAAACCCTTGTCTGAGAAGCATTTGTGGAGCCCTCAAGATTGAGGAGGAATCGCTCAAGGAAAGGAGATAGGTGATGGGATCTAGCTTCTGATGATTTCTATTTTATCGAATGTCTAGTAGGGCAAGAATCTGAAAAAATAGAAAGTTTGTCACGCAGGAGGACCTGGGAAAGAGATAATGCATTCTCCTCCCAGTTCACAGGGATAAAGATTGGGATTCAGTGCAGAGGAGTAACTGAGGAAAGTGGTCACTTTAAATATTGTGTGTTCTAGGTTCTTTTTCTATTAAGGAGGAATAAGTTATCAAAGCCTTAACATTTCATTGTATCCTGTCAGGTGAATTGCTGTGGTTTGAATATGGTGTGTCCCCTCCCAAACTCACATTGATTTTTTTTTTTCTTTTAGATGGAGTCTTGCTCTGTTGCCCAAGCTGGAGCGCAGTGGTGGGATCTCTGCTCACTGCAACCTCTGCCTCCCAGATTCAAGTGATTCTCCTGCCTCAGCTTCCCCAGTAGCTGGGATTATAGACATGCATCACCAGGCCCAGCTAATTTTTTTTTTTTTGATGAGGTTTCACCATGTTGGCCAAGATGGTCTTGCTCTCCTGACCTTGTGATCTACCCGCCTCAGCCTCCCAAAGTGGTGGGATTACAGACATGAGCCACCGCACCTGGCATTTTTGTATTTTTAGTAGAGACAAGGTTTCACCATGTTGGCCAGGCTGGTCTTGATCTCCGGACCTCAGGTGAGCCACCCACCTCAGCCTCCCAGAGTGCTGGGATTACAGGAGTGAACTACTGACCCCAGCCTCACATTGAAATTTAATTGCCATTGTAACAGTATAGATATGGGACCTTTACAAGTTGATTAGGCAATGAGGACTCTGCCATCATGAATGGATTAATGCTCTTATCATGGGAGTGGGCTCCTTAGAAAGGGACACATTCAGGGCCTCCTTGCTCTCTCTCTCTCACCTTCCACCATATGATGACGTGGCACAAAGGCCCTCATCGGATGCTGGCTCCTTGTTCTTGGACTTCCCAACCTGTAGAGTAGTAAAAAAATAAATCACTCTTCTTTACAAATGACCTAGTCTCAGATACTCTGTTACAGCAGTGCAACATGGACTAAGTCATGAAACCTAAAGGTTTACATCGTTTACAGCAGTGGTTTCCAACTTTTTGGCAGCAGGGGCTGGTTTTGTGGAAGACAATTTTTCCACAGACCGTGGAGGTGGGCGGTGCAGGGGGCAAGGATAGTTTCAGGATGAAACTATTCCACCTTGGATTATCAGGCATTACTTAGATTATTTTCTTTTTTCTTTTCTTTTTTTTTTTTTTTGAGACAGAGTCTTGCTCTGTTGGCCAGGCTGGAGTACAGTGGTGTGATCTCAGTTCACTGCAACCTCTGCCTCCCGGGTTCAAGTGATTCTCTTGCCTCAGCCTCACAAGTAGCTGGGACTATAGGTACCCACCACCACACACAGCTAATTTTTGTATTTTTAGTAGAGACAGGGTTTCACCATATTGGCTAGGCTTGTCTTGAACTCACCTTGTGATCTGCTCGCCTCAGCCTCCCAAAGTGTTGGGATTACAGGTGTGGGCCATTGCACCCAGCCTACATAGATTCTTTTTTTTTTTTTTTTGAGACGGAGTTTCACTCATGTTACCCAGGCTGGAGTGCAATGGCGCGATCTCGGCTCACCGCAACCTCCACCTCCTGGGTTCAGGCAATTCTCCTGCCTCAGCCTCCTGAGTAGCTGGGATTACAGGCACGCGCCACCATGCCCAGCTAATTTTTTGTATTTTTAGTAGAGACGGGTTTTCACCGTGTTTACCAGGATGGTCTCGATCTCTTGACCTCGTGATCCGCCCGCCTCGGCCTCCCAAAGTGCTGGGATTACAGGCTTGAGCCACTGTGCCCGGCCTAGATTCTTATAAGGAGCATGCAGCCTAGATCCCTTGCATGTGCAGTTCACAGTGGGGTTCACACCCCTATGAGAACCTAATGCTGCTGCGGATCTGACTGGAGGCCTCAGGCAGTAATGCTTGCCCACCTGCCACTCACCTCCTGCTGTGGGGCCCACTCCCTAACAAGCCATGGACTGGTACTGGTCCATGGCCTGGAAGTTGGGGACCCTTGGTTTAGAGAATTAAAAAGATGGAATTTGAGGCCGGGCATGGTGGCTCACACCTATAATCCCAGTACTTTGGGGGGCCGAGGTGGGCTGATCACCTGAGGTCAGGAGTTCAAGATCAGCCTGGCCAACATGGTAAAACCCCATCTCTACAAAAATACAAAAATTAGCCAGGCATGATGGTGGGTGACTGTAATCCCAGCTACTCAGGAGGCTGAGGCATGAGCATCGCTTGAACCCAGGGGGCAGAGGTTGCAGTGAGCCGAGATTGTGCTATTGCATTCCAGCCTGGGTGAACTGAGACTCTGGGTCACAAAAAAAAAAAAAAAAAAAGAAGAAAAAAAAAGACACAATTTAACATTTAGCTCATTAAGATCACATCTCTTAAGCCAAAGTAAAGCAATTATCCAATTTTGGTTCAGGCAAAAGTTCTATACAATTTTAGGTAAATTGACAGATTTTTCTGGTTGTAAATTAGAGACAGTGTTTCTATCAGAGCCCAAAGGGTCACAAAAATTAGAATAATTAGGCTAGAAGGCCTCTTAGTGACTTCTTTTTTCTGGTTGAAGAATATCACAATGTATTTGTGTAATGCACAGTATACTTTTAGACTCATGTTAAACAAAAATAATAAACTCTCAAAAAACCATGACTCACTTGGCTGCCTTAGCAGTAAAGCATATCTTGTCGTACTAGGGTCCCTTTAAAAATGAGATGAAAGGGCCGGGCGCGGTGGCTCACGCCTGTAATCCCAGCACTTTGGGAGGCCGAGGCGGGTGGATCACGAGGTCAAGAGATCGAGACCATCCTGGTCAACATGGTGAAACCCCGTCTCTACTAAAACTACAAAACATTAGCTGGGCATGGTGGCGCGTGCCTGTAGTCCCAGCTACTCAGGAGGCTGAGGCAGGAGAATTGCCTGAACCCAGGAGGCGGAGGTTGCGGTGAGCCGAGATCGCGCCATTGCACTCCAGCCTGGGTAACAAGAGCGAAACTCCGTCTCAAAAAACAAACAAAAAAACCCAACTTATCCACAGTAAATGTCAAAAATACTTGATCAGAGGTATCACATAAATGTAATAGTCCCATCCTTCAAATTTTGGTGGTATACTATTGTAAATATAAGCATGAGAATTCCTATAGGAGATTAAGTAGGGCCAGGTCAAGACTCCCCCTCCCTAGTTCTTAATCCACATACTTATCAAAATTTCTTCACTTCAAATTCTTATAAAAATGACAACGGTTTGGAGGGACCTCGATTTTTAGGAAGTACTCAGTTAGCTCATCACTTTATCAGTGATCACTGCCCGAATTCTGAAAGCACGAAGAAGTATGCAGAGCTTGGTTTTGGTTCTATAAAAATCCAGTTCTTGGCCGGGCGCGGTGGCTCAAGCCTGTAATCCCAGCACTTTGGGAGGCCGAGGCGGGTGGATCATGAGGTCAAGAGATCGAGACCATCCTGGTCAACATGGTGAAACCCCGTCTCTACTAAAACTACAAAACATTAGCTGGGCATGGTGGCGCGTGCCTGTAGTCCCAGCTACTCAGGAGGCTGAGGCAGGAGAATTGCCTGAACCCAGGAGGCGGAGGTTGCGGTGAGCCGAGATCGCGCCATTGCACTCCAGCCTGGGTAAAAAAAATGAAAAACCGCCCCCACAAAAAAAAAAAAAAAAAAAAAAAAAATCCAGTTCTTCAAGGGAGGATTTTTGTGGCAGTCTCACTGTTGAAATTCAGGGCCTAAGAGAATGAATAGTAAGTGTGACTTACATAGTATTCCAAAATTAAAATATTCGTTTATAAAAGTGTGTGAAGTCAGTACATGTCTCAAAGCCTGCAACTCAGTCCCTCATTCCACTCCTAAACCCAGCCCGAATCTACTCTCAGCCAGGTCACCAGGCAGAACCTGAGAAAAGCAGTACTCCTTTTCTAAGCACATGCATCTTCAAAGAGTTTTAAAACTATTTAGAAAAAAGCATTAGTGGGAGTTCTGTTTTAGAAAGAAATAGTTCCTTTAAAATGATAATCTGCTGCAATATCTAATTAATTTTATACATGTTACATTAAAAAGCGCACTTCTGTTATAGCACAGGGAAGTGATGGATTGCTATCGATCAGAACTATCAGTAACAGCCTGTTTACTGAAGACATGCCATTTGTGTCAGGTAAATAAACCTGGCAATGAATTTCCCAAGTTTAGCACTTTGATTTGATAACATAATATAAAACCTTATAATTGCACCCTTAATGAATAAATACTTTCATATGTTTCTCACAAAAAGTCTAAAAGAAAGCTAGAATACATAAAGTCACCCATTTTATACAGAAAGAAACTGAGGCACAGAGGCGTTAAGTGACTTGGGCTTGGGCATAGTTGTCTGGTTACCGGTAGAATTGATTCTAGCACCCAAATCCCCCAACCTTTGGTCTTAAAAATGAAATAGCCACTACAGCTCTCTAGATGGTAACATTCTTTGATATTTTCATAAAGCTCATTGCCTTTCAAACAAGTAATCTGACACACACACACACACACACACACACACACACACACACGCGAAAAGAATAAAAGTAAATCAGTTACTTTCCAGATAATGATTTCTGCCACCATATTTTTATCCCATGTCCTAGTGACCAAGGCAATCACCCTCTCTTCTGTGAATATGTCTGTTTTATATTCGCATCTGTGTTATGGTGATTCAGAGCACTACAAAGCAATTCATGCCTATGAGTAACAGTATAGGATGCCCCAGATGGTAGGTCATTCTTTTATTTGGTTCACAATGGGTCATAATCAGGCAGCAATCCTGCTTGTTTCCCCAGAAATATTTGCAGATATGCATGCTGGCCCCCTGCATGCACATCCTGGAGCCTTAAGAGGTTAGTGAGAAGGTAAGTGTAGTGAAATCCTCTTGAAGGATTTTAAGAGGCAGAGCCTCAGACAAGCGGTTTAACTCTCTTAAGGTTTGGTTCCTTCCTTTGTGCAGACCCATGTGGTTGTTTTGAGGCTGATGTAAGAAAATGCACAAAAACATTTATAGAG
The DNA here is from genome assembly GCF_009761245.1 of Sapajus apella. Classification (NCBI taxonomy): domain Eukaryota; kingdom Metazoa; phylum Chordata; class Mammalia; order Primates; family Cebidae; genus Sapajus; species Sapajus apella. Next base: position 3,035,478 of record NW_022436943.1, on the reverse strand, counting down.
TGTGGAATATACCACAGAATCAGCACTTTGAAGTCTGGTTTTCTTTTTTTTTTTGAGATGGAGTCTCACTCTGTCACCAGGCTTGAGTGCAGTGGCGCATCTCGGCTCACTGCAACCTCCACCTCCTGGGTTCAAGTGATTATCCTCCCTCAGCCACCTAAGTAGCTGGGACTACAGGCATGTGGTTGCATTTTTAGTAGAGACGGGGTTTCACCATGTTAGCGAGGATGGTCTTGATCTCTTGACCTCATGATCCGCCCTCCTCAGCCTCCCAAAGTGCTAGGATTACAGGCGTGAGCGACTGCGCCCAGCCTAGAGTTTGCTTTTCTTAATGTAATCTGGAGTCTGTTTTTCTTAATGTGATCTGCTCACAGCTGTGCTCCCTATAGAGGGCACCCTCAAGACTGTCTCCTTGAAAATATAGGTCTGTCAGGCTTTTAAAAGAGTGGGGAATGACCTGGCTCGGTGGCTCATGCCTGTAATCCCAGCACTTTGGGAGGCCGAGGCAGGCATATCACCCGAGGTGGGGAGTTTGAGACCAGCCTGACCAACATGGAGAAACCCCATCTCTACTAAAAATACAAAATTAGCTGGCATGGTGGTGCATGCCTGTGATCCCAGCTACTCAGGAGGCTGAGGCAGGAGAATCACTTGAACCTGGGAGGTGGAAGTTGTGGTGAGCCAAGATTGTGCAACTGCAGTCCAGACTGGTCAACAACAGCAAAACTCCGTCTCAAAAGAAAAAAAAAAAGGTTAGGGGGTGATTCCAGGCCTCTACTAATCCAGGAAGAGGTGATTTTATACCTCTTCCTTGAGGACCCTGGCTGAAAAGCATGAAAAAGCTGCTCTCACTGATAGAAAGAAGTCTTACCTGCATCAGCTTGTCAATTACTGCCCACATGTTTTTTTTCTTTTTTGAGATGGGATTTCGCTGTTGTTACCCAGGCTGGAGTGCAGTGGCATGATCTAGGCTTACCGCAACCTCTGCCTCCTGGGTTCAAGCATTTCTCCTGCCTCAGCCTCCCGAGTAGCTGGGACTACAGGCATGCGCCACCATGCCCAGCTAATTTTTTGTATTTTTAGTAGAGACAGGGTTTCATCATGTTGACCAGGATGATCTCGATCTCTTGACCTCGTGATCCACCTGCCTCAGTCTCCCAAAGTGCTGGGATTATAGGCGTGAGCCACCGCACCCGGCCGGCATTGAGTTTATTTTAAGATTCATAAGGCAACAAGTTAGAAAATACTCAAGAAAGATTTCCTAGGGAACATACAGGCAGAGGACATCTTTTAAAACACTAGCTTTTAGCCTTTGCAGCAATAGCTATTGGAGCAGTTTTGAAAGGCAATGGTTTTTGCATTAAAATATGAAACCTAAAAAGAATGAACAGAGCTGTAAATAAAATTAGGGAGCTCTTCCCTAGAAAATGAAGGCTACCTGTGCGCTGTCACAGTCCTCCCCGATATGTGTTGCTCCGAGGAGGACCTGTGTCACCAAGCAGAAGCTGGTGGGCAGCAGGAGGGACAAGGCTATTTCATCTTCATACCCCCTGCCCCCCCAACACAAAGTATGCACCCAAGTAACTATTTCTGGGATTGATCAGTGGTGTCAGACAAACCGGGTAGACCTGACACAATTCTCTTTCTGTTGGCAGGCTACGAGGAACACTGTAAATATCCACTTTACTCTGTGTAGACACAGCCAAAATCAATCAGTATAATTGATTACTATTAGTTTCTCTGGAGACACAGTTTTACCAGGACTCTCTAATACTTGGGCCATTTGTAAAGTTCCCTCTCCTGCTGTTGACAGCTACTAATGAACTTCCGCAATTTCTCTGCAGTTCCATCAGGTGCAAGAGGATAGGACCAGAGGCCCCTTCCTCAGGGAGGGTGCAAGTGCACAGTGAAAAGGATGGGAAAAGCTCACCTTCTGGAGCATGTTGCTGATGGCCCTTAGCTGGGTTTGGGAGTGGTGAAGGCACAGTCACATTTCTGGGCCTGGGGTGGCCACGGGGAGGTTTCTGGCCAAACTGAGGCAGTCCAGGAGGACCAGGGAAGCCACAAGGAGGAGGCCTGGAAAGGAAGGGAAGGGGCAGGAAGAGGAGCTTCAGCCTGGATAGGCTGCCTGCACCACCCTTCCTCCATTCTGGCCACCTTCGCCCATCCTTTCCTGCTTGGCACTCCCTAATCCAAAGACATCCTCCCTCCACCCGTTTCTAACACTTTTCCTTCAACACCTGAGAAATCACTAGAGTTATTACAAAGCACCACTCTATTCTAGGGCTAGAAGCCAGCTCCCTGTGAAGGTCTGGCAATGAGTTTAGACAAGGGTGTTGAACCCTGAGCTCACCCAGAGAAAGCCTCCATGTTTTGATCAGGGAAACCCAGACCAGATGGTGAAGTGGCTGCGTCAGACTCGGGACCCAGTGTTTTAAAAACAGAGGGGTGAGAAAGCCTGACTTTTTTTGTTGTTGTTTTTTTAAGACGAAGTCATGCTCTGTGGCCCAGGCTGGAGTGCAGTGGTATGATCTCGGCTCATTGCAACCTCTGCCTCAAGGTTCAAGCAGTTCTCCCTGCCTCAGCCTCCAGTAGATGGGATTGCAGGCACCCACCACCACACTCGGCTAATTTTCGTATTTTTTAGTAGAGATGGGGTTTTGCCATGTTGGCCAGGCTGGTCTTGAACTCCTGACCTCAGGTGATTTGCCCACCTCTGCCACCCAAAGTGCTGGGATTACAGCCGTGAGCCATTGCACCTGGCTAAGCCTGACTTTAGAGCTGGCTAGGATCTGCCTTCTATTTGTAGCTGAGGGACCTTAGTCCGGAAGGCAGGAAATCTCCCACGCTGGGCCTCAGTTTCTCCTCTATGAGTGGGCATAATGATAGCTCATCAGGCTGTTTGGAGATGAAAAGAGACTTGCCCTATTTAGCGCATGGTGAGACCCCTATCTATTCCTCTTTACAGGAGACGTCTGCTGCTGTTCCAGTCTCTCCTTAGGCAGACCCGGGTTTCTACCCGCTCTTCCCAGGCAGCCGCCCCTCCGCACCTAGCGAGCGGGAGCCCGGGCCGGCTGGGTTCTCACTGCGCGCTGGACACATGCTGGGCCAGCACTGCAGGGACACTGGCCGAGCTGCTGGATGCAGCCCTGTGGCCGCGGCAGGTGAGGGCGGTGGCTGCAAGGCCGACCCGGGGGCCACCATTTTATAACTGTCTCGAGGCGCCGCAGGACTCTCCCGGGACCCTGGTCTCTTGCTTTCTTTCTGTCTCTCTTTACATCAGCTTCTCGGTGACACGTGCGGCCCGCCCGGCCCGCGGGGCTTGCGGAACTTTCGGATTAACTCCGGGGGTGCCCGGCTGCAGCCGTTTTGGGACCGCCCCGCCACCTCCAGCTCCGCCCAAAGTGAAAGCGACATTTTCGCAGTTACTGCGTGGGGTCCACAGGCGGGCGGGACACCCCGCCCTCCACACTGGGACCCCGGCCTCTGCCGGACGCCCTTCGTCTCGGCCACCCCGCTCCGCAGCTGTGCAGCGCCCCCTGCCGACGAAGTGGGAGTAGTGCCACCCGGGGTCCTTGTCCTGCAAAGGGATGGGCCCTAACCACGACCTCCAGCCGAGTTCTGGAAGGCTTGGGCAAATCATTCATTCATCATTCGTTCCTTCAAATGGCCCACTGGATGCCAGGCCGACATTGCGCCGGGCGCAGAATACTTAGGGAGAACAGGACTCTTAGAGGCACTGCCACACTAAATCAGCCTCAGTGAGTTTTGTTCGCGGGTCTTTTCTGAGACCTGAAAAGGGATGAGAGCTGGCTGTGTGGGAGAGAAGGATGGGATAAATGCACAGGGTCCAGGGAGGAAAGACCTAAAGAAAGAGTCCACGCTCAGCCGGAACAACGGGGTCCAGGAAGCAGCAAACTCTCCCAGGGGCCCCAACCTGAGTGTTAAAAACAAGCAGACATTAGACAGCTTCCAGCGGGATGGCATGCCGGGTTAGCCAGGGGAAACAGGGATCCGAACCCAGTCATGGAGGATTGAGGGAGGTGGGAGTCTAGGTGTCCTTGCAGAGTGTGAGGCTGGAGAGCTGGATGGGGCCCTGCCATGAGGGCAGGGGATGCCATACTAAGGAGCGTGCCTTCTGTGCTGAGAGTAGCGGGGAGTCTTCCTGGTTTTCTGTTTGTTTGTTTTTGAGATGGAGTCTTACTCTGTCACCCAGGCTGGGGTGCAATGGCATGGTCTCAGCTCATTGCAACCTCTGCCTACCAGGTTCAAGCGATTTTCCTGCCTCAGCCTCCCGTAGCTGGGACTACAGGCACGTGCCACCACACCCAGCTAATTTTTGTATTTTTTTTTAGTAGAGACAGGGTTTCAGTATCTTGGCCAGGCTGGTCTTGAACTCCTGACCTCATGATCCACCTGCCTCAGCCTCCCAAAGTGCTGGGATTACAGGTGTGAGCCACCACACCTGGCCAATACCTTGTCTCTTAATAAACAACAACCCACTCTTAGCTGATGCCTCACTTAAACTCTGTGATCCTTGCTACCCCAGCCCCATCAAAGTTGATATGCTGTGTATTATTCAGCAACGACAGTTAGGAAGAATAAAGGAAATAGAAATGAAGAGGTAGAATGGTCAGTGTTTTGCAGTTGGATGGGTGTGCAAGATAAAGATGGTAAACTCAGATGATAAAGTTTCATGTATCGACGGGAGACTTGTAGAGATTAGGCTTTGGAACTAGATTCCTGGATTAAAATCCCGTCTCTACAGCTTGGTAGCTGTTTGTTCCTGGGTAGCATTTTTTAACCTCTGAGCCTCAGTTTGCTATGTATAAATGGGAATAATTTAGTACCCACTTCATTAGGTTATTGCGGGGCTTTAGAGAAATTCCACATAAAGCACTTAGCTTAGTGCCTGAGTGTTTTTTTTTTTTTTTTGATACGGAGTTTCGCTCTTGTTACCCAGGCTGGAGTGCAATGGTGCGATCTCGGCTCACTGCAACCTCCGTCTCCTGGGTTCAGGCAATTCTCCTGCCTCAGCCTCCTGAGTAGCTGGGATTACAGGCACATGCCACCATGCCCAGCTAACATTTTATTTTTATGTATTTATTTGTTTATTTTTAAGATGGGGTTTCACCATGATGGCCAGGCTGGTCTCGAACTCCTGACCTCAGGTGATCCACCCACCTCAGCCTCCCAAAGTGCTAGGATTACAGGCATGAGCCGCTGCGCCTGGCCGCCTAATCATTTTATGATCATAATCATGCTGAGTCCATGGCAAAGGAGAGAGGCAGTGCTGTGCATAATCTCAAGCAGAAGATAGTACAGATTTATTTCTCACTGGCTTTGGAGAACTTCAAGTGCATTTTTCATAAAAAGTGTTGGAGCAAATAAGACAGGAGGGAGAGAGTGGCTCAGCAGGCAGTTTTAGAGCTAGATAGGAAGCATTCGAAAGACATGGTGAGGGCTCTGTTTCTCCAAGTGAGAAAAAGCTATTCAGTGGTTTTAACTAAATGCATGAACTGATGTGTGCATTTAAGATCCCTTTTGTTGCTGAGTGGAGGGTGCCTTTGGGGGACTGTGTGTGTGAGCACAGTGGCTGGGAGAGTGGTATTGGGGATACCACCTAGGCTGCACTGGAGGTAGAGAACAGGGAGAGATTTGGCAGAATTTGCTGGTTTGGGCAGTGAAGGAAATGGAGGAATCAAAGATAACTTCTGCTTTCCAACTTGAGGAGATGACCTGCGTCTTTACTGAGCTGAGAAAGTCGGGAGTCAGGAGGTGGGAACAGACCTGGGGGGCAAAACTGGACTTTAATTTCAGTAACTAGCTTAGCACAGTTGTTAGGGATTGATAGGTTTGGCGTGTTCCCACCCAAATCTCAACTTGAATTGTATCTCCCAGAATTCCCCTATATTGTGGGAGGGACCCACGTGGAGGTAATTGAATCATGGGAGCCCATCTTTCCTTTGCTATTCTCGTGATAATGAATAAGTCTCACGAGATCTCATAGGCTTATCAGGAGTTTCCGCTTTTGCTTCTCCTCATGCTCTCTTGTTACCACCATGGAGGGAATGCTTTTCACCCTCTGCCATGATTCTGAGGCCTCCCCAGCCAAGTGGAACTGTAAGTCCAGTTCAACCTCTTCCCCAGTCTTGGGTGTGTCATTATCAGCCCCATGTAAATGGACTAATACAGTAAATTGGTACCAGTAGAGCGGGGTGTTACTGAAAAGATACCTGAAAATGTGGAAGTGACTTTGGAACTGAGCTGGAGCAGTTGGGAGGGTTCAGAAGAAGATAGGAAAATGTGGGAAAGTGGCCAGGCAAGGTGGCTCATACCTGTAATCCCAGCACATTGGGAAGCTGAGGTGGGTGGATCACAAAGTCAGGGGTTCGAGACCAGCCTGGCCAACATGGTGAAATCCTGTCCTTACTAAAAATACAAAAATTAGCTGGGCATGGTAGTGCACACCTGTAATCCCAGCTACTCGGGAGGCTGAGGCTGCAGAATTGCTTGAACCCCGGGGGCAGAGGATGCGGTGAGCCCGGGAGGCAGATGTTGTAGTGAGCGGATATCGAGCAAGGCTCCATCTCAAAAAAAAAAAGTGGGAAAGTTTGGAACTTCCTAGAGACTTGTTGAATGGCTTTGACAAAAATGCTGATAGTGGTGTGAATAAGAAGCTCCGGGCTGAGGTGGTCTCCGATGGAGATGAGGAACTTGTTGGGAACTGGAGCAAAGGTGACTCTCTATAACCCCCTGATTTTTTTTTTTTTTTTTTTTAAATAGAGTCTTGCTCTGTCCCTTGTCTGGAGTGCAGTGGTGCTATCTCAGCTCACTGCAACCTTGGCCTTTTGGGTTCAAGCGATTGAACCCCTGCCTCAGCCTCCCTGTAGCTGGGACTATACGCCCAGCAGATTTTTTTTTTTTTAAAGTTTAGTAGTGATGGGGTTTTCACCATGTTGGCCATGATGGTTTCGATTTCTTGACCTTGTGACCTCCCCGCCTCAGCCTCCCAAAGTGCTGGGATTACAGGCATGAACTACCCCGCCCAGTCAACCACGTGATTTAAATGATAGAAACTAATTACAGGCTGGGTGTGGTACCTTGTACTTGTAATCCCAGCACTTTGGGAGGCCCAGGCCAGCAGATCACTTGAGGTCAGAGGTTCAAGACCAGCCTGGCCAACATGGCGAAACGCTGTCTCTACTCAAAATACAAAAATTGTTTGAACATGGTGGCACATGCCTGTGGTTCCAGGTACTTGGGAGGCTGAGGCAGGAGAATTGCTTTAATGTGAGAGGCAGAAGCTGCAGTGAGCTGAGATCATGCTACTGTACTCCATCCTGGGCGACAGAGGAAGACTCTGGGGGAAAAAAAAAAGAAAGTAATTACAAACTATTCATTCAATCCTTTCATATATCTAAAATACAAGAGATACCACAAATGCACTGGAATTAACATCCAGGACATTGTAAAACAATTACTATTTTCAAGTCTTCTTTTTTTTTTTTTGAGAGACGGGGTTTCATCTTGTTGGTCAGGGTGGTTTCGAACTTCTGACCTCAGGCGATCCACTCACCTCGGCCTCCCAAAGTGCTGGGATTACAGGCTTGAGCCACGACGCCCAGCCTTAATATTTTAAAGTCTTAAGTATCAGCAAGCCTTTCAAGTTAGCTAAATTTAGCCTATCATGTCAGATAGCCATTACCCAGCTTTTTCTCTGGTGATGAGAACAAGGCATGCAGTGTTACTATTCGATCCGGATACAACCATGGCATTAGCATTTACAACTTCTTTTCCTAACTTCAATTACCTAAGAAAGGGAATCCTGCTACTGGAATTGTGTAGCTTTAATCTAAGGGGAAAAAAAACAGAGTGACATAAGGCCGGGCGCGGTGGCTCACGCCTGTAATCCCAGCACTTTGGGAGGCCGAGGCAGGTGGATCACGAGGTCAAGAGATCGAGGCCATCCTGGTCAACATGGTGAAACCTCGTCTCTACTAAAAATACAAAAAATTAGCTGGGCATGGTGGTGTGTGCCTGTAATCCTAGCTACTCAGGAGGCTGAGGCAGGAGAATTGCCTGAACCCAGGAGGCGGAGGTTGCAGTGAGCCGAGATCGTGCCATTGTACTCCAGCCTGGGTAACATGAGTGAAACTCCGTCTCAAAAAAAAAAAAAGAGTGACATTAATTTAACATTAATTAAACTCATTATTCTTTCTGGAAGAATTAATACGAGTAATGGGGGTTATTCAGAATAGAGAGAATAAGAAATGTTAGACCAGGTGCAGTGGCTCACACCTATAATCCCAGCACTTTGGGAAGCTGAAATTGCTTGAGCTGGGGAGTTCGAGATAAGCCTGGGCAACATGGTGAAACCCTGCTCAACTAAAAATACAGAAATTAGCTGGGTGTGATGGTGCGTGTCTGTAATCCCAGCTACTCAGGAGGCTGAGGTGGGAAGATTGCTTGAGCCTGGGGACAGACGTTGAAGTGAGCTGAGATTGTGCCACTGCACTCCAGCCCAGGCAACAGAGCTAGACCCTGTCTCAAAAAAACAAAAAAAATTATGAAAGTTAAGGAGCAATTTTATCTTGTTATCTTTTAGCAGTGGTGACAGCTGTCTGAAGATTTCATTCAGCTAGACAGAGCATAACTCTTTCTCACTTTTATGTTTGATTTTTTCCCCCATGATCTGGTAGAAGAAAGCTAAATTCCTGTTTATATTAAAACAGGGCATATAGGAGAATCTACTGGAATAAAAAAAGAAAATACAAGGAAATAGCTTTAAAATTTTTTTTTTGAGACAGTGTCCCACTCTGTCACCAGGCTGGAGTGCTGTGTGGCACACAATCTGGGTTTACTGCAATCTCTACCTCTCAGGCTGAAGTAATTCTCTTTTTTTTTTTTTTGAGACGGAGTTTCGCTCTTGTTGCCCAGGCTGGAGTGCAATGGCGCAATCTCGGCACACTGCAACCTCCGTCTCCTGGATTCAGGCAATTCTCCTGCCTCAGCCTCCTGAGTAGCTGGGATTACAGGCATGCGCCACCATGCCCAGCTGATTTTTTGTATTTTTAGTAGAGACGGGGTTTCACTATGTTGACCAGGATGGTCTCGATCTCTTGACCTCATGATCCACCCACCTCGGCCTCCCAAAGTGCTGGGATTACAGGCGTGAGCCACCGCGCCCGGCCTCAAGTAATTCTCTTACCTTAGCCTCCCACGTAGCTGTAACTAGAGGTGTAAGCCACCACACCTGGCTAATTTTTTGTAGAGGTGGGGTTTTGCCATGTTGCCCAGGCTGGTCTTGAACTCCTGAGCTCAAGCAATTTATCGTCCTCGACCTCCCAAAGTGCTGGGATTACAGACATAAGCCACCCTACCCAGCTTCAATTGACTATACTTGGAAAGAATGTGGAACTGTCGTAGATTGGAAGAGACAGTTAAATGCAGTGTGGGGTCCTGGATTAGATTCTGGAAAAGAAAAAGGACATTGAGGGGGAACAGGTGAAATTCAAATTAGTTGTGCAGTTTAATTGATAGTGTTGTACCAATGTTAATTTCCTGGTTTTGGTAGTTGTGCTAGAGCTAGGTAAATTGTTAATAAGGGAAGCAGGGTGAAGGGTATAGGTGAATTCTGCTGTGCTTGTAACTTTCCTATATGTCTAAAATGACTTTAGAATAAAAAGTTAAAGGAAAAGTAGTTCAGTCCACTGACTTAGAAGCTCAACGAGTAACGATTGAAAAGCATGTATGTGTGACATATTGTGTTACACACTCATAGCTTTGAGTAGAGGTAGATTTCACAGAATTTTATTTGAAATTTTGTTTGGCAAGGAATTATAACCTCAGGTGTCTGTGCTATGCATAATATCAAACAGCAGTTCATCCAGATTAATTTCTAATTAATTTTGTGGCAGATTTGTCTTTCTAGTCAAACTTCCTTTCTTCTCTGGGCAGACAAAGTTAGCCTGAAGAAAGAATGACCAGATAAGCTGTCAAGAAATGATGGTACTTATATATACAGTCCCCTGATTTAGGCTAAAGACACCACTACATTTACTGGAGAAAGGATGGTCTTTTCAATAAATGGTTCTGGGTGAAATCAATAAGAGAAAGACACACACCTCCAAAAGAAGATACCCGTAAGAGAGTATTCTCCTTATATAAGTTACAGGGAATCGCAAATTACAACCACAGTAGTAAATTACTGTGCCCCTTCAAAATGACCAACATTAACACAGTTGACAAAAACCTATTGGTGTCGTTGCTGAACAACTGGAACTCTCTAATCATGGCTGGGAATGTAAATCATGTCAACCACTTTGGAAAACTAAAGCTAAATATGCATCTATGTTATGGCCCTGCCTTCCATTCCTTGATATATGTACACTCCAGGAGTGAGTGCCACACAACCCAGCCCTAGACATATACCCTAGAGAAATGTGTGCTTCATAAATCCATCGTCAGCGGTGTATAAAAGTGGTCATAGTAGCTTTATTTCTAATAGCCAAAAGTTGAAAGAATCCAGATTTCCACCAATGGTAGAATGGGCAAAAATGAAGCAATCACAGATGAAACAACATAAGCAAAAGGTGATGAGAGTTCATTGTACTTCTGTGTGTATGCTTACATGTGTATGTGTATGTTTGAAAGTTTTTTGTTTTTTTTTTTGAGACAGAGTTTCTCTCTTGTTACCCAGGCTGGAGTGCAATGGCGCGATCTTGGCTCACCGCAACCTCCGCCTCCTGGGTTCAGGCAATTCTCCTGCCTCAGCCTCCTGAGTGGCTGGGATTACAGGCACGTGCCACCATGCCCAGCTAATTTTTTGTAGTTTTAGTAGAGACGGGGTTTCACTACGTGGACCAGGATGGTCTCGATCTCTTGACCTCGTGATGCACCCGCCTCGGCCTCCCAAAGTGCTGGGATTACAGGCTTGAGCCACCACGCCCGGCCCTGTTTGAAAGTTTTGATAATAAAAACTGAGAAATGGGAAACAGCAAGAAAAAAGAACGATGAGCCTGAGGAGGGCCGACTTTCCTGATGGCGTCAGCATCACAAACTAAAGCTCACTGTTCCCTGGCCTGGAAGGAGCCCTGGGCTGCCTACCTGCTCTCTATTCACATACCATAACTACCTTGGCAGTCTGCACAGCTTGCCTGCTTGCGCACAAAGATCCTGATGACCTTGAGGAAATAGAACTACAGCAGCAGGGGAAGCTGAGCCAGGCGAACCACCCTAGCCCTTTATTTTCATGACTTTTTAATTTTATTTTTTGAGACAGGATGTTGCTGTGTTACCCAGGCTGGAGTGCACTGGCACAGTCTTGGCTCACTGCAGCCTCTGCCTCCTGGGCTCAGGCAATTCTCCCACCTCTGCCTCCTGAGTAGCTGGGACCATAGGTGCGCACCACCACACCTGGCTAATTTTTATATTTTTAGTAGAGGTGGGGTTTTGCCATATTGCCCAGGTTGGTCTTGAACTCCTGGGCTCAAGTGATCATCCACTTTGGCCTCCAAAAGTACTGGGATTGCAGGAGTGAGCACCGTGCCTGGCCTGGCTCTGTGTTTTCATCCATCTTCCCTCCTATTCTTTCAACTGTTTCTTTTAAATCACATGGTTCAAAAGGGAGCATACTCTACATCTTGACTTTTTTAATAAGGATAATTCAATGAATTATTTGGATTTTTTTTTTTTTAGTTGAAGTCTCACTGTGTCACCCAGGCTGAAGTACAGTGTTGCCATCTGGGCTCACTGCAACCTCCACCTCCCAGGTGCGAGTGATTCTCCTGCCTTGGCCTCCCGAGTAGCTGGAATTACAGGTGTGCCCCACCATGCCCAGCTAATTTTTATGTTTTTAGTAGAGGTAGGGTTTCATCATGCTGACCAGGCTGGCCTTGAACTCCTGACCTCAAGTGATCTGCCTGCCTTGGCCCCAGAGTGCTGGGATTACAGGCATGAGCCACTGGCTCACGCTCGGCCTGGGTGATTATTTTCAAGAAGATTTTTTGCAAAGGTACACCTTTGTATGTATGAGAAGACCACTAGAGATGGTAAAGTCACTTGGATAATCTTGGAAGGCCATAGTTAACTGGAGCTAGGAACGAGAGAGCCACCTAGATTTAACCTGTTTGTAAGGAGCAGTGACATTTGGACTAGGTCTATCGCCAACCCAAGATGAGCTCAGAGTGGCACCCTCAGTCTCTTCCCTCATCTGATCTCATTCCCTCACCAGAGGGTGGAGGGCAGAGGAGCTGTATGTGGAGAGCCCGCACAGATCACTGCCTGGGGCAGAGGACAGGGTGTTGAAGGGTGGATTTGGAACAGCACTGGAAGCCTGCTGGTTGAGCTACTCCACTACTTATCTTGATGTTCCATCTAACCAAGCTGTTTACTTACTGTACATTTCCCTACTTTTCCTACAAGAATAGTATAAAAAGCTCTGCTAAATGTCTTACTGAAATCTTAGGATGCTGTATTAGGGTTCTCTAGAGGGACAGCACTAATGGGATATATTTAAGGGAGTTTATTAAGGAGAAGTGACTCACATGATCACAAGGTAAAGTCCCATGATAGGCCGTCTACAAGTTGAGGAGCAAGGAAGCCAGGGATGGATCAGTCTGAGTCCCAAAACCTCAAAAGTAGGGAAGCCGACAACACGGCCTTCAGTCTGTGGCCAAAGACCTGAGAGCCCCTGGCAAACCACTGGTGTAAGTCCAAGAGTCCAAAAGCTGAAGAATTTGGCATCTGATGTTCGAGGGCAGGAAGCATCCAGCACAGGAGAAAGATGAAGGGCCAGAAGACTCGGCAAGTCTGCTCGTCCGTCTTCTCCTGCCTGCTTTATTCTAGCCGGGCTGGCAGCTGATTAGATGATGCCCACCCGATTGAGGGTGGGTCTGTGTCTCCCAGTCCACTGACTGAATTGTTCATCTCCATTGGCAGCACCCTCACAGGCACACCCAGGAACAGTATTTTGCATCTTTCAATCCAGTCAAGTTGGCACTCAGTGTTAACCATCACAGATGCACTAAGCCTGTTTGCTACTGGCTGAGCAGCAGCTAGGTCAGCTC
>NW_022436943.1:3021248-3022398 GCF_009761245.1 Sapajus apella | reverse complement strand
AAAGGTTCCCTTTGACCTGGTGGTGTGGTCAGATGGTAGGGCTTAATTCCCCCACCCTCACTGCCCTGGAAGTACTTGCTAGTTATAAGAGAATACGCAGTCTTGAAGGAAGTCCCATCAACAAAAACGTTCTTTGCAAAGAAAACAGCATTTTAATAGGTTTCTGTCTCTTGCCCTGCATCCACCCTTTAGAATGGTTCAGAACTAGGCTGGGCACGGTGGCTCATGCCTGTAATCCCAGCACTTTGGGAGTCTGAGGTGGGTGGATCTTTTGAGGTCAGGAGTTCAAAACCAGCCTGACCAACCTGATGAAACCCCATCTCTACTAAAAATACAAAAAAATTACCCGTGTGTGGGGGTGCATGCATGTAGTCCCAGCTACTCAGAGGCTAAGGCAAAATAATCACGCAAACCCAGGAGGCAGAGGTTGCTGGGAGCCAAGATTGTGCCACTGCACTCTAGCCTGGGCTACAGAATGAAACTCCATCTAAAGAGAAAAAAAAAGTATAGATGAGGCCCAGACAGACAGCAGCTGAAGCCAAACAGAATTCTTAAGCATTTGGAAGCTTATGTATCCACATCTGTCTTTTTTCTTTTTTCCTGAGCCGTGGTCTAGCTCTGTCTTCCAGGCAGCTGGAGTGCAGTGGCATGATCTCGGCTCACTTCAACCTCCACCACCGGGGCTCAAGTGATTTGCTCACCTCAATCTCCCAACTAGCTGAGCTGGGCAAGAAAGAGAAACTCCATCTCAAAAAAAAAAAAGTTCAGAACTTGCGGATAATCCACATTTCAGAGGTCCCTGAATATACAAAATGTCCCTGGATCCAGACCGGTGACTTCTAACTCGTGTGCAGTAGGAGGGCAGAGTCATGCTAGAACTTTTGTACTGGTCCTAAATCATAGCTGTCTGCTTTAATCCGTTGCTTTCTGATAAGCATGTCTGAATTGCTGCCCAAGGAATACTCTCTGGAATGACTAAAGGGATTTGCTAATGAGGGCTTTTTCTTTTGCAGCCTCCTAATTTTCCCTACAGAGACGATGTCATGTCAGTGAATCCTACCTGTTTGGTCCTTATTATTCTTCTGTTTATTAGCATTATCTTGACTTTCAAGGTAAGCATGAAGATTTTACTTATAGTCTAAAAATATTA
>NW_022436943.1:2992800-3021238 GCF_009761245.1 Sapajus apella | reverse complement strand
TTGCAGATAATCATGTAGAATAAAAATTTCCAAAGAAGCAGTTAAAGTATGGTGATAAATGGATTAATACATTCGATGGTTCCGTGAATTCAGGAGCAGTTAATGTTAATTGTGTGCTTGTTCTTTCCAGACCCCTAGTCTTAGAAATTTTTGTTCAACTCTCAACCCCTCTCCCTGCCACCTTCCTGCAGTACCACCTGGGCACCCCTATTGTGTGATAGAATACAGCTCCAGTAGCACAGTGCCAAGAAGTTACTATATACAACATTGGTACTTTTAAGGACTTTTGGTTTAGTAGAGTTGTTATAGTATGTCAATTTATTGCTTCTGTCAATAAAAGCTTTTTAGTATGGCTTTATTTGTGTGGTATTTGAAATTTCCTGCAGTTTGAAAATTAAAAATCTGATAATCACTCCTCATTTTCAGGGTTACTTGATTAGCTGTGTTTGGAACTGCTACCGATACATCAATGGCAGGAACTCCTCTGATGTCCTGGTTTACGTTACCAGCAATGACAATACGGTAGGTATGGTGTCACTTGCCCACACCTCTACTGTATGATGATCTTTAAATGTTTCTAGTGTCTGCTATATGTTCATTGTTATTGAAACATACTCATGAGTGCTTAGTTACCAAAAGATTCATCTTTGTTATCAAAACATTCATTTAACTTTAAAGTGAAATGAAATGTATTTTGTTTTTCTTACAGGACATTAACATGTAGGTGGCTCAACTCTGGTTTATTTTAAAATATATTACAGATAGGCCGGGCACGGTGGCTCAAGCCTGTAATCCCAGCACTTTGGGAGGCCGAGGCGGGTGGATCACGAGGTCAAGAGATCGAGACCATCCTGGTCAACATGGTGAAACCCCGTCTCTACTAAAAATACAAAAAATTAGCTGGGCATGGTGGCACGTGCCTGTAATCCCAGCTACTCAGGAGGCTGAGGCAGGAGAATTGCCTGAACCCAGGAGGCGGAGGTTGCGGTGAGCCGAGATCGCGCCATTGCACTCCAGCCTGGGTAAAAAGAGCGAAACTCCGCCTCAAAAAAAAAAAAAAAAAATATTACAGATAGATAGTATATGTACCTTACCATAATTGTGTATCTTAACTTTGCATTATTAAACCATGGTATATAATTCTAGATATTGCTTCTGCATTGTATGACATTATGTTACCTCACTTTCTATATGAAGATAAACTGAGATGCAATGTTTACAGGTAGGTTAAAAAAAAAAACAAGGTTATTATGTCTTCATAACTTACCCTTTGTATGTATTCTTAGTAAAAGAATTTAGATGATCTCTGTTTTGCTATTAGTTGTTCATACTTTAAAGTGACAAACCTGTCATAAAAGATCTTTGAAAATATGTCTTCACTGGAAGAGTCCATGAAGACATATGGACTTTATTTAAATT
Organism: Sapajus apella; assembly: GCF_009761245.1. NCBI lineage: Eukaryota > Metazoa > Chordata > Mammalia > Primates > Cebidae > Sapajus > Sapajus apella. Next base: position 3,019,819 of record NW_022436943.1, on the reverse strand, counting down.
ATCTTGAAATTTCCTGGTTCATGGTAAGATGAAGGTATAAGTCCTCAGGGTGTCTCCATCGTCAGTGTTTTCAGCAAAGGGCCTGATGTCATCCTCAGTACCAGGAAGTGCTCCATGCGAGCTTAGTGACAATGATGGCAATGGATGACTTATCACTGTGTGGCACAGGACAGGATGGGTGGATCAAAACGGATAGGATCAGACAGGATGGAATGGACTGGACATGTGAAAGGAACACAAAAATGGTAGGAGCTCACATTTATAATAGAGCCGAGTTTTGTGTTTTTGTTTTTTCTGGTGACTTGCTCACTCTGACTTTACCAAAATCAATCCAGCCCCTCACTTTACTTTCTTGTGTATAAAATGAGAATAAAACAATTATAGATTTTGTATTAAATATGTGGGTGTAAGCTGCTGTATTACTGAGAACTCTGGGATTTTTAAAGCATGTTATGCATGAACAGTTTTTCTATATGCTCACCACACATTTCTTGAGTTCCATCAAATACACATGAGCAATGGTTTAATCGACAGCCGTGACCAGATTCACAAAACCTGGCCCACCCAGATGCTGAGGAGGCTTGTTTTGGAAGTCTGCAGAATTCTGTGTATTAATTACAGTGATCAAGTGTTCTATTCAACCTCTTTAAAAAGTCACTCCTGGGTCTATAACTCTCTTCAAAGAAATATCTGTTCTAAATTGTTGTGATTTTGATTAAATTACTGGTTTAGGAATTTTTCCCCTTTTCTCAGAGTTGTCGGGTATTTTTGTTTGTTTGTTATGCCCATTGACTGTTTTTTTTTTGAGACGGAGTTTCACTCTTGTTACCCAGGCTGGAGTGCAATGGCGCCATCTCGGCTCACCGCAACCTCCGCCTCCTGGGTTCAGGCAATTCTCCTGCCTCAGCCTCCTGAGTAGCTGGGATTACAGGCACGCGCCACCATGCCCAGCTAATTTTTTGTATTTTTAGTAGAGACGGGGTTTCACCATGTTGACCAAGATGGTCTCGATCTCCTGACCTCGTGATCCGCCCGCCTCGGCCTCCCAAAGTGCTGGGATTACAGGCTTGAGCCACCGCGCCCGGCCTCCATTAACTGTTTTTGAGTTTCGCCCAGGCTGGACTGAAGTGGTGTGAACTCTGCTCACTGCAACCTCCTCCGCGACCCCCACCCCCGCCCCTGCTGATTCAAGTGATTCTTTCCTGTCTCAGCCTGCCAAGTAGCTGGGATTATAGGTGCCTGCCACCATGCCTGGCTAATTTTTGTATTTTTAGTAGAGGTGGGGTTTTCCCAGTTTGACCAGGTTGGTCTTAAACTCCTGACCTCAGGTGATCTACCTGCCATGGCCTACCAAAGTGCTAGGATTCTAGGTGTGACACTGTGGCCGGCCTGTTTTGCCCAACTTTTGCAGAATGCAAAGTGTTGGGTGTTTAACTATCTTTATATTTTTCTCCTGCTTCTTCTTAAAAAACAACAAAACCTCAAAAAAAAACAAACTGCATAATTAGTGTCCTACTGAACTAATGAAAAATGTAAGCAAGGTTTGAGATTTTTAAGTTTAAGGAACCAATAAATCTGTGAAACAAAATACATCAGAACCTCTTTGTAAGTTTCATGGCGCATAGAGCTTATAAAGCTACCATCTTTTAGAAGTATCTCAGAGCAGAGAATAATGCCCATATTGCAGGTGCTTGTTTTGATATTGTGGTGTTATGAAAGGGAAGGAGATTCATCCACAGTTCCTGGCTCACAACTTCATAGCCATTGTTTGTCTTTGGTTGTTATCCTAGGTGTGTCGGGCCCTAGGGAATCTCTGATTTACTCCTACCCTAGGGCAGGATTCTAATCTCTCCCTTCCTTTCTGAATGTGGGTCTTAAGACCTTGCATAGAGACAGTCTAGTCTCATACCCTCAGGGAAGGAAAGCTGACCATCCTTAGGAAGCTGGAGGTTCCTTGAGGGTGGTACACCCTGGATGGGCATGGAAACTTCATGCCCTTCCCCCGTAACTACGAATCTCTTCATCTGTATCCCTTGCAGTATCCTTTATAATAAACCAGTAAACCTTAGTAATGGTTTCTCTGAGTTCTGTGAGCTGCTGTAGCAAAGTAATCGGATCCAAAGGGTCCAAAATGTCATGGGAACCTCAACTTGAAGGCTGGTTGGTCAGAAGCTCCTGAGGCCCGGACTTGGAGTGTGTCTGAGTGGGGAGGGGACACTTTTGGGGACTGAGCCTTCACCTGTGGGATCTGACTCTGTCTCCAGGTAGATAGACCCAGTTGGTATCTGCTGCTTGTTGGAGGTGCAGTGGCATGATCTCAGCTCACTACAACCTCCACCTCCCGGGTTCAAGTTACTCTCCTGCCTCAGCCTCCCTTGTAGCTGGGACTACAGGTGCACGCCATCATACCCAGCTATTTTTGTATTTTTAGTAGAGATGGGGGTTTCACCATGTTGGTCAGCCTGGTCTCAAACTCCTCACCTCATGATCCACCCACCTCAGCCTCCCAAAGTGCTGGGATTACAGGCGTGAGCCACTGTGCCCTGCCAGTCTATGATCACTTTCTCACTGTCTGGTATGACAAGATGCTCTAGGCTCATCTTGTATATTTCTTGCCCCAGAGGTGGAATGAACTGTTTCTCCAGGCAGCCCTGCCTATGTTTCATAAGAAATGACCTCTGGAGACCATAATCTGGATTTCTAGGGTTAGAGGACAGGCTTTTTGTTTGGGTTTTGGCTTTTTTAAGCAGGGCTCTGCATGTTTAAAGATTGCTTAGAACTAAAGCAGTTAATGTCAGTATTATCTATTAAGAAAACCAAAGTTACTGAAGCCTCCCCCTGAGACGCTAATGGGGCTGGAATGATCTAGATCTGTCATTTTCCCTGGTCTCCGTAGCTATGTGGAGAACCTCACCATGTGTAATAATGTTTGTCTTTTGTTCACATCTTTGTTGGGAATCCACAGTTATATAGTAACATGTCATGCCTTGCTTTCACTTACTTTTAAATATTAGGCCAGATAGCTTTTCTCCCAGGCTGAACAGTTTCAGGTTGACCTCTGTGGAAAGATACTGGGGCTCTTGCTGATAGAAAATAAAAGTGCTTTTTTCTCCTCCTGTCTAAAACAGTATGCATGTTATTATCCAGACATGTTCTTTCCCAAATTCTTCTCAGAGGGAGGATAGAGAAGAGTTATTAGGTATCGGAGGTCATTCCCTGGGTTAATGTCTCCTCCAGTTTCCCAGCTAAACCAAACCACATGCTTTGAAAGGAATGCCTAACACAGAAGGTCCCAAACTCTATTTATGATGCATTAGAGTCATCCCCTGCCAACTGACCCCCAGCACCCTTAGGCCTTTGAAATAAATATGTAGCTATTCATTTTATTGAGCAATCATCTCCAAATGATTTAATAGTAGTCTTTGGGACAGTGCCTAACAAGCACTGGCACATTTTCCTTGAACATTTAAAGTATACCAAGGTGCCCTTTGAGTTCCTGCAGCTCCCTGTGACCTCAGCAGTGCCTTGCAGGACCCTTTCTCTTAGGGAAGTGTTATGGAAATGACATGGTGGGTGTATATTGTGTAATACCACACTCTCTACTGCTGCCAAAATTTGGCCGTAGAAGGAAAAACATTTATATACAAATCATATAGATCAGGGGTCCCAAGTCTATGGCCCCCTCACAGCAGGAGGTGAGGGGCGGGCCAGCGAGCATTACAACCTGAGCGCCACCTATCAGATTAGTGGCAGCATTAGATTCTCATAGGAGCACAGACCGTATCATGAACCGCACATTCAAGGATCTAGGCTGCATGCTCCTTATGAGAAGCTAATGCTTGACTGAGGTGGAACAGTTTTATCTAGAAACTAGAATCACACCCTCTCCCCAACAACCCCTTGGAAAACTTGTCTACGATGAAACCAGTCCCTCGTGCCAGAAAGTTGAGGACTGCTGATGTAGATGATGGTAACTTAATTTTATGCAAATTAAGTTTTTTTGGGTTGTTTTTTGTTTTGTGTTGTTTGAGCCTTGCTGTGTCAGGCTGGAGTACAGAAGCACGATCTCCGCTCACTGGCACGTCTGCCTCCAGGTTCAACCAATTGTCCTGCCTCAGTCTCCTGAGTAGCTGGGACTACAGGCATGCCACCACCATACCCAGCTAAGTTTTATATTTTTAATAGCGATGAGGTTTTACCATATTGGTCAGGGCGGTCTTGAACTCCTGACCTCAGGTGATCTACCTGTCTTGGCCTCCCAAAGTGCTGGGATTACTGGCGTGAGCCACCACGCCCGGCCACAAATTAACGTTTTGAAACTATTTTTTTTTTCTTTTTTTGTAGAGACGGGGTTTCACCATGTTGGCCAGGATGGTCTCAATCTCTTGACCTCGTGATCCGCCTGCCTAGGCCTCCTAAAGTGCTGGGATTACAGGCGTGAGCCACTGTGCCCGGCCTTGAAAACTATTTCTTAAACCTATGCAACCTTGTTTACTAATACCAATAAAAGGCCTAGATAGTGGTAACCTTCAATACTGTTACAGAATATCCAGGAGACCGGAGAGACCAATGGGTGAAACAGGAGGATTTTATTAAGGTGGCCAATGGCTCAGCAGATTAGCATCCCAAGGCTGAACCCCGAGATAGAAAATGGGGTACTTTTTATACATCAGGATGACGTAGCCACAAACAGGTTTACAGAAGCCAGAACAAAGAACAGTTAAGTAATTTGTAACATGTCTTGTGATGATATTTGAAAAAAAAGCATGTTTAGAAATGCACTGTACATTCTTTGGGTGTTACCTTGCCCTGTGACCTTGCAGCTGGTCAGCAAGAAAAGTTGGAGTCTTGAGATGCCTGGGAACTTTGCTGAGAATGTGGGGAGAATAGATAAGGTAGGTTTTACAGGGAATTAGTTAATTTTAAGCAGAATGGGGGGTTAGGTTTTCAATTAAACTGCACACATCACAGCAAAATTTATTATATAGCAACTACAGATTATAAGGTTTGTTTTTTACTGTTATTGCTATTAATTATTTTCCTTCAGTATTATGCTAAATCTAAAGGTAGGGAACCCGATTCCTCTGGAATTGGTGGTGCTCAAAAAGCCATGAGATTGATATTTAGCCAAGATGGCATAAGAATTCTGATTCCAGATAAAAGAATCATAGTCTTGGGTAATGCAGGAAAATTCTTATTTAAGGAAAAACAGAAAAAATTTAACTTCATGGTATTTATAATGCCATGTCATATTTTAGGCACTTATCCAGATTAACATTACATGCAGCCGTATTGTTTTGACCTCAAAAATGAAAACAGTTCAATTCAACCTTGAATTCAAAGGCCCTTTCAATATGTAGGGGACTTCTTTTGAGTCTAACTGCTTGAAAAAGGCAGTCGAATAAAGGTGAGTGTGGCTGCTTTGTTTACACACACACACACACACACACACACACACACACACACACACACACACGGTGAGTGGTGACTGGGGCAAAGGCCAGATTATCTTCCCAGTATCCATTTCCCAATAAATTCTCTTTGAGGCACCTGAAATTAATTAAGGCTGACCTTGGGCTGTCAAAAACCACAGAACAAGGTGTTGCCTGACTAAGGGGAATGGGAGTGGAGTCAGATTTAGCAGTGGCCGCAACGACTTTCAAAAATTGTGCATGAAAAATTTGATGTTTATCCTCTTGCCACATTTTTTTTGAGATAAAAGTATCACTCTGTTACCCAGTGTGGAGTGCATTGGTGCATTCTTAGCTCACTGCAGCCTCCGCCTCCCGAGTTCACGCTGTTCTCCTGTCTCAGCCTCCTGAGTAGCTGGGACTACAGGTGCACACCACCACGCCTGGCTAATTTTTGTATGTTTAGTAGAGATGAGGTTTCACCACGTTGGCCAGGCTGGTCTCAAACTCCTGGCCTCAGGTGATCCACGCAACTCGGCCTCCCAAAGCACTCCTGCCACTTTTAATAGCAGGTTATTAGTTCCTAGTATAGGTTGGATATGGTTAGAAACAAGTTCTTGACTGCATAACTAGTTCTGTTTTTTTCACTTCATAAAAGTCATAATTAACTTTCTAAAATGGTTTGAAGAAGGCTTTGCCTAAGAGTAGTTACTAGGTTGGCTATTAATTTAACATGCCTTCCAGTCTCGTACACACCAAATTCATGCACATTAAAAACAGCTCACAAAGAGACTGAGTTTTACCACTGTCATCCGTGTAAATGAACCAGAGGGCCCAGGGGACAGTGAGGGGAGCAGGGAGAGCAAGAGGATTCTTCAGGAATTGGACTGGAAGAGTTTGAAACTCTAGCCCATCATTATTGCCTTTCAAGCTTCTTGCCTACTAAGTACTGTAATATAGAAGAGAGATCTAATTACCAACATCTCAATTTTAGGCATTACTTTTTCCTTATAATTTAGTAATGTAATCTCTCCAAGCATTTTCTTTTCTTTTGATTTTAAAAGCCCAAAACAAAAGTGACAGGTTGATAGGGAATAGATTTGGTAAAATCCCAAATAAGCTGAGAGAGCACTAGGAGACTGTTTTCAGAGGCAGGGTTAGAGGCGGTGAAGGTGTGGCCCAGGGCAAGAGTGCGGGGAGTGAGGCCGGCAGATGGGAGAGCTGTCCGTGGTAGTTAATAGTTGATCATTGAGGGAGCTGGAGTGACAGGAGCTGTCTTGTGTGTGACTATCACTGAACATAGAATCATGCACTTGCAGGGTAGGGTAACACCTTGAACGTCATCATCTGACCCAGCCATCTCTTTTTGAGATGGAGTTTTGCTCTTGTTGTCCAGGAGATCTTGGCTCACCACAACCTACACCTCCTGAGTTCAAGCAATTCTCCTTCCTCAGCCTCCCAAGTAGCTGGAATTATAGGCATGCACCACCAAGTCCGGCTAATTTTGTGTTTTTGGTAGAGACGGGGTTTCTCCATGTTGGTCAGGCTGGTCTCGAATTCCTGACATCAGGTGATCTGCCCATCTCAGCCTCCCAAAGTGCTGGGATTACAGATGTGAGCCACTGGGCCCGACCTCCAGCCCCCTTTTGATGCCCTCCCTTCCCAACAGTGTGCCCACCGGTGCCATCCAGCAAGGATTGAGTGACTGCAGTGATACTCTGCTCCTCTCTGCATCTCTTAGACCTCCCTACTCTAGCATTTGTATCGTAGGTTTCTCCACAGACATGGGGGTGCTGCCCGCCAGGCCCTGTGCTGAGTGCTTTACATAGATTAACTCAGTCACACAAGAGTCCTTCATATACTAAGTCCTATTCCTGCATTGCAAAAGAGGAAACGGAGGCACCAAGAGGGTAACTTCCTCAGGTCACCCTGCTACTTGAGTGGCAGGAGGGGGACTACCACCTTAGCAGCCTGGCTGCAGGCTGTTCTGACCCACTCACCTCCTCCTGTTGTCTAGTTGGGACTGCAGCTGGGGCCACGTGTTCTCACTGCAGTGTCTGGCTGTATTGTCCAGGATGAGGAGTGAAACATGTAGACACTTGTTCATTTAGACAGTTCTTGAGTACCGTCACAAACTTGAAAAGCAGTGGGGTTTTCTGGATTTTGTTTGTTTCCTAGTTTTTAACTTTTCACACAGTAGAAGGGAGAAACTCTTTCTTCCAAAGAGTTGGAAGAAAAAGAAAAGTTAAAAGTCAATTTTGAGGCCAGGTGTGGTGGCTCACACCTGTTATCCCAGCACTTTGGGAGGCCGAGGCGGGTGGATCATGAGGTCAGGAGTTCAAGACCAGCCTGACCAACATGGTGAAACCCCGTCTCTATTAAAATTACAAAAAATTAACTGGGTGTGGTGGTGGGCGCCTGTAATCCCAGCTACAGCTAAGGCAGGAGAATTGCTTGGGAGGGTAAGTAAATAAGTCAATGTATGTAAATTTTGCATACCAGGGCAGCTTTCTTACCTATACAGTTGTGGTCCACAGTCCCGCCTCCTATACCCCAGCCCCTCCATTCTCCTGATGATGTCGTACATGCACACAGCTTCAGATAGACTTACCTATTGGTTCCAGTATCAGAGCATCATGGGTGAGATTGGACTACATGCACCTGAGATTTTTCTCCCAAAACCTTTTCCTTGGCTGTAATTCCAAGATTCAAGTGCATGTGATGTTAACTCGGCTACCATTTCTTTCCTTCTGCATAATATTCTTCCAACAATAAAATTTTTAAAAATCATGATCTGCTGGAAATTGTCTCTGAGCCATATAACTTTCCAACTATTTCATCCCAGAGCAACATTAGAGAAAACTACATGAGCCCTTGTAAACGTCAGGAGGCTTTGCGTCTGGGGGATCCCAGTGTGTTAGAGAAGACATCTGGAGCAGTAAGATCAACATATGGATGTTTGAAACTTAAAGTTCTGGAACTTGAAATAAACTTAGTTTTCGTTGGGAACCATTTTACTATAAAACACACACAGAACTTATTTAATAAGGTACCTCAGAGTCCATACTGATTTTACTCTAGGGACAAATGAGGCATGGAATTTTATCTTTTTACAGTTTAGGAAAGGTTTCTGGGAATGTATTTCCCTTTCCATTACTGCAAGGGGGGTGGCAGGTAAGGATGTGGAGCAGGGAGGCAGGTGAAATGGGAGTCTGATATCCAAGGTTCTGAGCAGTCCCTGCACCCCTCCTTTTCCAGCCAATGTTTTGCGCCAGCAGCTGGGCATCCTGGGATTGGAGTCCCCTGGAATGGTTGTTGTCATGTACAGTAGGTGGCGTAGCGCATTCCTGCTTCAGGAACATGGAGAAGCAACTGCTGGGATGCCTTTGATAGGGTTACCGAGGTGATAGCGCACTGCTCATTCCATTTCCTCAGTATTTAAATATCCAATATTTACTTAACTATTATAATACTTAAGTGTGCAGAACCATTTTAACTTTCAGTTTGGGCCACTATTATTTTGGTATTTTCTAATTTTTAGAGCCAATTGAAAATATTTGCAATGTGACTTCTATATTTTGGGTACAATCTGTATCAGATAATTTGGATAGCTCCTTTGCTGAGAATTAAGGTTCCTTACATTTAGATTTAATAGGCTCCCTCCTATTATGAAGTGAAGAAAACTGTAGTTTTACAGTAAATTGAGGATAAAATCAACCTCTGTCTTGTTTGCCTTTGGAAACGACTCCTTACTCAAGTGAGAGGAGAGTTTCTCATTAGAACTCCCCAAAATGTGTTTATATTCTTATCTCCTGGTGTCTTAGATTCATTGAATACAAGATGTTATCAGTTATCAATAGCACTATTATTTTAGGTGCTTCTTACTGTGAGGTGCTGTCAATTACAAGGTACAGCCAAAATTCTGAGATGTTAAGATGTGTAACAATGTATACCTTAGAATAAAAAATACAGAGGTGTGTATCTGCATTTACTTATAGTGTATATCATAGGCGGGGGCATTCAAAAAGTTTGGAAACCTTATTCTAGATACCTTTTTTTATTTTTTTTGGAGCGACGGAGTCTCTGTCGCCCAGGCCGGAGTGCAGTGGCGCACAATGGGCTCACTGCAGCCTCCACCTCCCGGGTTCAAGCAATTCTCCTGCCTCAGCCTCCCAAGTAGCTGGGATTACAGGCACCCGCCCTCACATGGCTAATTTTTCTATTTTTAAGTAGAGATTGGGTTTCGTCATGTTAGTTGGGCTGGTCTCAAACCTCTGACCTTGTGCCAACACCCACCTCAGCCTCCCAAAGTGCTGGGATCACAGGTGTGAGCCACCTCGCCTGGCTTATTTTAGTTATCATTATTATTATTATTATTTTTTGAGACAGAGTTTCACTCTTGTTGCCCAGGCTGTAGTTCAGTGGCGCAATATTGGCTTGCTGTGACCTCTCCCTGCTGGGTTCCAGCGATTCTCCTGCCTGAGGCTCCCGAGTTGCTGGGATTACAGGCGTGTACCAAAATTTCTCTAGTTTTGGTAGAGACGGGGTTTCACCATGTTGGCCAGGCTGGTCTTGAACTTCTGACCTTAGGTGATCCGCTTGCCTTGGCCTCCCAAAGTGCTGGGATTAGAGGTGTGAGCTACTTCAACCAGATATCTGAAAGATAAGCCCAGACATTATATACTTACCTCCCCTTTCCTGTCTAGCTTGAGTAAAGGAATCTCACATCAAAATAGGCAAATGTGATATAACCAATTAAATTTTTTTTTTTTTTTTTTTTTTTTTGAGACAAAGTCTTGCTTGTTTGCTCAGGCTGGAGTGAAGTGGCACAGTCTCAGCTCACTGCAAACTCTGCCCCTGGGTTTCAATCAATTCTTCTGCCTCAACCTCCCCAGTGGCTGGGATTACAGGTACCTGCCACCACGGCTGGCTAACTTATGTAATTTTAGTAGAGACGGGATTTTGCCATGTTGGCCAGGCTGGTCTCCAACTCCCCGCCTCAGGTGATCTGCCCACCTTGGCCTCCCAAAGTGCTGGAATTACAGACTTGAGCCACATAAATACATTTATTAAAGATATTTAGGCTGGGGGCAGTGACTCATCCCTGTAATCCCAGGACTCTGGGAGGCCGAGATGGGTGGATCATGAGGTCAGGAGTTGTAGAACAGCCTGACCATCATGGTAAATCCCCGTCTCTACTAAAAACACAAAAATTAGCCAGGTGTGGTGGCGGGAGCTTGTAATCCCAGCTACTAAGGAAGCTGAGGCAGGAGAATTGCTTGAACCCCAGGGGCAGAGGTTACAGTGAGCCGATATCACGCCACTACACTCCAGCCTGGGTGACAGGGCAAGACTCTGTCTCAAAAAATAAAAAACAAACCAAACAAAATGTGGCTTTTTTTTTTTTTTTTTTTTTTTAGAAATGTGTATCAGTTCGTTTTATTTGCGTATTCAATAATATCCTTGGTGATAATGCTGACTCCATGGCTTCTGACCCCAGAATTGAAAAATATGGAACGCTTCACGAATTTGCGTGTCATCCTTGCGCAGGGGCCATGCTAATCTTCTCTGTATGGTTCCAATTTTAGTATATGTTCTGCCGAAGCGAGCACCAAAATGTTGCTTTTAATGCCATATTGCACACACATCCCTAAAATTCACAGAATCAAAAGATTTGTTTTTTAATTGCCCGTCACTCCTTCCCCCATCCTCCACTTTCTCACTCCAGCAGAAAACTCTCACGCATTTCTTCTGTACTTACCTCCATAGTTTAAAATAGTCTCTGTTGCTAGTTGCTGATGATCAATGTGAGATGCCTTTTGAATAGGATGTAACTCTCATTCTTCTCATTTTCTCTGCTGCGTTATCCTCCTCGTTTAGTTTCATCTCATGCTTTGCCTGCGTCATCAGTTAGTGCTTACTTTGCCTCTGTGAATAGGTGAATATCGTTCAGCACAGAGCTCTGTGGTGTACATTGCCTTCCGCATACAACTCTTGATTTTCCAAGACTATCATTTGCCTTGTTTTCTCTCGTTCCTAAGTTTTTTTTTTTTTTTTTTTTAACCTTTTACCTAGCCCCAGACTTTTCTAGGTGGCTCTCAGAGCTGTCAGTTACGTATTAATATTATTGTCCAAAGGCTTGATTCTGTAAGACACTTTGTCAGTTCTCTTTCCTGAGGCTTTGCCTCACCCTGTTCCAGGCCAGGTGAGAGGCCACACAGTTGTCATCTGGGCATTGATTTTGTTAGAGTTTTACCTCACCCTTATCAGGGTGTGGGGGACCAGTGAACAGACTTTCGGTGCAATTACCTTGTGCTTTATACTGTGCCCACACCCAGTGTTAGACCTGAGAATCTCCAAGGTGGTTCTTTGAAAGTCTGATGAAAACTCTAGACACTCTCCCCGGGAAAATAAACATGTAGATGGAAAATTTGGCCTGTAATTTCAGGGGACTTGTAGATTCCTTGCAGTCCATTTGTGGATCCCCAGGAATCCATTATCACAATCAGCATCTCCTTATTTGTCTGTCTGTCTTTTTTTGAGACAGGGTCTCGCTCTGTCACCCAGGTTGGTGAGTAGTGGTACAATCAGGGTTCACTGCAGCCTCAACACCTTGGACTAAATTCTCCCACCTCAGCCTCCTGAGGCTAATTTTTGTGTTTTTTATAGAGACTAGGTCTTCTATGTTGTCCACCCTGGTCTGGAACTCCTAAGCTCAAGGAGTCCTCCTCCTTTGGCCTCCCAAAATGTTGGAGTTACAGTGTGAGCTACCACACTAACACAATCTTATCTTTTAACGTTTTCTGAATGTCTGAAGACCCATGTGTAACTTAATCTTCATACTTTGGGGAATGTAATGCTAGTAACTGCAGAATTCCAAATAAGCCTTTGTGACTTAACTAATATTAAAGTAAAAGTCCAATTCCAACCATAGTTTCCAAATATTTTCTATTTTTACCAATAAATTGTTCTTTCCCCCGAGCATATTGTTATTTATTATTATTTGATGGAGTGAATTCATTTTCCTGAAAATGTTTCACAATTTAAATAGAGATGGAGCCTTGCTATTTTGCCCAGAGTGGTCTCGAACTCATGAGCTCAAACATACACCCACCTGACTCAACCTCCCAGACTCCTGGGATTACAGGCATGAACCCAGCCCGTTCCCCCAAATTATTAATATCTTGTGGATTTTTGCCTAGTTAGAATCACTTTTATTCTAAGATGTCAGATTTTGCAACCTTTGACTTTGACTTATTTCTCCAACTGTTGTATATGTTGATGTCACTGAGGAGTGTGAAGTTACCCCTGGTGACACTCTGAATCTCTGCTGAGTTGAATTGAAATGAATGGTGAGTTTCTTTCCCACCAGCAGGCTGTCACCTAGCATGACAACTTCAATAGAAGAGGCATTATGTATAGTTAGAGGGTAGCCTTTCTAATGAATGTCCGAGGTTTTCCCTTTTGTGTGGAAGAGAGTTCCACTGTCATCCAGCCATTCCATAACTGAACTCATGTTAAGATCAACTCCAAGAAACTGAGCTTAGATTAGAATTTGATTGTACTGAGCATTGCTTGACCCAAAGCAGTCTGTGGTTGTGGTATTAAACTCATGAGTATGTTTATCTAGATGCCTCTTGAGTAGCTGCTGCTCGTCAGGATGTGACTTCAGGAGTGGGACATGCCCTGTATTCGTAGTTCTTGGAGACTATTTTTGGTCATTCATTGTGAATGATTAAGTTTTTAAAAACAAAACTAGAAAGAATGGTTTTAAGTAACACCAGCTTCCACAAATGTCGAAATAATACAGTTGTTGCCAGTTTTGTTACGTGGCATTTTTTTTTTTCCTGAGACAGAGTTTTGCTCTTGTTGCCCAAGCTGGAGAGAAGTGGTACAATCTCGGCTTACTGCAACCTCTCCCTCCCGGGTTCAAGTGATTCTCCTGCCTCAGCCTCCTGAGTAGCTGGGATTACAGGCGCCCACCACCATGCCCAGCTAGGTTTTTGTATATTTAGTAGAAACGGGGTTTTACCGTGTTAGCCAGGCTGGTCTCGAACTCCTGACCACAAGTGATCTGCCTGCTTTGGCTTCCCAATGTGCTAGGATTTCAGGTGTGAGGCCCTGCTCCCAGCCATACGGCATCTTAATGGGCACATTCTGTGTTCATTGATCCTATAGTTATTTTCTCAGATTTTGGTGTACTTTACAGATCCTTGTAGTAAAGAGAAATAGCAAGTGCTTTTAGTCAATAGACTGCAGTGGAAACTGGGGCAATGCTTCCTTCACCAGCCCGTTTTTTTTTTTTTTTTGAGCCGGAGTTTCACTCTTGTTACCCAGGCTGGAGTGCAATGGCGCGATCTCGGCTCACCGCAACCTCCGCCTCCCAGGTTCAGGCAATTCTCCTGCCTCAGCCTCCCGAGTAGCTAGGACTACAGTTACGTGCCACCATGCCCAGCTAATTTTTTGTATTTTTAGTAGAGACGGGGTTTCACCATGTTGACCAGGATGGTCTCGATCCCTTGACCTTGTGATCCACCCGCCTCGACCTCCCAAAGTGCTGGGATTACAGGCTTGAGCCACCGCGACCAGCCACCAGCCCTTCTTTTATATCATCACTAGTATCAGCATCACTTAGATAAAAAGATGCTGCTGCCCCTACAAGGAGTTAAAGCCAATTCCATGTGGAGACCTTTTGAAACTAGTCCAAAGGTGTCATCTGGAAAATATTTTGCAATCAGTATTTAGTACGTGTTGAAGGAAAAGTGAAAACAAGGGAGGGTGTCAGAAACTTTCATGAAAGGAGAAATTCTTCTCCAGGCCTCTTGAGCTTTGGATTAAGGGTCAAGGCAACAGAATATTTGACAGAAAAGACTATGAAGATGTTAGAGTATTTGCTGGGTGCGGTGGCCCACGCCTGTAATCCCAGCACTTTCGGAGGCTGAGGAGGGCGGATCACCTGAGGTCAGGAGTTGGGGACGAGCCTGGCGAATGTGGCGAAACCCCATCTCTACTAAAACTACCACAATGTACAAAAACTAGCCAGTCGTGGTGGCTCATGTTTGTAATGCCAGCTAATCAGGAGGCTCTGTCGCCTTCCCCAAAATTGTTTAAGTACTGATTTAAAATGAAACTTTAATAAAACAAGCTTGAAGATGAATAACAAGAAATAGTGACAGACTGCCAAATGTAATGTGAAAGTTTTATTTTGATGAAAGGCAGATTTGCAGCACCATTTTTTTTCTAAGAGTATTTTATGTTCTGTGAACATTTTGGAGATTTAAATTTGAATATTGCGTTTTGCTCAGAAAAAAATGGTGGGTATGATGGCTGATTTTTACCTTTTAAGTGGCTCTAAAGGCCGGGAAGGTGGCTCACACCTGTAATCCCAACACTTTGGGAAGCTGAGGTGGGAGGATCACTTGAGGCCAGGAGTTCTAGACCAGCCTGGGCAACAGGGAAGACCCCATTTCTATGTGTTAAGCATTTAAGTAGCTCTACTGTGTTTTAGGATAATATATCTAAAGGTAAGTATATGAGTCAGTTAATTGTTTAATTCGGTGGTGGAGCATTGTGCTGAAGCTCAGTCGTGCTAAATTTAATATTTCAGGTGCTGGACACAGCTGTTTCCACTTGTTATAAGTTGCTGTATCTGATGTACACACATATATGTGCGCTGGAGGCTCAGTCCTAAAGTCAAATAAGCAGACGCAGAGAAGAGAGCTGTTGCTTAGTTCAAGGAATACTTTTTTCTTCCCTCAACTGAAGCTGACCCTGTGGAACTGCTGTTGTTAGATACTGGCTAGAACTTGTCAAGGTTGTCCGTGAGGCTTTCTTCATGTGCTGACCCTCGCCCATCTCTCCAACTTCATCTCTGCCACATTCTCCCTTCAGTGTTCACTCAGCAAACCCCTTGCAGTTCCCAGAAAGTGCCTCGTCGTGTGCTTCCCTCTTAATTCCCTACTGGGATGTCATCCTCCTTACACCACGCCACACGAGGTAACCTCCTTCTCATCCTACTGAGCACCCTTCCTCGACTCTGCAGCCTATATTGGTTGTCCCTGTCTCCTTGGTTAATATCTTGTCAATATCCACACATGGCTCATGTTGAGTCTTACTATGTCTGCCTTCCACTGGACTGCAGGTCCCTGAGCAGACAGAAACATGCCTTCAGGCTCGAGTCGCTGTGAGTGAGTGCCCTGGACACGTAGGTGCTCAGTGGGTGCTGGTTTGCTGGACGTGGTTTCCTGTTGTGCTTCCCTGCCTCCGGGGTGTGTTCTGTCCTGAACATATCTTGCCTACTGCATTCCTTTTCCACGTGGGCAATGCTGAACATTACCCTAGCGTCTGTACCTTGGGTAGTACCTGACATATAAAGTATTTATCACATAGGCAAGGGCCACTACCTCTTTCAGAGACAAAGGCTGGGGAGCTGCTGCCGGGCGTGACTCTAGCGCATTCCTTTGCCTGTGTGTTGCCGGCCATTTATCTGCTTCTTACATCACAGTTCCAGAGTCCCATTTAGCTTGACTTGGGCTGGGCCTTGCTGATGCTTCTCCTTTATCTCCTGACCCTGCTCAGTCCGGCCAGCAGGGGTCACTGTAGGAGGAAGCCCCTCTCCTGTTCCTGTGTGCTTCTGTGGTGTTCGGACCTTGTTGGCAGTGCCCCCCAGGGCCCAATGCAAGTGGGGACAGCGGCGGCAGCACCTTTTCATGACAGGCCTGCCAGCACCCACTGCCTCTCAGGTGGCTTCCTGCGGATGCTTCTGTATACACCTGGCTCAGCCGGAGGCTTCTTCACGTCCAGGGGGCTTCAGCCACACCTTCCTCAGCCGTGTCTCAGCCCAGCCTTGGGGACCTCCGTCCTAGCATGTTCCTTCCCTGAGTGCCCTCCTTCAATCCTCATATCCATTAGTGCTCTCTTCTGCTTGTTAGTCAGTTCCCTGTTCCTCAGTCCCCTGTTAATAATTCATTAAACTTCATTCACATCACTGTGTGGCTTCTGTGTTCTGATTGGACCCCAGCTAGTACAGATGCCCTCTGCCTAGTTGACTGAAGGAGCCATACAGGCTTTTCAGGGGCCAGCCTAAATGGCACTTCTGTCACTCGGCAAACATCTGAGTTCCTGCTGTCAAATAGGCACTGGACCACCTTCAGGGAAGTGAGACCCAACTTCAGCCCCACAGGAGCTCCACGACTGGGAGGAGAGCAGTAATGAAGTGTGTAGAACTAGAGAGGAGGGGTGTGTGTGTGTGTTTGTGAGAGTGCAATGTGACAGAAACTTGAAACAAACTTAAAATTTTAGTGTTGTTCTTGTAGGAGCTAAAGAGACAGATAAATGAAAATTCATTAAATTGATGAATACCACTTTGAGCATAAGTGATATCCCTAATAGAAAATCTAACCAAGTGCAGTTTTGTTTGTGACTAGTCTTTCCCTTTCCACCAATCACTTGAGGTAGGTGAGGTTTTATTTTGTCTTCTCATCTCTGGAACTACTAAAGGACAGGGACTGTCTTTTACCTTAATTATCTTGTACCCACAATGATTGTTATATACCAGAGGCATAATAAATGTTAGTTTACTGAATGGTGATTATTTTGAGTTGATATTCTATTCTGTGTTTTATTTTCTACTCCAAGAAAGCCCACATCAGCCAGTGTATAGATCGCTAACTCTCAGGTATCCCTATTTCATAGTCATGGGAACTGATGTTAAGTAACTTACCCAAGGCTGCGCTGATAAAGTGTGACTGACCCAGGCTTTGAGTCCAGGCTGATACCAAAACCTTGGTGTTTTCGCTACACTTTGCAGCTCTCGCCATGAATGTTTGCGGGTGGTCAGTCAAGTGCCTGTCAGTCAAGTGCACACTGACACACTCACCGAGGGGTCTTTCTTCCTCTTCAAAGCCATGACCATTCCTTTATTCCTAGAGTCAAAGCCCTCTGGCCATCCAGGTGCGCATGGACAAGGTTAGAAAAACTCAGGGCTTGAGAATCTCTCTCCATTTGTTTCTTGAAGGTTTCAGAAAGTCTTTTAAGGACGGCTATCCACTTACTAGAAAATTGACCTCGGTACAAGTTGTGGAACGTGTTTAGTTGCATAAAAGTTCAGTGACAGCTAAACCTCGCGGAATGTGCGTGCTCTTTAAACTCTAACTTACCGTCCCTCTTTCTTCTCAGGTGCTGCTACCCCCGTATGATGATGCCACTGTGAATGCTGCTGCGAAGGAGCCGCCGCCACCTTATGTGTCTGCCTAAGTGGAGCTGAGGGCAGCAGCTTGACTTTTTTGACATCTGAGCAGTAGTTCTGTTATTTCACTTTTGCGACGAGCTCTCTGAGCTTGTTTCTTGCTGAAATGCTACTTTAAAAAATTTAGATGTTAGGTTGAAACCTGTACTTTTCAGCATATCCTTTGCTAGAACGCGGTGATAGATGAGCTGTAGAATTCTTTCTGTAGGATTCGGGGTGTAATGGGCTTCACTAACCTTCCCTAGGCACTGAAACTTCCCCCAAGTCTGATGGACCCAGAGTCAGAGAAGTTCGCTTTTGTACCTGCTGGGCTCCAAAGTTAGGCAGTTAGTCACACTTTTTCTCTCTACTCCCTCTATTTTGAAAGTGTAAAATAAAACCAAAAGTAGACAACTGTTTCTTAAGCCATTCCAGTGTAGAGAACAAACCCTTATGAAAACAGGAATGTCAATTGTGTCATCATTGTTCTAATTAGGTAAATAGAAGTCCTTATATATGTATTTACAAGAATTTGCGCCATAGCATCCCTTATGACTTAAGTTCAATGACGGTTTGCACTTGGTGGTGAAGGATTTTTCTCCATGGCCTAAATCAAGACTATTAGAAAGCGCTAGGCTGTGGGAGCAGTAACCATCTGATGACTGTCTCGTGCATCTGGGTCCAGGGACATGGGGTGACGTGCCTCGTCTGTGTTAGAGGGTGGGATGGGTGTGCTTGGCGCTGCATGGGATCTGCTGCTCCTCTCCTGGATTCACATCCCGACCCAGGGCCCGCTTTCACTAAGTGTTCTGCCCCAGCCTGGTTCAAGGAGGTCATCCAGCTGACTTTACCAAGTGGAATTGGGATGTATTTGATATACATTTGCCTGACAACATGGAAAGGGGTTTTCCTCCTCCTTTCCCTCCAAGGTACATTCTACCGCTTTGAACTTCCAAGTATACCTAGTGACCTTTTAAAATGTAAACGTTTTCAGAAAATTGAAGGTTGCTTTCCTTGTATGCGCTTATTATCTTGACTACCTGAACTGCAAGGGATTTTTATATATTCATATGTTCCAAAGTCAGCAACTCTCCCGTTGGTTCATTATTGAATGTGCTATAAATGAAGTCTTTTGCAATTAAAAAGAGATTTGCCCACATCCAAGATGACCTTGTGACTCTCTGCTGATTGTGTCTGAGGACTTTTCCCCCCACATGTGGCCAGGCGGATGCACAGAGTTCAGCCTAAGGAGTAGGCTTTATGGTTAGATTTACACACAGTGTTTTTAATATCCCAGTGCTGATAAAATCAGCATCTTAGGCCAAGAGGAATGGAGGACAAACAGACTCGAGCTTCCAACATTCCTAACCATGTGTTCAGCTGTTTTGCATATGATTGCTTTATGCCCATATGCACTTTTAATAAGCAGTTAAGATTTTGCTACATTCCAAGGGATATTAAAATAAGAGAGGTAAGGGGGATTTTTATCCCAAGGAATCAGCCTAAGTTATTATTTTTTGGTGTATCTCATTGGCATTCAACACAAGTTATTGGGAATGGAGCGGTTGCTGGGGCAGCGGCTCTCATGCCCATAATCCTAACATCTTGGAAGAACAAGGCAAGAGGATCAGTTGAGCCCAGGAGTTAGAGACCAGCCTGGCCAACATAGTGAGACTTCATCTCTATGCGAAGTGTAAAAATTAACTGGGCCCGATGGCATGTTCCTGTAGTCTCAGCTACTCAGGAGGCTCAGATGGGAGGATAGCTTGAGTCCAGGAGGTTGAGGCTGCAGTGAACTGTGGCCATGATTATGCTACTTGCACTCCAGCCTGGGTGACAGACTGAGACCTTGTCTCAAAACAAAGAATGGGAAAGGCCTATCAGGTAGTTCATGATCCCTGGGGAAGGCACATAGGAAATCACAGTTGATTGTATGTTGTTCCCCATGATTTTATAGCTCTTTGCCTAATCATTTTTGCAGTATGAAAAATGGTACATGGTCAGGCAAGCCTCAATGGCTCACGCCTGTAATCCGAACACTTTGGTAGGCTGAGGTGGGTTTATCACCTGAGGTCAGGTGTTCAAGACCAGTCCAACCGACCAACATGGCAAAACTCCTTTTCTACTAAAAATACGAAAATTATCTGGGTGTGGTGGTACATACCTGTAATGTCAGCTAGTTGGGAAGCTGAGGCAGGAGAATAATTTGAACTCAGGAGGTGGAGGTTGCAGTGAACTGAGACTGCACCGTCACACTCCAGCCTGGGCAATAGAGCCAGACTCCATCTCAGGGGAAAAAAAAAAAAAAGAAAAATTATGCATGGTCAAATGGAAGGAAGTGCTGATTTTCAGAGTCCACATAGGGTTCTCGGAGAGGAAACAAGACTGCTGATCTTGTTCATGCAGCACTCAAATAGCACCATAGACTCAGATATCCCTTCATTCTTAGAGATCCCTTATGGTGGTGTGAGGCTGGCTTTTCCTGACTTGTTGCATAACCCAGGCTAAGGTCAAGAGCTGCCTCCATATTTACCTCTGCAGAGTAAGGAGTTGTCTCCACTATGGGAAGGTTGTGATGTTGGATTAAAATGACCGCTTAGCAGAGCACATTACGTGCCTTAGCCGTTCACTGTATCTATTTGTCTCATTGCTAATCCAGATGAATGCCTCTTCAGTGTATTTCAAATCCATTTTGATATCTAGCCCCTTGTTCCTATTTTGTTGTCCACAGAGAAACAAGCAGTTATTCCCTCAGTTTTTCAAGTCTGTTTGCTGGGGTAGAAGGAAGAGGAAAACACACACACCCTCTGACTTAAATTATGGTCTGTCCACCCTAGCTAGAAACAGCTTCCGTTGAACAAGCTAGTCAGATTTCCAGGATGCCAAGTTATATAAAAGAGGCTTAAAGCCAATAGTCCCTCTCCTTCCTGCACCCTCTTTCCACATGAATACTATGTGCAGCGGCTCCTCCAGAGTCTGATGTCCTTGTTCCTGTCCCCTTCCTTTCATCCTCAAGAATGAAAAAACCAGCCAGACGCAGTGGCTCACACCTGTAATCTCAGCATTTTGGGAGGCCAAGATGGGCGAGTCATTTGAAGTCAGGAGTTCGAGACTAGCCTGGCCAATATGGTGAAACCCCGTCTCTACTAAAAAATAGAAAAATTAGCTGGGCATGGCGGCACGTGCCTCTAATCCCAGCTACTCAGGAGGCTGAGGCATGAGAATCGTTTGCACCTGGGAGGCCGAGGTTGCAGCGAGCCAAGATCGCACCACTGCACTCCAGCCTGGGTGACAGAGTGAGACTCTGCCTCAAAAAAATAAGAAAGAAAGAAGAAACTTCCCCTACTCTGAGCCTGTCTGTCCCCTTCCCGTTCTTGTTGTTGTTGTTTGTTTTTGTGGTGGAGTCTTGCTCTCTTGCCCAAGCTGGAGTGCTGTGGCACAATCTCGGGTCACCACAACAACCTCTGCCTCCCGGATTCAAGTGATTCTCCTGGCTCAGCCTCCTGAGTAGCTAGGACTACAGGCATGCACAACCACACCCGTAAAGAAAGGGTTTCACCATGTTGGTCAAGCTGGGTCTCGAATTCCTGACCTCATGATCTGCCCACCTAAGCCTCTCAAAGTGCTGGGATTATAGGCATGAGCCATGACGTCTGGCACCCCTCCCCTTTTTTTTACTCTAGCCCTAAACATTTTTGTAGTTTGACTGCTTAACCAAACCACATCTCATTCCATTTGTCTTTCCTCTCTACCCTCAGTTCATTAGCCAACGATACTGATTATTAATGATCTCGATAGACCATCTATATAAACTGTAACCATTAGAGTTTACTTCATAGATGGATGTATTGTATTTGAACTAGTCATCATTTGAGGAAGGTCTTGCTGTGCAAAGTAAGCATTTTTTTGTGACAGGAAAACTAATGAGACTATAAAAACATATATTTTCCATTTTTGTTTTTTAGAGATGTGTTTAGATTTTGCAACTGGTCTGGAAACTGACTTAAATATCATTAAACTGCATTGGTGCTGGTCACATGGGCAGTCTCAGGTTCTGGAGGGGAGAGGGCAGGTGTCTTTGCCAAGGTGTTGAAAGAGCAACTCATGCAAAAGAACTGTCAGCAGAAAGCACAGGCTAAGGCTTTTCAAGGTTCCCCCTTCAGACCTAACAAACACCAAAAATAGTGCCCATGGCCCATATTAAAAAGGTTTTTGGCAGCTCAGATACATGTTTTAAAAGGAAAGGAAAAAGGAGGCATTGCAAGGATGTCTCCACACCTATGGAATCACTTAAAGTGTTTCTGCACACTGGCCAAGTTTTCTGCTAAGTGGCTCGTGGTGTGTGGAAACCAGCCAGATCTGCAACCTTCTGCCCAGAAGCTCGTGCAGGCCTTCTGCTGACTGGAGGACCACGACGGCAGGCGAGAAGCTGTCACTTGGCCAATCCAGAAAAAGTCTTAGCACCATATACCCATCTCTGTGACCCTTACCAGCAAGAGCAGCTGCTGCTTTAGAATGAAGAATTTGGCTTAAAACAGCAAAATGGACTTAAGTTTTCTTTTATTTCACTTAAAACTTAGATTTTTTTTTTAAACAAGAAGTTTATTTAAACAAGATACTTGGCTTGAAGGGAAAACTATTTAGGATTCTTTTTTTAGAGTAATTTATCCCTACTTAAAGACAGATTGCCCCTAGATGTAACAGCTATGTACAAAAAAGTTATAAAATTGTCATTGCTTTTACAATTAAAATTCTCCAGTTGAAGAAGGTATGCAAGGATTTTTGTTTTAGTTGTTAAAACAAGAGCAAAGTGACTTACTAGAATATAAAGAGTTGAATGAGCATGCCTCTAATGGAGAAAGGTTATATTTTTATTAAAAATACAGAAACAGTATTTTTCCCCATCCCATATCCACTTGATGTCAATCAAAACATACCATTGACTGTTTAGTTAAAAACACACACACACACAGAACAGGCAGGGCGTGGTGCCCCATGTCTGTCATCCCCGCATTTTGGGAGGTGGGTGGATCACTTGAGTTCAGGAGTTTGAGACTAGCTTAGGCAGCATGATGAAACCTCGTCTCAACAAAAAATACAAAAAATTAGCCGGTTATGGTGGGCAGCCTTTAGTCCCAGCTACACAGGAGGCTGAGCTGGGAGAAATGCTTGAGCCTGGGAGGTAGAGGTTGCAGTAAGCCAAGATTGTGCCATTGCACTACAGCCTGGGTGACAAAGTAAAACCCTGTCTCATTAAAAATAAAAAAAAAAATGGCTTGTGCACATGCAGCAATTTATGTACAGTAAAGGAATGAGGAAGGGGTAAATGAAATAGGGAAACCTATACTGTAGTAGTCAGGATGTGGTGGAACCAAGTTGCAGTTTTCTAATTGGGAATATAATCTTGGTCTGTAAGAACAGAGTTCTGGAGTAAAGAAGCAGGTTCCCCTTTCAGTAGACACCTGTTTGCTGCTGCAACACATCAATTGTATCTTCCTTCTCCATTTCCAAGTGTGCAAGTGTGTCTGTTTCATTGGTTGCCTATCAAATTGGAATCTGATCTCCCTCATTGACAAACCCTGTCATTGACAATAAGCTTCCATTAGTTTGCTAAGGTGTATGCCTCTTTCTGTTTTGTTTTTTGGGTTTTTTTGTTTGTTTTTTGTTTTGAGACAGAGTCTCACTCTATCACCCAGGATGGAGTGCAATGGTGTGATATCTGCTCACTGCAACCTCCACCACCCAGGTTCAAGTGATTCTTATGCCTCAGCCTCCCAAGTGGCTGGGATTACAGGCACATGCCACCATGCCTGGCTAATTTTTGTATTTTTAGTGGAGACAGGGTTTCAACATGTTGGCTAGGCTGGTCTCAAACTCCTGGCCTCAAGTGATCTGTCCACTTCAGCTTCCCAAAGTGCTGGGATTACAGGCGTGAGCCATTGCACCTGGACTAGTTTACTAAGTAGTGTATGCCTCTTAAACTGCATCACAGGCCAGGCGCAGTGGCTCATGTCTGTAATCCCAGTACTTTGGGAGGCTGAGGCAGGCAGATTACTATAGGTCAGGAGTTCGAGACCAGCCTGGCCAAGATGGTGAAACCTCATCTCTATTAAAAATACAAAAATTAGCCAGATGTGGTGGTATGTGCCTGTAGTCCCAGCTACTCATGAGACTGAGGCAAGAGGATCACTTGAGGCCAGGAGACAGAGGTTGCAGTGAGCCAAGTTCGCACCACTGCACTCCAGCCTGGGCGACAGAGCGAGACACCATCTCAAAAAATATACGTATATACAAAAATTAAACTTGCACCACAAAACCATCCTGCCCTGCTACCTTCTATATAATATAGATCATTGCTATACAAGATAGATCATTGCTCTATCTTGACTCCTTCCTTGGGCTTTTTGTTGGCCATGGCCAGCATCTCCTCAGCTGCCACTTCACAAAAGAGGTATCAGGTCACAGCCAGGAGTGGTGGCTCACGCCTCTGATCCTAACACTTTGGGAGGCCCAGGCGGGTGGATCACCTGAGGTCAGGAGTTCAAGACCAGCCTGGCCAACATGGTGAAACCCTGTCTCTACTAAAATACAAAAAAGTAGCTGGGTGTGGTGGCCTATTGTCCCAGCTATTTGGGAGGCTGAGGCAGGGGAATCACTTAAACCCGGGAGGTGGAGGTTGCAGTGAACCGAGTGCAGTGTTTGAGTGCCACTGTACTCCAGCCTGGCGACAGAGTGAGACTCTGTCTCAAAAAAAAAAAAAAAAAGTATCAGGCTTTCACCAAACCAGGAACAGCAGAAGTAGATAGTTTTATTTTTTTTTTTAAGTCATCAATAGTGTAAACACAGCTTTTATTAAGACAGAAACCTCTTAACCCAGGAAATAAAAATTATATGTCCCTTGATGTATGTCAACATGTAGTAGGTATATGCTTCAATAGAGCAAAGTTACTTTTGTAAGGCACTGAGAGTCAGGGTGGATTGCTCATA
The DNA here is from genome assembly GCF_009761245.1 of Sapajus apella. NCBI lineage: Eukaryota > Metazoa > Chordata > Mammalia > Primates > Cebidae > Sapajus > Sapajus apella. Next base: position 2,995,195 of record NW_022436943.1, on the reverse strand, counting down.
GTTCACCAGCAATGAGGGTTGGAGCCGCGTTTCTCTCTCAGGAAAAGCTAAGTGTGGCATCATCCTGCCTGCTACTTGCTAGTTATAGGTCTGGGCTGCGGTGTCTTAGCCCCTATTATCCAAGTGACATGTTCCAATTCCTGGACTCCTAGATGGGGATGTCCAAGCTGGGCTTACTCGGGCAGATCAGGCTTTACCTGTGCCTAAGGAAAGCCCTGGCTCTGAGAAGTCAAGGAAAAATGGGTCTGCTGTCTGTGACCAGCAACAGCATAAAGGACCATGTGGTCACGTGTGGCAGGGACCCCCCACCCCTTGCACCTGGTGTGCTGGCCTTTGTGTGATGTCCATTTTATACTTTTCTTTTTGAGTCAGAGTCTTGCTCTGTCGCCCAGGCTGGAGTGCAATGGTGTGATCTCGGCTCACTACAATCTCCACCTCCCGGGTTCAACAGATTCTCCTGCCTCAGTGTCCTGAGTAGCTGGGATTACAGGTGCCCGCCACCATGGCCAACTAATTTTGTATTTTTAGTAAAGATGGGGTTTCTCCATGTTGGTCAGGCTGGTCTCGAACTCCTGACCTTGTGATCTTCCTGCCTCAGCCTCCCAAAGTGCTGTGATTACAGGCGTGAGCCACTGCACCTGGTCCATTTTACTCATTTTAACTAAAGGAATGTTTAAACATTCTTTTCTTTATTTTCTGTTTTTTAAAAAATTCAGAGATAGGATCTTGCTATGTGGCCCAGACTGGTCCCGAACTCCTTGGCTCAAGTGATCCTCTTGCCTTGGCCTGTTGGGATTACAGGCATAAGCCACCACATCCCACCAAGGAATGCATTTGTAATTACTCTCTTTCTCTATTTTACTTCACAGGTGTTCCTTGACTTCTTTTTAACTATAGGTCTTTTATTAAATTTACCTTTCCTGCATTTAGTTGCCTTCAGTAAATAATAATAGCAGCTCTACATTCCAGTCTTCTCTCTTTTTTTTTTTTTTTGAGAGGGAGTTTTGCTCTTGTTGCCAGGCTGGAGTGCAGTGGTGCAATCTTGGCTCACCTCAACCTCTGCCTCCCAGGTTCAACCAATTCTCCTGCCTTAGCCTCCCAAGTAGCTGGGATTACAGGCATGTGCCACCATGCCTGGCTAATTTGCATTTTTAGTAGAGACAGGGTTTCTCCATGTTGGTCAGGGTGGTCTTGAACTCCCAACCTCAGGCGATTTGCCCGCCTCAACCTCCCAAAGTGCTGGGATTACAGTTGTGAGCTACCATGCCCGGCAGTCTTCTCTATCTTGATGCTCTGTTGACATTTTATTTTCATTGTGCCCCAAATGGAAAATTGTCCTCCCTTTTGCCCAGATATGCTCCTGTTGATTTAGTGTGTCTCTGTTGGTTCCCTCCCCGTCATTTTCATCTTCCTGACTTAAGATCACAGGTCCTCTTCGCCTTGCCGCTCTTTCTTTGCCTGTGGCTTCTACCCTTTTATGAGGTAGAATAACATTTACCATTTACCGACATGCTTCCGTAAATCATGTATGCAGACATACTGCATAGCACTTCAGATATATTAACTCTATCCCCATTTTACAGGTGAGAAAACTGAGGCTTTTAGAGAAAAATAACTGGGCCTAAGTCATATAGTAAGTGGCAAAGGACTTAAAATGCAGATTGAATACATCAAAGTGGTTAATGCATATTTTTAAGACATTTAGAATTTCACAATTCTGTACACATAATTTCTTGCTTCTTGTTAATAACCATCAATTTCTACTAATTTGACTTAATACATCCCAAGAAGGAAAGCAGTTTGTGCAAAGCTGTGTAAACTGTAAAGGTAGGGTAGATCTTCAACTTGAGGTTCATGTTACATAAGTAAAATGGTCAGTTTCCCATTTAATTTGACGGAAAATGCTCTGCAAGTATCAGCTTTTCCTTGTTATAAAGAATGTATTCAGGCAGGAAGAAGGATCAACAGAGATGAGCCTTTTAGAGTGTTAAATGTTTTTAAGGGAGGGATTTCCTTTTGAGGAAATTGGGCACCATTTTAAACTGCACTGGTCTATCTTTGTTGAGAAGAATATACATATTAAGATTTAAAGCATAATTCGGGCTAGTAAGTAAGCAGAATGGTAATATAATTTGTACTGTCTTGGAGGAATAGTATAGAACCACCTTATAACCCAACTTCCTTCCCTGCCCCTGCCCCAGAAAGCCAGTATTGCTGTCTATTTTCACACCTATCCAACAGAGACAGAATAGTCATTTCCCATGGGAGTGTAGGCTTTATTCTGCCCTGCTGAAGTTTATGCACTGTATCATCTGTGTCCCTGAGAGTTAAACATCCTTAAATATCTTAATAGAAAATCCAGGTATGAGCAGGCATCAGGACACATTGCAAACTT
>NW_022436943.1:2991726-2992400 GCF_009761245.1 Sapajus apella | reverse complement strand
GTAGCTGGGACCACAGGTGTGTACCACCATGTCCTGCTAATTTTTGTATTTTTAGTAGAGATGGAGTTTTGCCAGGTTGGCCAGGCAGGTCTTGAACTCCTGGCCTCAAGTGATCCACCCGCCTCAGCCTCCCAAAATGCTGGGATGACAGGCGTGAGCCGCCGCACCTGGCCCTGGGTGGCATTCATTTTATGTCTCCCGTGGCATCCTTAGCATCCCCAATCAAGGCATATCTTACTCTCTATGGTTACTGCTTTTCTTGTCTATAGTCCCCCAATAGATTATGAACTCATTGAGAATCTATGTGTTACTTACTGTTCTGTTGGTATATGGCACATGTCTGGCAGATAGAAGGAACTCAAAACATATTTACTAGAATAAAATAAGCACATAAGGAAAATTAAAGCCAGCTGTAATCCCACCCCAGTGACTGCAACAGATTATTAAAAACAACTCAGTGGGGCCGGGCGCGGTGGCTCAAGCCTGTAATCCCAGCACTGTGGGAGGCCGAGGCGGGTGGATCACGAGGTCAAGAGATTGAGACCATCCTGGTCAACATGGTGAAACCCCGTCTCTACTAAAACTACAAAAAATTAGCTGGGCATGGTGGTGCGTGCCTATAATCCCAGCGACTCAGGAGGCTGGGGCAGGAGAATTGCCTGAACCCAGGAGGC
>NW_022436943.1:2958679-2991626 GCF_009761245.1 Sapajus apella | reverse complement strand
CACTTTGGGAGGCTGAGACAGGCGGATCACCTGAGGTCAGGAGTTCAAGACCAGCCTGACCACACCTGGTGGTGTGCGCCTGTAATCCCAGCTATTCGGGAAGTTGAGGCAGGAGAATTTGTTGAACCTGGAGTGGGGGGGAATGGAGGTTTTGGTGAGCCCAGATCATGCCATTACACTCCAGCCTGGGGCAACAGGAGTGAAACTCTGTTTCAAAAAAAAAAAAAAAATTAGCCAGGTGTGGTGCATGCCTGTGGTCCCAGCTACCCAGAAGGCTGAGATGGAAGAAACCTGAGCCTGAAAGGTTGAAGCTGCAGTGAGTCGTGATTGCGCCACTGCACTCCAGCCTGGTCAACAGAAGGAGACCCTGTAAAAAAAAAAAAAAAAAAAAAGAAAGAAAGACAACAAAAGAAAAAGAGAACAAAAAAGAAAGAAAGAAAGAAAATCATTGATTCCTATAGATGATGCAAGGAGACCATGGGAGGGTCACTGCTCCAGCAAGCCTGCCAAAACCACAGCTAGCGTAGTGTGTACTGGGCTGGGGGGCTTCTGGGGGAGCATCTTGACTTTTAGAAGAAAGTTGTAAAGGTGATAACAGCAACACAGCCATAAAAGGATTGCTTTCCAAAGAAAGATTAAAGGCCCGCTAAGATGAGAGGCTACCTAATAGTCTGCCTAAATTTGAAACCAAAAGGAAACTGGCATTCTTAGCTCTTACTATTCTTATGATCAAGTCCCTTTCATGTGAGCTTAATTCAGTAGGAATCTGAATAAAAAATTAAATTGCTAGATGTGCCTCCTCTTAGGAGCTTTCTCTTTTCCCCTTCTTTTAAATCATTGTTATAGCAATAAATGACCAAATTTAAGACCTGTAGAATCCTGAGACATTGAATAAATGGGGGGAAATTGTCTGTAGCTAAAATGAAACTTAAGTATAGCAACCTGTTCACCTACTTCCTGGTCACTTCAGATTTAAATGAAATCCCTGTAAGACCATGCATGATAAACGTTGTTTGTCTTTCATCCTTTATAAGAGTATCACAAAATTCCAATAGTAAAAGCAATGTAAATTCCTCTGTGGTGGGTACCATAGACTCAAGCACAGAAATTCCCCCTGCAGGCAATTTCTGCAGTGGAAATGATTTTTGTTTTTTTTTCAGACCCTGTTTCACACTGTCACCCAGGCAGGAGTGCTCACTGCAGTCTCAAACTCCTGGGCTCAAATGATCCTCCCACCTCGGCCTCTCTCTTTTTTGGGGGGGGGCAGAGTCTCACTCCATTTCCAGGCGCCAGACTGGAGTGCAGTGGTGCGATCTCGGCTCACTGCAACCTCTGCCTCCTGGGTTCAAGCAATTCCCCTGCCTCAGCCTCCCAAGTAGCTGGGACTAAAGGCGTGTGCCACCATGCCTGGCTAATTTTTTTTAATGTTTTGTAGAGATAGAGTTCTTGCTATGTTGTCCAGGCTGGTCTCTAACTCCTGGCCTCACACAATCCTTCCACCTCAACCTTCCAAAGCACTGAGATTACAGGTATGAGTTACTGCACTTGGCCTTCCAACTTTGTTCTTTTTTATCAAGATTATCTTGGCTACTCTGAATGCCTTAAATTGCCATATGAACTTTAGCATCAACTTGTCAATTTCTGCAAGGAAGCCTCTGTGATTTCAATATGGATTATGTTGTATCTGTAGGTCAATTTGGGCTTATTGCTATTTTATTAAATCTTCCAATCCATGAATATGGAATGTCTTTCTATTTGTTTAGATCTTCTGTAATTTCTTTCAATAATGCTTGCAGCTTTTAGAGTATAGAGTTTCCACTTCATTTGTTGAATTTCTTTTTTTTTGTTTTTTTGAGATGGAGTTCAGCTCTGTTGCCCAGGCTGGAGTACAGTGACATGATATCGACTCACTGCAACCTCTCCCTCCCAGGTTCAAGTGATTCTCCCTGCCTCAGCCTCCTGAGTAGCTGGGACTGCAGGCTTGTGCCACTATGTCAGGCTAATTTTGTATTTTTTGGTTTTTGTTTGTTTGAGACAGAGTCTCGGTCTGTTGACAGGCTGGAGTGCTATAGGGTGATCCTGGCTTGCTGCAACCTCTACCTCCTGGATTTAAGCAATTCTCAGCCTCCCGAGTAGCTGGGACTACAGAAGCCTGCCACCACGCCTGGCTAATTTTTTGTATTTTAGTACAGATGGGTTTTCACCATGTTGGCCAGGATGGTCTCGATCTCCTGACCTCGTGATCTGCCTGCCTTGACCTCCCAAAGTGCTAGGATTACAGGTGTGAGCAACCGCACCCGGTCTATTTTTGTTATTCTCGAATCTCCATTTATTGAGCTCTGCCTGCATGCTGGGGGATCTTATAGGATAGAGGCACACAGACATTGCCCAAGTGTCTGGCAAACTGATTTAACACCAGGCCTCCCATGCAGACATAGACTCATTAATATCCTTGAGAGAAGGTAGACGGTGGAGTGTCACAAGAAAGAGGCTATTGGCTTCTAATAGCCGACCACTTCGTGCCAATTTCTAGGTTTAGGAATGAAAGAAGCAGCAATCTGTGTTGCTGAGCCAATGATTCCATAAATGGCAGGTCCATCCTCTGCTCCAAAGTGAAACCTAGTCTGCAGGTAGACAGGCAGTGTTTCAGCCTTGCCAGGATCCAAGAAAACAAGTCAAATTTGTACTTACCATTGCCTGTGCCTTAAGGCTTCTCACTTTATTATCTTACTCTTCAACATTAAAAAAAAAATCATCCATGTCGATGGGGTATCCTGAATAGGTCAAATGAGTTGTTCTACCTTGTGGATGATCTTCAGGTCTGCCAGAAAAAAATGAAGCAAAAGCAAGTTCAATATCCTGAAATATGAAGTCACAACAAACAAGGAAATGATTTCTGGGTTACGTTCAGCATGAATTGCAAGTTGATACTGCCCTGCCTACAGGGCTCCCCTCCCTGGGCTGGAGTCCAAGCTAATCCACTACCTTGCAACTTTCCCTTAACCTTGCATCTCCAGCTCCAACACATGGGCAGCTGGCCAGATATGAAGATGTTTCCTCTCCTACCCATCTACTGCAGGGGGATGGGGAGGAGCTCCAATAGTCTACATGGGACTCAAACACTGTCTGTCACCTAGGGAAACAGTGCAGGTGAGATGACATTGCAATTTTACATGTCTCCTCATGCAGTCAGCAGAGCTTTATTTTGGGTTATAAATCTGTGAAGCAACCTGTCTGTTCTTCAGTTTCCTCATACTGTACTCTGGTCCCCTTTGGATTTGACAGTCTCATTTCAATCTGCCCTCTAGGCCAGATAGCTAGATCTCAATTAAGAAGGATTCTAACGCAAAACAAAAAGTTCTAATGTTTACAAGGAGCAAAGGGATGCTTGTGTTTAAAGTCTATATTCGAGACTGTTCATGAGTGTGAGGCCTGGGTCAAATGACTCCTCCGACCCAAATCCTCACTCTACAATACTCTACGTGGAGACAGAAACTGAGAGTTGGTCCCAAGTATAGCTACTCAGGTTGTGATTCGTTTAAACAGATGTCAATTCCAGTTAACTCGTGAGCTCTTAGGAGCTCTCAGATAAGGTATACCTCATTCTTGTCTGCTTGCGTGAGTGCCCATATAAAAACAAAAAAATCTTTAAAAAATTTTTTTATTTTTTTAAGAGACGGGGTCTCACTATGTTGCCCAGGCTGGAGTGCAGTGGCTATTCACAGGCCTGATCCCCCAATGATCAGCACGGGAGTTTTGACCTGCTCCATTTCCAACTTGGGCTGGTTCACCCCTCCTTGGGCAACCTGGTGGTCCCCTACTCCCAGGAGGTCACCATATTGATGCTGAACTTAGTGCGGACACCCGATGGGCACAGCGCACTGCAGCCCAGAACTCCTCGACTCAAGCTATCCTCTAGCCTCAGCTTCCTGAGGAGCTGGGGCTACAGGCATGCGCCACCACACCTGGCTGAAAATCTTTTTTTTTTTTTTTTTTTTCTTTTTGAGACAGGGTCTCACTCTGTCATCCAGCCTGTAGTGCCAGTAGCTGGGATTACAGGCATGCACCACTATATTCAGCTAATTTTTGTATTATTATTATTTTTATTTTTTGGAGTCTGGCTTTGTTGCCCATGCTGGAGTGCAGTGGTGTGATCTTGGCTCACTGAAACCTTCGCCTCCCAGGTTCAAGTGATTCTCCTGCCTCATCCTCCTGAGTAGCTGGGGTTACAGGCTCCCGCCACCATGCCGGGTTAATTTTTGTATTTTTAGTAGAGATGGGGTTTCACCATGTTGACCAGGCTGGTCTCAAACTCCTGACCCCAGTGATCTGTCCACCTCAGCCTCCCAAAATGCTGTGTTTATAGGTGTGAGCCACCGCCCAGTCCCAGAACTAAACATCTTAACTCCACACTTCTGAATAAGGTTGTCTGTACAGCTAGCACATGGCAGGACCTCTAGTAGAAAAGGCAATTTTGGCCTTTTCCTAATCAAGAGCCTTAATTATCAACTTGCAATTCATCCTGAAGGTAACCCAGAAATCATTTCATTGTTTGTTCTGACTTCATATTTCAGGACATTGAATTTGCTTTTGCTTCGTTTTTTTTCTGGCAGATCTGACGATCATCCCACAAGGTAGAACAACTCATTTGACCTATTTGACTTGGCCCCAAGTGTACTTCGTAAGTGGGTTTCCTATTCTGAAGAATTTCAATTGAACTCCCTAGGGGAAAAACACCCATTTTAATTGGCATACAGGAGAGTCACTGGAATCAGTTACTAAATTACAATTTCCTTACAATTTGGAAGGGTTGGGGATTGCTATTGTTTTCCTGGTAAATTACTGGATCACACTGGTGTCTTGGAATAAGGCAACACATTTTAAATATAACTTTCCATAAACTGGAGCTCAACTTCCCCAGTTCCTAGGGGATTTTCACTGGCCCAGACTCAAGAAGAATTTTCTTCTATGGGATCCAAGACTTCAGAGACCAAACATTTCCTGAAGACTTTCCTCTGTTTTCTGACCTCCACCTACCTCCTCCCAAAGACATAACAAAAAAAACTATTTCTCATCAGTGCAGGCAGCCAAGAGTGCCCAGAGAGCTTAAGGTACTGGGTAAAGGAACAGGAATCCACAATTCTTTCTGGATATTGAAGTGCCATTGAGTTGCCTGATGGCTTGAGTATGTTAACCCCTTACTTCATGGCTGGAATTTTAATTACCCCTCCTGGAGCTTTCCTGAAGAATTGATTTTGTACATGACGTTTATTCGTATTTCAGGAACCAACTCTAACATCAAATAGGAGTGTTGGTTAATTACAAAACGAAGTCGGCCCAAAGCACCAAATTATCAGTCTGTGGCACGTCCAGAGGTTTTGAAACTAGTTAGTGCTGCTGCCTCTCCTGGTAGCTTGTTAAAACTTGAACTGGGTGCATTGGTTAGTGGTTTGGGAATAGAATTTTGGAGCATTATACGAGATGTCTTGGTCTGTTGTAGAGCCACTCACCCAGCCTTCAGGAGCTGGGGAGCTGGTAGAGTGGGGTGCTGGCCACTTTGACTGTCACCAGCCAATCCTGTCTTCTGCATCCCTCCAAGGCTCCGTGGGGACATCTAAGGTGAGGTTCCTCCAATTTGCTAAGTTGCAAATGTCTCAGCCCATATTTCAAAAGTCTTGTCTGAACTAGACTTTCCCTGCTCCCTCGGGGAAGGAATGTTGTCTTCTATCCATCCTGGCATCTTTACCCCCTCCCCACCCTGGGGCCTGGTCTCCAGCCAGTGGACGCTCTGTTAATATGAACTGGCACTGGTGGGGTGCTCTGGGTACTGCCAAGACAGCTCTTGGCGCTTGTCATCTGTTAGCCCAATTCTCACCACTTTTTTCTCCATCCCCGTCGTCAATGGGTGAGTCTTGCAGATCACGACCCAAAGCTCTAGATATAAGATTCCTGCCATATCTCCTTTCCCCCAGGAGACCCCTCCCCACACTCCCACCCCGACTGGTCCCTAAAGCTGCCTGTGTTCTTAGTCTGCGGCTTCCGACCCTTGAGTGATGCCCGCCTGGGCTCGGACAGGGACTGCGTGGAGCCAGGTGGCAGCAGGCAAGGCGCGCCGCCAGAGTGCCCAGCTCCCGGGGCTGCCTGCTGGGTGGGGCCGCCCTCGCCGCCGCTCTCTCTCCGCGCCTTCCCCATCCCCAAAGAGGACACCCCTCCTTCCCCACCCTCGCGCAGCACCGCCTCCCCCGCCGCCCGCCCGCCCGCCCTTGCCCAGCGCCTCCCAGGCAGCCGGCGAGCGAGCGGAGAGCTCTGGGATGGGACTTGGAGCAGGCGGCGGCGGAGGCAGCGGCAGCGGCAGCGGCAGCGGCTGGGACTCCGTCCTCGCCTCCCACGAGCGATCCCCGAGGAGAGCCGCGGCCCTCGGCGAGGCGAAGAGGCCAACGAGGAAGACCCGGGTGGCTGAGCCCCTGCCTCGCTTCCCAGGCGCGGACTGCTGCAGGTGAGCGCTGCGCGCTTTCCCCCGGCTCTGCGCGGCCGGGCGGCCCCGAGGTGCAGGCGGACAGACCCACAGACAGACAGACCGAGCCCTGGCTGCCCCGCGCGCAGGCGCCCTCCCCAGCCCCGCACTGCGGCCCCCAGCGCCCCTGGGACCCGGCGCCGCAGACCCCTCGGACCCCTCCGAGGACAGCGGAAGTGGGAAGGCGGCGCTGCCCGACCCCTCGGCCTGAGAAGTCCCGCCACCCGGGCCCGGAGAACTGGGCGCGCTCCCTGCGCAGGACGCGCCGCGCCGCAGCCGCGCCAGAGGGCCCCGTGGAGGCGCTGTGCCCCGCAGCGGGGACTCCCAGACCCGGGCCACCCAGACCCGGGGAAAGGGAGACTTGTTGAGCGGGTATGCGGGGTGATTCCTAGTCCAGGGACAGCCAATGGCTCCCTCTTACCTCTTTGGAACCTGATATTTTCATGCCCTTGTGATCTGGATTTTGTTCTTGGGTCTCTATGGCAGCCAAAGCTCCAGCTTCCCTATACTGTGGAAGAGGGAGAGAAAGGGGAAGGCATTTTGTAGTAGTTGCTAGAAACCCCAGAACAGTTTGGAGCCGTTTGGGGAGAGGACAGAGAAATGGGGGCTGTCCCTGGTAGAGTCTCCAGGACTGGGGGCACAGGAAGGTGCTCTCCTCAGAGACACACACGCCCACCCTGATCAAACCCAATTGACCAAGTTTCAAATTGTCATAAATCAGGAAGCCACAATGCATCTGCGCCAAGCTTGGGTCAGCCTGCTTGGGTTCCAACCCCAGCTGTGAAGTTTACAGAGTTGATAACTTGAAGCTACCCAACTACTGTATGCCTCAGTTTCTTCATCTGTCTAATGAGGATGGTAATATCCACAGGGCTGTGAGGATTAAATGAGATATGGCAAGTGAAGTCCTTAGAACTTCTCCAGGAGCATCCTAAGATTAGGTGAGCTCCATCGCTTGTCTTTCCAGAAATAGCAAGAGCTGCTATGAGCAATGAATGTACCTCTTCCCCACTTCAGAAAGAGGCTCTCCATGGATACGCGAGGGTGGCAGATAAGAACTGGCCTGTATTCAAATGCCATTTCCTTGCCGGAGTCCACTCGGGCACAGTTCTCCCTGTGTGCTTCCAAAGGGATAACCTCATAAAACCATGTCAAATTACCAAGATGGGTTTATAGTCTGGAACGTTTCCTCTCAGCCCCTGAAACTTGGTGCTTAGAATCCTCCGTGGAGAACGAGATACTTGTGGCTCTTCACCTTGCAGTTTTCTATCTGTCCACACTTTTTACTTTTATTTCTGCCAATAGAATTGAATTTCAGGCCCCCAAGTTACCAGGACACTGTCTTCTATAAATCGGGGCTCTGGGGTTCCTTGTTCCCAGAGTGCAGACCCAGGCAACCTAGACCCATGAACTCACTTGCTGGAGGTGTCAGAGCAGAGTCCAAATCTGAAACGCCCTTGAGCAGCTGTCATGCCCTAAGCTCTTATCAGCAAATGCCACATGTCTTTGTTTAGCAAAAGGTAGTTAAAAGCATGGTAGTTAAAAGGTAGTTTAAAACTGAGATTTAAAGAAAAGGAGAGATATTTGCTCTTTGAAATAAGAGAGCCACTGGAAGTTTCTGGGGAAAAAAATTCCACAGTTTATATAAAAATAGTTCTAGCTGGCACCTAAGAGAGGACAAGGGGTGAGGTGGGGAGAGGAAAAGGGGAAAAGAGGTTTAGAACTCAGGAAAAGCTGGCTGAAGAGGGTGTGGAGGGTATAACACTGGCTTGAGCAAGGTGTTGGGGTGTGAGGCTGAACAAGCAATGGGAGAGGTGAGCGGGAGAGGTTTAAGACCAGTCAAGTAGCGGGGTGCGGTGGGTCATGGCTGCAGTCCCAGCACTTTGGGAGGCAGAGGTGGGTGGGTCACCTGAGGTCAGGAGTTCGAGACCAGCCTGACCAACAGGGAGAAACCCCATCTCTACTACAAATACAAAATTAGCCGGGTGTGGTGGCACAGGCCTGTAATCCCAGTTACTCAGGAGGCTGAGGCAGGAGAATCACTTGAATCCAGGAGGCAGAGGTTGTGGTGAGCCAAGATCGCGCTCACCATTGCACTGCAGCCTGGGCAACAAGAGCAAAACTCCGTCTCAAAAAAAAAAAAAAAAAAAAAAATCCCAGTGCTGCTCCTGGGACTCGCTGCCCTCTGGTCTGTAGCACATGCAACAGCGTCCATTTCAGGGATTCCCTGTCTTCTATGGAAGCTATGGAGGACTCCCCTGCTTAAAGCATATGGGGAGGTAACTCAAGAGGGCCAGGAAAAGAGGGAGGCTGAGCATATGCCAAGGGGAGAATGGGGTATGTGGTTGCTGTGGCTAGTGAACAGTGCCAGGGAGGTCCTTCCAAGGGGCCCCTTGCCACTTGGAGCTTCAGCCCATGAGGCCATCCTTGAACCCTGGCTTGCATTCGGCAGACAGCACTCACTGCCTGAAGGGGGCTCAGGTGGAATGACAGGGCTGGGCCGAATTCCAGAAGCCTGGGCTGTTGCCAGTAACTTGTGGTAATGACTATGACAGTGGCTTTGACATGGATGAGATGGAGTGGGGGTACAACCCAAAGCACACTGCTCTTGGCGCCCCAAGGATCTGGGTTCCAGTCACAGCCCCTTATACCTGCAAAGATTTTGGAAAGTTACTTAGACTCTCTGTGCGTGACATCTGTTTCTTCATCTGTAAATGAGGAATAGGATTTTTGGGAGAATTAGATTAGTTAACATGTGTACAGTTCCTAGATCAGAATAAATGCTCAATATTTCTTAGCTTTGCTTACTATTATTGTCTGAGCCTCGGTTTTATCATCTGTCAAATGGGTGTGATACTATGTCACAGGTTTGTTGTAAGGGTTAAATGAAATAATTAATGTGAATTTATACAACAGTGTGTGAAGGATGTAAAGTACTCAAAGTGAGTCAATTGAAATGGAAAATTTCACAAAATACCTGCATGTAAAAATCAGTGGGCAGGTGGACCAGCTAACATTTTTGGAAAGTTATTCTTTTTTTTTTTGAGACGGAGTTTCGCTCTTGCTACCCAGGCTGGAGTGCAATGGCCTGATCTCGGCTCACCGCAACCTCTGCCTCCTGGGTTCAGGCAATTCTCCTGCCTCAGCCTCCTGAGTAGCTGGGACTACAGGCACGCGCCACCATGCCCAGCTAATTTTTTGTAGTTTTAGTAGAGATGGGGTTTCACCATGTTGACCAGGATGGTCTTGATCTCTTGACCTCATGATCCACCCGCCTCAGCCTCCCAAAGTGCTGGGATTACAGGCTTGAGCCACCGCGCCCGGCGGAAAGTTATTCTAAAAGTACTGTTAGAGGAACTTTTATCTACTTACAGAAAGTGGGGCTCACTGCCCATGGGGATACACTGTAGTTATTTTATGTTGTTGTATTAGTTACCTATTGCTGCTATAACAAATTTCACAAACACAGTGGTTTAAAACAACCCAAAGTTGTTATCTTGTGTTTCTGGAGTTCAGAACTCTGAAATGGGTTTCATAGAGCTAAAATCAAGGTGTCAACAGGGCTCTGTGGTTCCTTTTTGTAGGCCCTTGGGAAAATGTTGTTCATTTTCTAACTTCTAAAAGCTGACTTCATTTCTTGGCTCCTGGTTCCTTCTTCCATCCTCAAAGCCAGTAACAGCATCTTCCGGCCCTTCTTCCCATCCTGACTCTCCTGTCTCCCATTTACAAAACCCTACCTAGAAAATCTGGGCTAATCACTACATCTCAGAATTCCTAAGTTAATCACATCTGGAAAGTCCCCCCTCCCCACACCTTTTTTTATTTCGAGACAGAGTCTCGCTCTAATACCCAGGCCAGAGTGCAGTGATGTGATCTCAGCACACTGCAGCCTCCCCCTCCCAGGTTCAAGCGATTTTCCTGCTTCAGCCTCCTAAATAGGTGGAATTATGGCCATGAGCTACCACGCCCAGCTAATTTTTTGTATTTTTAAGAGAGACAGGGTTTCACCATGTTGGCCAGCCTGGTTTTGAACTCCTGACCTCAGGTGACCTGCTCACCTTGGCCTCCCAAAGTGCTGGGATTACAGGTGTGAGCCGCTGTGCCTGGCCCAAAGTCCCTTTTGCCATGTAAGGCAACACAGTGACAGATTCTGGGGATTAGGACATAGACATCTTTGAGGGGCATTATTCTATCTGCCAGAAATATTAGAGTATTAGACTGGGCATGATGGTAAGAACCATTTAGAAAAAAGAAATACTAGAGTATTAGAGAAAATGATCTAAATCAAAGAGTTTCAGCTCACTTCTGTTTAGGGCTTCTCCCTCTTCCCAACAGTTAGGTGAGTTTGTTTTCATATGTCTTTTTTTTTTTCTTTTTGAGACAGAGTTTTTCTCAGAGTTGCCCAACTAATTTTTGTATTTTTAGTGGAGACAATTTCACCACGTTGGCCAAGCTGTTCTCGAACTCCAGACTGTGCAATCTGCCCACCTTGGCCTCCCAAAGTGCTGGGATTACAGGCATGAGCCACTGCACTCAACCGTATTTGCCTGTTTTTTTAAGCAAACTTTTCTTTTTTTCTTTTGAGACAGGGTCTGACTCTGTCACCCAGGCTGGAGTGCAGTGGTGTGATCCCAGCTCACTGCAACCTTGCCTCCTGGGCTCTAGCTAACCTCCTACCTCAGCCTCTTGAGTAGCTGGGACTACAGGTGTGTGCCACCATGCTCAGCTAATTTTTGTATTTTTTTTGTAGAGACAGGGTCTCACTATGTTGTCCAGGCTGGTCTTGAACTCCTGAGCTCAAGCAGTCTGCTCACCTCGGCCTCCCAAAGTGCTAGCATTACAGGCTTGAGCCACTGTGCCTGGCCTACAAACTTCTTATTGAAGTTTACATACAGAAAAGTACGCTAATCAAGGATGCAGCTGGAGTAATTTTCATGACATAAACCCATGTGTAACCAGTATTTTGATCAATAAATAGAACATTGCCAGCACTCAGAATCCCCCCTCAGCCCCTTTCTGTGCACTAACACCCCAAGTATAACCACAATCCTGATTCCTATGATTGTAGATACATTTTGTCTATTTTTGAATGTTATTTTGTTGAATATTATATTTGTAAATTTCTCATGTTATCATATGCCATAATTAATTCTTTTTTATTGCTGTGTAATATCCTATTTTATGGCCACATCACAATTTTTCTGTACTATAATGGGCCATTGAGATTGTTTCCACTCACACTTTTTTTTTTTTGAGATAAGATCTCTCTCTGTCACCCAGGCTGAAGTGCAATAGCATGATCATAGATCACTGCGGCCTCTACCTCCTGGGGCTCAAGGAATCCTCCCACCTCAGCCTCACAAGTAGCTGGGACTGTAAGTGTGTACCACTATGCTCAGCTAATTAAAAAAAAGATTTTTTTTGTAGAGACGAAGTCTCACTATATTACCTAGACTGGTCTCAAATTCCTGGGGTCAAGTGATCCTCCCCCCTCAGCCTCCCAAAGTGCCAGGATTACAGGCATGAGCTTCTGCTCCTGGCCCACACTTCATTTTGAAAGGGAGTGACTACCTACCTATATCTCAGCTATCATAAATGCAACTCAACCTGCAGATATTCAGAGATATCATATAGAGCAACAAGGCTGGAATGGAGGTGACGATGAGGAGCGTGTGTGTGTGTGTGTGTGTGTGTGTGTGTGTGCATGCGTGCACGCTCATGTATGTTTTGTCAGGGTTGGTCAAGGAGCTGTTGAGGTTAGCATTGTAACATAGAGCCAGATTATGGGGCTTTGTATGCCAAGCTAAGCAGTCTGGATTCAATCCTATTAGTATATGGCAGCCACTGACAGTTTTTGAGCAGAAGAATCATAAGTAAGGATGATACTGTGTCTGGAAGATTGTATTTAGCACTGGTGCCAAATGCATTCATTAGGAGAGACTTAAAAACGGTCTACTGATTAGGATTAAGTTCAGCTGCAGGTTACAGAAAAAATGAAATGACAGTGGCTTAAAGAAAGAAGTTTATTTCTGTCTTGTGTTCAAGAAGTCTAAGGCAGTGAACTAAAGTGTGTGTGGGGTAAAGGCCCCACACTCTGTGCCTGGTTGCTTTTAGCTCGTATAGCTTTCCATGCAGTCTCACCCAGGATTTCGGGATGACTGCTGGGTCTCCAGCCAGGACATCCTTCCTCCAGGCATTAGGAAGGAAAAAAGAATGGGGGAGTGCTACCATCCTCCCTTTTAAGGACATGTTTCAGAAGTTGCACATGCCACATCCACTTCCATCCTGCCAGCAGTTAGTCACCTCGTAGGGAAGAGGGGAGGACGAGAACTTGTCTTTATTTCAGCCCATCCATCCATCACCTGTCCAGTTGCCAAGTGAGGGTTCTATTGCAAAAGCAGAAGGACAAGGAAGGCATGGAAAACAACTAGCAGTGTCTGCCAATACCTCTGCAGTCTCTCTGATGTGCATAATGGCCAGGACTAGGGCTATGATCGTGGTAGGGATGGAAAGGGAATGGGGACATGAGAGACATCACAGGCAAAAACCACGCTCAGTGCTTGGTTAGATGGGAGGGAAAAAAGATGTGGGAGGAATGACCGTGGATACTGAAATAGAAGATAAGGAGTTTTCCCAAAAAAAGTATTTATTGAAAAAGAGGAAATTGCCTTTTATTTGAATTTCAGCAAAGTCTCTCCAAGTATAGGGAGTCCTGTCAAATATTTTGAACAAAGTACTGTTAGGAGGAGACATATTAGCATGAAATGACCTCAATCAGTGCTAACTTGGAATACTTATAGAAATCAATTGACCAAAATTAGTGGGTGGATCAATTGAGGTCAGCAGTTTGAGACCAGCCTGAGCAACATGATGAAACCCCATCTCTACTAAAAATACAAAATTAGCTGGGAGTTGTGGTGGGTGCTATTCTGGAGGCTGAGAAAGGAGAATTGCTTGAACCCAGGAGGCAGAGGCTGCAGTAAGCTGAGATCATGCCATTGCACTTTAGCCTGGGCAACAAGAGCAAAACTCCCAACAACAACAACAACAAAATTGATGTTAGAGAGTCAGGTAAGGCAGTTGAAGACATTGTTTTATGGAATATTTATAAAATGAAAAAAGCAACTTTTCTAAGTTAACACATTATTTTATAACTTAAAGTGTTTTAAATATGTATTTGTGACTAAATTGATACATTATTATAAGTAGATATTTGATATTTCATCTATATCCTTTAAAATATTCAAGTTGACCAAGAAATTCTATGTGAAGCCTTCTAATCAGGAAGATGGGAGCCAGGCACTGTGGCTCATACCTGTAATCCCAGCACTTGGGAGGCCAAGGCTGGAGGATCATTGAACCTAGGAGCTTGCGACCAGCTGGACAACATGGGGAAACTCCATCTCTACAAAAAAAAAATACAAAAATGTGATGGTGCTGGCCTGCAGTCTCAGTTATGGGGGCGGGCTGAGGCAGGAGGGTGGCTTGAACCTGGGAGGACAAGGCTGCAATGAGTTATTATTGTGCATCAAGGCTGCAAGGAGCCATTATTGTGCAACTGCACTGCAAACATGGGCAACAGAGCAAGATTCTGTAAAAAGAGCTGGGCGTGGTGGCTCACGCCTGTAATCCCAGCACTTTGGGAGGTTGAGGTGAGCAGATCACAAGGTCAGGAGTTCGAAACCAGCCAGGCCAATATGGTGAAACCCCATCTATACTAAAAATACAAAAATTAGCCAGGCATGGTGGTGTTTAGTCCCAGCTTCTCGGGAGGCTGAGGCAGAATAATCGCTTGAACACAGAGGTTGCAGTGAGCTGAGATCGTGCCACTGCACTCCAGCCTGGGTGACAGAGTGAGACTCTGTCTCAAAAAAAAAAAAAAAGGAAGAAGAAGACCAGGCTTAGTGGCTCACACCTGTAATCCCAGCACTTTGGGAGACTAAGGTGGATGGATCACCTACAGTCAGGAGTTCGAGAACAGCTGGCCTACGTGATGAAACCCCATCTTTACTAAAAATGCAAAAAATTAGCTGAGCGTGATGGTAGGCGCCTGTAATCCCAGCTACTCGGGAGGCTGAGGCAGGAGAATCGCTTGAACCCGGGAGGTTGAGGTTGCAGTGAGTCAAGATCACGCCACTGCACTCCAGCCTAGGCAACAAGAGCAAAACTCCATCTCAAAAGAGAAAAAAAAAAAATAAATAAGGAAGATATTATTCTCCTATTACAGTTCCCTACATTCAGGCAAACACAGTACGTAGAGGAAGACATGGGCTTGATTTTGGTACTTGTTGGATGCAGAACCAGGGCCAGTTGCTTCAACTAAATATTTTATCAGTTAATGAAAGATCAATAAATATGTTTGTTCAAATTAATAATTTTTTTAAAAAATTATTTCCACCTAGATTTCAGAGGAATAATGTTTTTTTTTTGAGATGGAGTTTTGCTCTTGTTGCCCAGGCTGGACTGCAATGGCACTATCTTGGCTCACCGCACCCTCTGCTTCCTCGGTTCAAGCGATTCTCCTGCTTCAACCTCCCAAGTAGTTGGGATTACAGGAATGCACAATCATGCCCAGTTAATTTTGTATTTTTAGTACAGACAGGGTTTCTCCATGTTGGTCAGGCTGGTCTTGAACTCTGGACCTCAGGAGATCCACCTGCCTCGGCCCCCCAAAGTGCTGGGATTACACGCGTGAACCACAGCACCCAGCTGATTTAATAATTAAAAAAAATTATTCACACAATTTGGTACCTAGCACAAGGAGCAAATAGAGGTGACAAGGTGTGTGCTGCAGCAGACAACAAAACCCATTGTCAGGAGTGTATGAAGCAGTCAATTCCCATTGGCAAAGTGAGAGAATATTTATAGCATGAGTGACATGTGAGCCGAGGCTTGAGGACTGAATGCAATTTCGATGAATGTAGAATGTAGATATTTCAGGCCGAGGGACCAGCATGGATGGAGGCACCCCACTATGACAAGAGTCTGAGTTCTTCAAGCCCTAATGGGGAGGCTGGGCTGGATGTGGAGGCCGCCATGGTCAGAGAGGCGGGCAGTGGTCGGAGAGCCTTGAATGTTAGCACTGCACAGTGAGGCCACAGACAGATTCAAAACAACAAGGGAAGGGCCAGTAGATGAGGGACCAAGGCAGGGAGGGCAGTTCTGAGGCTCCTTGGAGTCTGGTTGAGAAGGGATAAGGGTCGAACATTTGCTGCAGCAGTGGGAACCATCAGGAGGCCTGGACAGGGCAGCCGTGCAGAGGTGGGAACACCAGAATTCATCTACTCACAAATGTGATGAGGATGCAGAGGACATGTGGAGGCTGGCTCCAGGTTTCTGGTCTGGATGGCTGGGCGGATGGGATTAGCATAACCATGAAAGGATATGAGGAAAAGATGACTTTGTGTCTGGACAGGCTGAGTTGGCAAGCAGGCCTGCACCACGGGTTGGAAGTTACAAAGAGCAGCATCAGGTCAATATCGAGGAGAACTGAAGTCTAACATTTAGAGCTGCCTGCAGATCCTGGATGGCCTTGCATCCCACCCACAGATTGGTTTCCCATTTGCTGGGGATTCCAGCGTTAGGCAGGAGACAGGAAGGTACAGCCTGAGATTCACGCAGCTCCAGTATTGCATGATTCTCTGTAAACACATAGAACAGTTGGTGTACCTGGTTATGCTGACAGAGAGGTCTTGGGCAAAACTATTGAGCCTGATGTCTAAGAACTTTTCATTAGGAAAACTTTTTTTGAGACCGAGTCTCGCATTGTCACCCAGGCTGGAGTGCAATGGCTCGATCTCAGCTCATTGCAGCCCCTGCCTCCCAGGTTCAAATGATTCTTCTGCCTCAGTCTCCCAAGTAGCTGGGATTATAAGCATACACCACCACAGCCAGCTAATTTTTGTATGTTTAGTAGAGATGGGATTTCACCATGTTGTCTAGACTGATCTCAAACTCCTGACCTCAAGTGATCCACCGTTCTTGGCCTCCCAAAGTGCTGGGATTACAGGCATGAGCCAACATGCCCGGCCTGAAAATCTCTTTTTCTTAAGTGGACTGACTGCCTGAGAGGGGCCAGGGTAGAACCCTGGCTCTGCCAGTTAATGAGCTCTGAGGTCTTGGGACAAGTCTTTCCACCTGTAAATCTTAGCGTTCCATCCACAAAATTTGAAACTCATCTGCCTCACAGAATGATTGTGGGGATCAAATGAGATGGTGCTGTCCAAACTGCCCAGTTCACTGGCTGGCCCATCACAGGCACTTAACAAATGTTAGTGTCCGGCCTCCTTTCCCTTCTTGTCTCCAGGTGGGGTTACCACTGGACGGGGGATCTTGCCACCTTCTTTGGGATGGCAGGATCTTGCCAATGGTCTGGTTTAGGCTGAGAAACTTGGCTTCCAGGCCATGCCTCTCATTCTATGGATGACTAGTGAAAGCCCAGAGAGTTGTCACCTAGGTGAGGTCACATAGGTGTGCAGAACCAGGCCTCTCGTCTCAAGGCCCACAGCATACAGTTCTGGCTCTGGAGGGAATTCTCGCCTGTTGGTTTACTGCAACAGTGATGCTTAGAAGAACCCGTAGCTGAGACAGAACAATCTCCTTCTCTCTCTTCCCCTACCCGCTTGGTAAAGTTAAATGAAAAGACTCATTGTCCCATCGAGAAGAGAAAAATTGCTGAAACAAAAGTCAAAGCTGTTGTATTATTTTAAAATATTCTTTCCATGTTCCCAAATGCTTCATGGAATCTGTTCAGATTGAATTAACTTCTATTTCTCAGCACAGCAATTCTTCCTAGATGCCCATACACGAAAGGGACCGTTCTCAAACCATTCCGTTTTCCAGTTAGAAATGGGTCCTGATCTTCAAATGCTGACAGCTGTAAATGCCAAACTAAGAAACAACCATTGAGATGGATACATGCACTGATTTAATTTTTTCTTGTTTCATTGCCATTGCCGTTTTTAGGAAAAAAATCTATCTTGGCCGGGCGCGGTGGCTCAAGCCTGTGATCCCAGCACTTTGGGAGGCCGAGGCGGGTGGATCACGAGGTCAAGAGATCGAGACCATCCTGGTCAACACAGTGAAACCCCGTCTCTACTAAAAACTACAAAAAATCAGCTGGGCATGGTGGCACGTGCCTGTAATCCCAGCTACTCAGGAGGCTGAGGCGGGAGAATTGCCTGAACCCAGGAGGCAGAGGTTGCGGTGAGCCGAGATCGCGCCATTGCACTCCAGCCTGGGTAAAAAGAGTAAAATTTTTTCTCTCTAAAAAAAAAAAAAAAAAAAAAAAAATCTATCTTGTCTGGTATTAATATTGCCATACTGATTTTATGTTGGTATCTATATTGTATCCTTTTCCCCATTTCTTATTATTTATCTTTTATTTTATTTTATTTATTTATTTATTTTGAGACAGAGTCTCACTCTGTCACCCAGGCTGGAGGGCAATGGCACAATCTCGGCTCACTACAGCCTGCACCTCCCAGGTTCAAGCAATTATCCTGCCTCAGCCTCCCGAGTAGCTGGGATTACAGGCATGTGCCACCATGCCTGGTTATTTTTTTGTATTTTTTGTAGAGACAGGGTTTTGCAATGTTGGCCGGGCTGGTCTTAAACTCCTGACCTCAGGTGATCCACCCACCTCAGCCTCCCAAAGTACTGAGATTACAGGCGTGAGCCACTATGCCCAGCCATTATTATTTACCCTTTTTTAAATTTTTGAGATGGAGTTTTGCTAGTTTTGTATTTTTAGTAGACATGGGGTTTCTCCATGTTGGTCAGGCTGCTCTCGAACCCCCGACCTCAAGTAATCTGCCCTCCTCGGCCTCCCAAAGTGCTGGGATTACAGACATGTGCCACTACACCCAGGCTATTTATCTTTTTTACAAGCCCACAACTAATATCATAATTCCTTTTTAAAATTTATTATTTTTAATTTACTTTCTTTAAAAATATTTTATATTAAAATTATTCCTACTTAAAGGAATCTTAGAAGAGTTCATGTTAGTTTTCAAGTCACTGTAAGATTTTCTTTTTTTTGAGGCAGGGTTTTGCTCTGTCACCCAGGCTGGCGTGCAGTGGCGGCGATCCTGGCTCATTACAGCTTCAGCCTCCTGGGCTCAAGTGATTCTCCCACCTCAGCCCTGCCCCCAAGTAGCTGTTCTAAGTTTTCTTCCTTTGTGCCACCATGCCTGGGTAATTTTTGTATTTTTTGTAGCAATGGGATTTTGCCGTGCTGCCCAGGCTGGTCTCAAACTCCTGGGCTCAAGGGATCACTTGACCTCTGAAAGTTCTGGGATTCTGAGTATGTGCCACTGTGCCCAGCTAAGGTTCCAGTTTCTTCACATCCTCACCAACACTTGGTTACATCAGTCTTTAAAATTTTTTTTTTTTTTTTGAGACGGAGTTTCGCTCTTGTTACCCAGGCTGGAGTGCAATGGCGTGATCTCGGCTCACCGCAACCTCTGCCTCCTGGGCTCAGGCAATTCTCCTGCCTCAACCTCCTGAGTAGCTGGGATTACAGGCACGCACCACCATGCCCAGCTAATGTTTTTTGTATTTTTAGTAGAGATGGGGTTTCACTGTGTTGACCAGGATGGTCTCGATCTCTTGACCTCGTGATCCACCCGCCTCGGCCTCCCAAAGTGCTGGGATTACAGGTTTGAGCCACTAAAATTTTTTAAAATAATTTTTTCATATTCCCAGGTCACTATTATACTCTTAATTTTATTTATTCTAGTGGATTTGTTGTGGCATCTTCTTATTGTGCTTTTAATTTGTATTTTTCTAATGACTAAAGATGTTGAACATCTTTTCGTATGTTTATTTGTCATCCAGATATCTTCTTTGGTAATGTGACTGTTCAAATCTCTTGCGCATTCTGAAGTGGGTTGTTTGTCCTCTTCTTGAGTGATAAGAGTTTATATAGTCCTAGCTGGGCAAGGTGGCTCACACCTGTAATCCTAGCACTCTGGGAGGCCAAGGCGGGTGAATCACCTGATGTCAGTAGTTCTAGACCAGCCTGGCCAACATAGTGAAACTCCATCTCTACTAAAAATACAAAAATTAGCCAGATGTGCTAGTGCACACCTGTACTTCCAGCTACTCAGCAGGCTGAGGCAGGAGAATCACTTGAACCCAGGAGGTGGAGGTTGCAGTGAGCCAAAATTAAACCACTGCACTCCAGCCTGGGTGACAGGGCAAGACTCCATCTCAAAAAAAAAAAAAAAAGCGTTTATATAGTCTGAATAGAAATAATGGATCAGATACATATTTTACAAATATTTTCTACTAGTCTGTGACTTGTGATGCTATTGCATTTTGTTTGTTTGTTTGTTTGGAGACACAGCCTCATTCTGTTGCCTAGGCTGGAGTGCAGTGGCATCATCATGGCTCACTGCACCCTCGACCTCTCGGGATCAAAGCAGTCTTCCAGTCTCAGCCTCCCAAGTAGCTGGAACTGCAGGTGTGTCCCACCCTGTTCAGCTAATTTTTGTATTTTTTATAGAGATTGGGTTTTGCCATGTTGCCCAGGCTGGTCTCAAACTCCTGACCTCAAGTAATCTGCCCTCCTTGGCCTCCCAAAGTTCCAGGATTACAGGTGTGGGCCACTGTGCCTGGCCAACAGAATATACTATTAATTGGTTTGATTACAGAATAATACCAATAATCATAACAGCAAGAACAGGCTGAGTGTAGTGGCTCATGCCTGTAATCCTAGCACTTTGGGAGGTCGAGGTGGGCGAGGAGTTCAAGACTAGCCTGGGCAACATGATGAAGCCGTGCCTCTACTAAAATACAAAAAATTAGTTGGGCATGGTGTAGCACACCTGTAGTTCTATTTACTGGGGAGGCTGAGGCATGAGAATTGCTTGAACCTGAGAGGCAGAGGTTGCAGTGAGCCGAGATTGTGCCACTGTACTCCAGCCTGGGCAACGAGTGAGTCTCTGTCTCCAAATAATAACGACGACGACAACAACAAATAGCTAATGCTTCTTCAGCACTTACTATATGCCAGGCAGTGTTCGAAGTGCTTTAAATGCATCTAAATACGAACCTATTTATTCAATATAACAATTACGTCTACTGTTATCTCCATTTTAAAGATAAGGAAACTGAGGTCAAGAGAGGGTAAGCAACCTTCTCAGGTTTAGACAGCTAGCATTATTTTGCTTTATTTTTCTCTGTATCGTTCCAATTTTAGTAGATGTACTGCCGAATCGAGCACTGCTTTATTTTTAAATCCTCACTCTTCAGCTATCCTCATTGCCTTTCGGTTAGCAACGGTGACTTGAAAGTACAAACATTTCTTGAAATCCCCAGTAAACCCAAACCACATGCAACGGGGCATGTTTTTTGGAAATAATCACACACCACATCATATTCCAAGTGTTTAAGTGCAAATGGGCCTTGAGAGCATGTTGTATACATTTTGAAACAAATAAGCCTGACTTTTTATCTGCTCAGTTTGGAGAAACGGGAATAGCAATAAAATAATAAATCACGTATAAATGATGCAACACACTGAATAGTGTTTTGTAAAATAAGGTGAGGACGGCGTACACCTGAAGTCCCAGCTACTCAGAGGCTTAGGTGGGAGGATCACTGGAGTTCAGGAGTTCCAAGAGGCAGTGAGATATTGTGCCACTGCACTCCAGCCTAGGTGACAGAGTGAGACCCTGTCCCCCAACCCCTAAAAAAAACCCCAAGATGTTAAATAGCAAGGCAGCTTGAAAGTAAATAGTAAGTTCAGGATTTGAGAAAGAGGCAAGATGTTTTAAGTTTTCTTCCTTTGTTCAGAAGGAATCTCAGAGTTAAAGCTATGAAAAGGGACCAATCTAATTAGTAAAGAGTTTAAATAGGCTGGGTGTGTTGGCTTATGCCTGTAGTCCCAGCTACTTGGGAGGCTGAAGTGGGGGGATCACTCAAGCCTGGGAGGTTGAGGCTGCAGTGAACCATGATCACACCACTCCATTCTAGCCTGGATGAGAGTGGGACCCTGACTCAAAAAAAAAAAAAAAAAGAGAGATTAAATGGTTTAAAAAGCGGGGTGAGCAGGGCACAGTGGTTCACGCCTGTAATCCCAGCACTTTGGGAAGCGGAGGCAGGCAGATCATGAGGTCAGAAGTTCGAGACCAGCCTGGTCAACATACTGAAAGCCCATCTCTACTAGAAATGCAAAAATTAGCTGGGTGTGGTGGCGGGTGCCTGTCATCCCAGCTACTCAGGAGGCTGAGGTGGAAGAATTGTTTGCACCTGGGAGGCGGAGGTTGCAAAGTTAGCAGAGATCGTGCCACTGCACTGTAGCCTGGGCTGCAGTGCGAGACTACATCTCAAAAAAAAGGGGGGGCGTGAGGAAAGTAGTTATTTGTTTGTAATGAACTAGTGTAGGGATCCCCAACCCCATGGAATTGGTCCGTGTTCTGTTAGGAACCAGACCGCACAGTAGGAGGTGAGCAGTGGGCCAGCTCAGCTTCATCTGTATTTACAGCTGCTCCCCATCGCCTGCATTACCGCCTGGGCTCTGCCTCATGTCAGATCAGCAGCACCATGAGATCCATTAGATTCTTTTTTTTCTTTAATTGCTGCTGCACAAATTAAGGCATTAAATTCTCAAAGGAATGTGAACCCTACTCTGAACTGCATACTCCCTGTGAGAATCTAATGCCTGATGATATCTGTCACTGTCTCCTGTCACCCCGAGATGAGACCATCTAGTTGCAGGAAAACAAGCTCAGGGCTCCCACTGATTCCTACATTATGGTGAACTGGATAATTATTTCATTATCTATTGCAGTATAATAATAATAGAAATAAAGTGCGCAATAAATGTAATGCGCTTGAATCATCCCGAAACCACCCCCCACAGCCGGGTCTGTGGAAAAATTGTCTGCTGGGTGGTGGCTCACGCCTGTAATCCCAGCCCTTTGGGAGGCCGAGGTGGGCGGATCACAAGGATAGGCATTCAAGACCAGCCTGACCAACATGGTGAAACGCTGTCTCTACTAAAAATACAAAAATTAGGCATGATGGTGGGCACCTGTAATCCCAGCTACCAGAGAGGCTGAAGCAGGAGAATCACTTGAACCCAGGAGGCAAAGATTCAGTGAGCCGAGATCTCGCCACTGCACTCCAGTCTGGGCGACAGAGTGAGACTCTGTCTCAAAAAAAAGAAAAGAAAAAAAAAATTATCTTCCATGAAATCGGTCCCTGGTGCCAAAAAGATTGGGGACTGCTGAGCTAGTGGGTTCTGGAACTTTACCTCTTATGAGCAATGTAACCTCGGGCAAGTTACTTCTCTGAGTTACCCTATGAATTAAATCACTTCATACATTGAAGGCATTTGGCCCAGTGCCTGGTACATAGGAGATGCTGAATAAACATTCGCTATTTTTCATATAATCTTAACATATAGTAAGATTATATGAAAAATAGTGAGCTAGTTCAATACAGCAACTGTGAAAAACTGGACTCTGAAGGTTGATAACCCCAGGTCCATTTCCAGGTCAATTCCTGGAAGCAATTTGCTGAACAAATAGCTCGCTGAAATAGGGAGGTTTTTTTAATAAGCTTTGAAACATGGTCCCTGCCCCACCCCTGCCCTGTCCCTGCCTCTGACAGGGAAACAACTATGGCTTTCCATGACTTGATTTATGGGGATTTTCCTTTCAGATGATTGAGTTTTCCACTAATCAATGCATTGGAAAATTGACCTGCTAGTCCTGGGTTTGAATTTTTACTTTTTTGTTTGTTTGTTTGTTTGTTTTGTTGAGACAGAGTCTCTCTCTGTCACCCAGAGTAGTTGTACAATCTCTGCTCATTGCAGACTCTGCCTCCTGGGTTCAAGAAATTCTTGTGGCTCAGCCTCCTAAGTAGGTGGGACTGCAGGCGTGAGCCACCTACACCCGGCTAATTTTTGTATTTTTAGTAGAGATGGGGTTTCTCCATGTTGACCAGGCTGGTCTCAAACTCTTGGCCTCAAGTGATCTGCCCACCTTGGCCTCCCAAAGTGCTGGGATTACAGGTGTAAATCACCATGCCTGGCCTTTTTTTTAACTTTTTAAATAAATTAACCTTTTTTTTTTTTTTTTTTTTTGGTAGAAACAGGGCCTTGCTACGTGGACCAGGCTGGTTTCAAACTCCTGGCATCAAGCAATCCTCCTGTCTAGGCCTCCCACAGCACTAGGATTACAGACATGAGCCATGGCACCCAGCCTTGACCCTGCATTTGAAATCTGGCTCTGACACTTGCTAACTGTGTGTGACCTTGGGCAGGTCACTGAAACTTCCTGAGCCTTATGAGAATGAGGGAATAATATTAGGTAGTCGAGCAAGTTACTATAGGTAAAGAATTTCGAATAGAGCCTGGCACATGGCCTCAGTCTAGTACCAGAGTCCCAGTCCATAACCACAGTGCCAACACTTGTAATAAATATATGTGGGAGGCAGGGAGGCAGGGAGGCTGGCTATGTGAGGCTACTTTATGTCAACTACACATTTTTTTTTTTTTTTTGAGACAGTCTTGCTCTGTCATTCAGGCTGAAGTACAGTGGGGCAATCTCAGCTCACTGCAACCTCCGCCTCCCGGGTTGAAGTGATTCTCCTGCCTCAGCCTCCCAAGTAGCTGGGACTTCAGTTGTGCACCACCATGCCCAGCTAATTTTTGTATTTTTAGTAGAGATAGGGTTTCACCATGTTGGCCAGGCTGGTCTCAAACTCCTGACTTCGTGATCTGCCCGCCTCAGCCTCCTCAAGTGCTGGGATTACAGGTGTGAGCCACCACACCCAGCCATGAATTTTATGTATATAATTTATATAAACTAAATGATGCCATCTGCTATTATTAGACTTGAACGAATATTGTTACTTGGAACTCTCAGATATAGAATAGTTTTTTCTTGTTCAAATCCAAAATGTAAAATGTGACTATGAGTAATTGATAATGAACTTAACTGATAAGAAATTTCAGGACAGATTTTTCTTAAGTTTTCCTTTCAGTCTTATAGTGATTAAAGGGATGAAAAATTCCAACTATGCATGCCCTGTTCAGAGTGTCCAAGAAGAGCCAACCAACGGGGGCTGCTGAAGCTCTCAAAGGCCAAACACACAAATGGCATTCTGAGTACAAGTGGCCTGTCTGAACTCTGAAAAGGCGGGGCAGCGGGCCTGCAGCTCCTGGAGTCCAGGGAGACCCAGAAATCTCACCCTGCCCCCTTCTCGTGTTGTGTTTGTCACAGCCTTGCCCCTCTTGCTCGTCTTGAAAATGGAAAAGATGCTCGCAGGCTGCTTTCTGCTGATCCTCGGACAAATCCTCCTCCTCCCTGCCGAGGCCAGGGAGCGGTCACGTGGGAGGTCCGTCGCTAGAGGCAGACACGCTCGGACCCACCCGCAGACGGCCCTTCTGGGTGAGTGACGGCGCCCACCCCCAGAAGTGGGCAGGCGGGGGTGGCTAGGGGAGGGCTCAGGGACAGGGATTGGTGACTGTTGGAGAAGCTCTCCTTTCCCTGGGTCCTCACTGGCGGTGCTGGGCCTGGGGTCCTCACTGGCGGTGAATGCATCCAGAGTTGAGGATGCACATGGGCTTTCAAAATAAACTTTTTTTGAAGCCTTCAATCGAATCTGAGACTCATGACTTTTCTCCAATATTCAGGGCAAGATTTCTCATCTGAAAATATCCTTGTTGGACCTATCTGGGCAAAGGTGTTATGAAAATTTTTTATTGGGTTTGCCCAGCTAGATCTGTTAATGCTTCCCTGCCTAGCAGCAGGGAAGAAAGAGCTGGCCCAGAAGAGTGGTGCGACATTGTGAGCTGAATCAAGTTATTGGAATGGAAAATGCCAGGGGTCAATTCATCTGATCCAGTGACCACGTTTCCTAGAGAAAGGAAATGTCATGAAGACGCACAGAATACACGTAAATCAGCTGATTCTAAACAAGGGCCTTGGTAAGCCTGGCATGTGCAGGCAATAGGAAGGCTGGGCAGTGCAAAGAGAATGAGTTTTGTCATTGACCTGGGTTCAAGTCCTGTCTCTGCTACTTTCCAGGTGTGTACACATAGGTGATATAACCTTCCTGAGGCTCAGTTTTAGCATCTGTAAAATGGAATGTTAATGCCAACCTTGGAACATTTCTGTGAGGAATAAATGAGGTAATATACATAAATTCTAGGTACACAGTAAGTGAAAGCTTTACAATAACTATCATTCTATGAAGTTCTCTGAAACTATATTTGACATGTGTATCTTTGGCTAGCCACTCGAATCTGACCCCTTACAAAGGCTACTGAGAGAACTACCCGGTGACCTGGTAGCCTCAGCGGCATCTGAAATTACAATCAGGGACCACAGGGACCCAAAGAACCGTGTTTTCAGAGGTCAGAATCTTTATTGATGCTAACTAAACGAGGACCCCAGGGATAGGCCTTCCAGGTTCCTGAAAGTCCTTGTTTCCACAGTGATGTAAACAAGACTTTTGCAAATGTGAAAAGGACTGGGAAGTGTTTAGTATGTTAAGTGAGCATTTTAAAAAACAAATTCCAAGGTGTTAACACACACACACACACACACACACACACACACACACCCCTGAAGATGCCTGATTTCTTTCTTTTTTTTTTTTGTTTGTTTGTTTTTCTTTGAGACTGTCTTGCTCTGTTCCCAGGCTGGAGTGCAGTGGCACAAACTCGACTCATTGCAACCTCCTCCTCCAGGGTTTAAGTGATTCTCCCACCACAGCCTCTTGAGTAGCTGGGATTACAGGGGCAGGACAACATGCTCAGCTAATTTTTGTATTTTTAGTAGAGATGGGGTTTGGCCATGTTGGCCAGGCTGGTCTCAAACTCTTGGCCTCAAGTGATCCACCTGCCTCAACCTCCCAAAGTGCCAGGATTACAGACATGAGCCATTACACCTGGCCAAGATACCTGATTTCTAGATCATCAGCAGTGACTGCGCAGTTGGGTTTCTGATGGGGCTGGCCTCAGGAAAAGCCACAACACACTTACCTGGAAAAGCACACTGCTTTTTTGGGCTCCAAGTTTCTCTCCCTCCATTCCTCCCTCTGATACACGCACATAGAATCACATCACCCCCGCTTTCCCTGGTTGTCAGCATTCACTGTCATCCTCCTTTGCCTAGAAGCCCATTTTGCTAAAGGCATCAATCCTGCATCCAGCATTGATTCCTTCTTATTTTTCAAGAGAACGTGTCAGGGAAAATGAGGAGGATGGGACACAGCCTCTTTCCCACCCCAAGATTAGAAGTGGTGCCAGATGGAGTGGCTCATGCCTGTAATCCCAGCACTTTGGGAGGAGGCTGAGGTGTGTGGATCATTTGAGGTGGGGAGTTCAAGACCAGCCTGATCAACATGGAGAAACCCCATCTGTACTAAAAATACAAAATTAGCTGGGTGTGGTGGTGCATGCCTGTAATCCCAGTTACTCAGGAGGCTGAGGCGGGAGAATCGCTTGAACCCAGGAGGCGGAGGTTTTGGTGAGCTGAGATTGTGCCATTGCACTCCAGCCTGGGCAACAAGGGTGAAACTCCATCTCAAAAGAAAAAAAAAAAAAAGATTGGAAGTGGGCGTGGGTGTTTTTACTCCATGAGCTGTGCAAATGCCAGAGGGCTGCTTGGCTATGAAAATGGTGGAGTGACAGTCATGTAACCAGAAGGCCAACACTACAGCCGTGGCCTGCTTCTCAAGTGCAATCTGCTTTTGTTCTTATTTTGACGGGGAACAAAGACGGAAAAGCATGCTCATTGGTAGTCCTTTGCCCGAGGGTAGGACCTTCTCTTCATTCTTGGAATAATGCAGTGCTTTGTGTTTTATGCATGTTTGCTTCTCTTGGCTTTTTGGCTATTTGTTCAGAATATGGCGCAGGCCATGCTTCATTTTTTAGTGGCAAATCATTTTTGTAGTTATGGCATCCACCGGCATGATGGGTTTTTACTGGTTATTTGCTTGCAAGTATGTTCCTGAAAGTTTAACAGAGTAGAAACAGCAGAATTGTTTCTTAGATTGATTTTTTATTTGAACTTTCTGAGTTTTAAAAATGTTTATCTTTTATGTTTAAATTCAAGTCAGAGTCTCAGTAACAACCTGAGCCAGTTTGAAAAAATAATGCATGTGTTTATCCACCCATCCTGTGAACATCTGTAGGCTGTTCACTCGGCAGCCTGTCATGTCTGTCCAGATGGACTTATCTCTTACCTCATTCGTTTATCTGGAATTTCCACGCTGTGCCAGACGCTGGTTGGGGGGTGGTGGTATTGTTTAAGATGCATGGACATCATCAGGAGATGCACAGCGTAGTGGAAGAGGCAGGCGTGAGAAAAGATCATTAATTTGGTAGAATTGGTTTACAAAAGTAGAGGCATAGCTACATCATAGCTCAACTCTGCCTGCTGAGCAGGCTTGGTATAAGGCAGTGGTTCTCAAGCTTTGGTCTCAGGATCTTTCCTTTTACACTGAAAATTATTTTTATTTTATTTTATTTTAAGACAAGGTCTCACTTTGTCTCCCAGGCTGGCATGCAGTGGCATGATTATGACTCACTGCAGCCTTGACCTCCTGGGCTCAAGCAATCCTCAACCTCAGCATCTCAAATAGCTGGGATTACAGGCACATGCCACCACACCTGGCTAATTTTTGTATTTTTTGTAGAGACAGGGTTTCGCCATGTTGTCCATGCTGGTCTCGAACTCCTGGGCTCAAATGATCCTCCCCTCTCAGCCTTCCACAATGCTGGGGTTCTAGGCGTGAGCCACTGTGCCCAGCCAAAAATAATTAAGGATCCCAAAGAACTTGTGTTTGTTTGTTTTTTAAGAATCCTGAGGACAATCAAGGGAGCTTTTGTTTATGTGGGTTAGATCTATTGGTTCCTACTTGATCAGAAATTTAAAAATAACAATAATAAAATCAGAATGTGTTAACAAATTATATGTGTATAGGAAACTATATTTCCTGGCCAGGTGCAGTGGCTCATGTCTGTCATTCCGGTACTTTGGGAGGCCGAGGTGGGAGGATCACTTGAGCCCAGGAGTTTGAGACCAGTCTGGGCAACATAGGGATACCTTGCCTCTATAAAAAATAAAAAAATTAGGCTGGGTGTGGTGGCTCACACCTGTAATCCCAGCACTTTGGAAGGCCGGGGCGGGTGGATTACCTGAGGTCAGGAGTTCGAGACCAGCCTGGCCAATGTGGTAAAACCCCATCTCTACTAATAATACAAAAATCAGCTGGGCGTAGTGGTGCATGCCTGTAATCCCAGCTACTCCAGAAACTGAGGCAGGAGAATTGCTTGAATCCAGGAGGCAGAGGCTGCAGGGAGCTGAAATCATACCACTTGCACTCCAGCCTGGGCAACAAGAGCAAAACTCTGTTTCAAAAAAAAAAAAAAAAAAAAGAAAGGAAAAAAAATTTAGCTGGCTGTGGTGGTGCACACCTGCAGTCCCCAGCTACTTGAGATGCTTAGGCTGCAGGATCACTTGTCCCCCAGAGGCTGAGGCTACATGAATGAGCCATGATCGTGCCATTGCACTCCGGCCTGGGTGACAGACTAAGACCCTGTCTCAAAAAAAAAAAAAAAAAAAGAATAGTGGCACTGTTTTACAGCTTTGCAAATTTTTTGAATGTCTGGCTTAATAGAAGACAGCTGGACTGTTATTTCTTGACCATTCAATCTGTCATGAAATGTTTTGGTTAGATTATATGAAAATGGCCTTGCGTGGATATGTAGTTGGAAAAAGGAAGAGTATTTTAATAGCCTTTTCATATAATTGTAAATGTTCTTTGATACTGCACCAAAACTTGACAGCGTAGTTTCTTAAAGGTTAGTGGCAATGTGGAATCTAAAACCAGATCAATCAACTTTTTGTTCTCTATATACTCACAAGAGAATGACAGTATGAAAGGCAAACATTCATGTTATTATGAAAATAGTTCTGACCTCATGGATCCTCTGAAAAGGTCTCAGGGACCCCTAGGATTCCCCAAACCACTCTTAAGAATGGCTGGTTCAAGGGAATCGTTCCCAGTGAAAGTCATGGTCATGGAGAGCCTCCTGGGACAGCAGGCGGCAGAAGCGTGAGGATGGAGTGTGGCCGTGGGGCTCCAATGTGGCCGGCACTGGGTCTGCCAGGCAGGTGATCTGAGCTGGAGATAAGCCAGCAATCATTTAGACCTAGAGGGCTTCAAGGAAGATTTTGAGCTTCATTTTGCAGGGGTGGGAGCCGTGGAGGACTTTAAGCAGGCAACAGTGTGTGTCACTTTGTCTTTGTACCGACTGTATTCTCTGGACAGCCCCGACCTTCCTGGGTTGTGGCAAAGGGCAGGGATCTAACTAGCAGGCTGCAACAGGAGAAGGAATGAGCACCTGCTGTAGCTCAAAGGCCCCTCCAGGGGACAACGCTGGCAGGTAGAGTCAGAGAAGCTGGGTGTGCTGTACCCAGAGCCCTTTGGACTTCAGATTCTTCCCCTTGCCCAGCCTTGTGGGTGGTACCCATCCCTTTCCACTCTCCTGCCTAGGTCCTCCTCCAGGGGGTGCTAACTGGGAGGCATACCACCCACGGCTAATGGCTGCTTGCTTCATTTGTGCACACTTTTCCTCTTTGTTACACCGCTGTCCTCTGAGGGGTTGGACCTGTCTACGGGATGAACCAGTGGGATATATCAGCCTTTTTGGAAATCTTATCCTCATTGCCCAAACTCCCACTATTTTTTTTTTTTTTTTTTTTGAGACGGAGTCTTGCTTTGTTGCAGTGGGGAGATCTCGGCTCACTGTAACCTCCACCTCCCAGGTTCAAGCGATTCTTCTGCCTCAGCCTCCAGAGTAGCTGGGATTACCGGCACATGCCACCACACCCGGCTAATTTTTGTATTTTTAGTAGAGACAGGGTTTCACTATGTTGGCCAGGATGGTCTCGATCTCTTGACCTCGTGATCTGCCTGCCTCAGCCTCCCAAAGTGCTGGGATTACAGGCGTGAGCCACTGTGCCTGGTCCCTACTGTATTTCTGACTCCCCCAACTCCACAATCTACGCTACAGTCACAAGCTCGTGGTCCCCAGTGGTGGTCTGTCTTATGAGGGCTTGTTACATGTGCATCCTTTTCTAAATTTACCAACCTGGCTCATTTTATTTCTGCTAACTAATCTCGAAATCTTTTTCTTTCCCTATTATAGATTCCCCTTTGGATCAATACTAGCCGCTCACAAGTTATGTTTGTGTTTTAAGAGAGCATTTTGTGGCAATGTGGCATAAATTCTAGAAGTGGAAGGCAAAGATTTAAAAGGAAGTTGGCCCTGCAGTCTGGTGAGGGGATAGTAGGTCCTGAGCTCCCTTCCACCCCACCCCACCACACACACTGCTGGAAGAATTCCAGAGGCGTTCCAGGGTAGACACCACAGAATTCAGTAAATTTACGCATGTTTACCCATAACTGCTAATTTACTACTTAAAAGCTAATGAAGAAAATCTAAGAATTCACTTTTTTTTTTTTTTTTTAAGCCAGGGTCTTATTCTGTTGCCCAGGCTGGAGTGCAGTGACACTGTCATAGTTCACGGCAGCCTTGGCATAAGCAATCCTCCCAACCCAGCTTCCCAAGTAACTGGAACTACAGCCATGCACTACCACATCCAACTAATTAATGTTTTTGTAGAGACAGGGTCTTGCAAGTTTGCACAGACCGGTTTCAAACTCCTGGCCTCATGTAGCCCTCCTCCTTGGTCTCCTAAAGTGTTGGGATTACAAGTGTGAGCCATTGCTTCTGGCAGAATTCACCTTACACAGCCCCAAATTCTGCTCTTGGGGAATCACAGTGTATTAGGAGGCACTTATTTTCATTTTTTTATATATCTCTAAACCTGACATCAAAATATTCATAAAATTGTGATACGTTTCATATAAAAAGAGCTGAAACTTCCTAAGTGAGCAATGTGAAGTTGTTGGATGCCTGGAGAATTAAATGTAAGCATGGCCTGCTCTGTGTTCCTAATGGAAATTTTCACCTAGGTTGATATTAACTTTTTTCTCTTTTTTTTTGGATAGAGTCTTGCTCTGTCGCCCAGGTTGGAGTACAGTGGTATGATCTTGGCTCACTGCAACCTCTGCCTCCTGAATTCAAGTGATTCTCCTGTCTGGCCTCCCAAGTAGCTGGGACTACAGGCACATGCCACCATACCTGCCTAATTTTTGTATTTTTAGTAGAGACGGGGTTTCACTGTGTTGGCCAGGCTGGTTTGGAACTCCTCACCTCATGTGATCTGCCCACCTAGGCCTTCCAAAATGCTCGGATTACAGGCATGAGCCACCGTGCCTGGCGCTAACCTACATTTTTAAGGCTTACCTGCCACCCAATGGATTTCTACATTCCAAAATAATACTTTTAATTGACATTTGTTGGCCTCCTCTGTGAAGGAGGAAAAGCAGATGCCAGAAGCCATGAGAGTCTCTGGCTGTCTGACCCATTGAAGCTTACATTTCCTGAAGCCATTTTGCCATGATTAAAATTTTTGTCTCCTTCTCTTGAGCTCTCCAGAGCTTTGTCCATCCTATTCCTTCTATCTGGAATATCCTTCTCCAGACAAGACTCATTTTCAGCCAGGGCCAGGTCAAATGCTGACTCCTCCCTCTCCCAGCCAGGCAAGACCTCCTTTGAGGGGTCACACACACTACAGGTCCTCTGCCAAAGTGCCCGCCCTGTCTGCTTTACATTCCACGGGGTCATAGTGATACCTACCACAGAGGGATTCACGTTAGGTTTTTTTTGCACTTGTCTCATTTTACTATTAGTAGACTATAAATCTCTTCAAGACAGGGACTGGATATTTTCCATTTCTCATAGCACCTATGAAAGGCAACTCTCATTCACTGAGCCCATACTGTGAGCTGGGAGGTGTTATCTTACCTAATCCACAGCAGGAGCAAACACTGCAAGGTAATTATTGTTCTATTCTATTTTCAGACAAGGAAGCTGAGGCTCAGGTAGTTTAAGCAGTTTGGGCAAACTTGTCAAGACTTCTGCAAACCTAGACAGAAAAGGTGCTCAACCCCTAGCCCCTTAATGAAAGGATGTGTGGCTTAGGGACAGATATGCCTTGGAGCAAAGAGAAAGGCCAGCCATACTCTTGAATGTACTATTTTATCAGATGAGTATTTAGAAGACAAAACTGATTAAAAAAAAAATGAAGGAGGTTGAAGTCAATGATCTCTCAGGTCTCATCTAGGAGGTGGTAATGTCACTAATTCCTCTGACACCCCTTCTGTGTGGGAACCCTGATGAAATCTGCAGCTTTTCCTCACTCTCTCCAGGTAGGAAAGCCAAGGAAGAACCATATTCTGGAAGCTAAGGAAGGAGAAGTTTTGAGACACAGGGTGGTCAGTAGGATCAAGCAGGACAGCAGGACAGCAAGATGGGGCAGTGGGATCGGGCAACAC
>NW_022436943.1:2955047-2958669 GCF_009761245.1 Sapajus apella | reverse complement strand
GGGCTGGGCAGTGGGATCGGGCAGTGAAGCAGGGCTGGGCAGTGGGAGCAGACAGTGAAGCAGGGGTTCTCAAATTTCATTGTACACCAAAAGCTCCTGGAAGGCTTGTTGGAACACAGATTATTGGGTCCTGTGCTCAAAGTGTCTGATTTAGTAGGTCTGGGTTTGGGCCTGATAAGTGGTATTTCCGGAGACCACAGTTTGAGAACTAGTACTGTAAAGAAACCTATAAGGATGGGTGGAATAGGCAGGAGGAAAAGATCTTAGGAGGAGATGCTGTGGGCCATGAGCCCGAAAGACGATAAAAGATGAGTAACATCTGCAGAGAATTGCAGCTGCGGAGTAGACACTAACTGTAATCTGGGTCCTGCCCTTCTGAAGCTTTAAAAATAAGCTGCTAGCATTTTCCAGCCTTACAGGGAATTGACAAAAGGTGGGCTTCAAGCCTACATAGGAGCCAGCCTCTTACAGAACAGCAGTTAGCAATATACATCTAAAGAACTAAGCAGCTGGCCTGTGTCTATATCATCAGAATTGATTATACGAATGAAGGTTGATGCATTGAGCTCATCAAATTGTTTTAAAGATAGCAAAGGCTTTAAAAAAAAAAAACCTTTTGAAGTAAAACCACCTCTGTTTCAGTGCTCAGCCACAACGCATCATGGGCAGCACAATGACAGCTGGAAATGTGGACCCCTTGGAAGGACTGTCAGGGCCGCCCTCAGCATAGGCTACGCCCTCAGCATAGTCTTGCTGGTCCCTATCAAATTCATCCTCTCTGCCTATGCTCTCTTTAATATAGAAACCAACCTCTCTGTTATCAATCATTTTTAATTAACTGTAGGAAGTAAAATTCTTCATTCCTATCTTGCGATTAACGCTGGGAGAATCCAAAAAGCACAGTACCTGACCTCCAATAAGCCATAAAATTAAAAGCTATTCTAGGCAATGAATATATAACCTGATTTTTTTTCTCCTACAGATCCTCTCTCTCCCCTTCTTTCTCCCTTTCTCCTTCTGTGTGAAACTCTTTCTTTATTCCTTTCCTTTTCTATAACCTTCCTTGATCTTTCCCTCTCCAGTGCCCCCCTCCCGCATTCCCTTCTTCAGTTCCAGGATGTTCTCTCCTCAGCTTGCCCAAGGGTTTTGCACCTGCAACTCATGTGTGTGTCAAGGAGTAGAGGTGAGGGGTTATCCCTTCCATGAGTGAGAGTCACCTTGCTTTTCTTTGCTGGCTGGTGCTGTAAGGAGACAAGGTACACAACCTTGCCCCTAGGGAGCCAGTCATGTCCCTCGTCTCTGATTAATGATAATAATGATAACAATAGTAGTGATGAGGGCTGGGCAAGGTGACTCATTCCTGTAATCCCAGCACTTTGGGAGGCTGAGCCGGTGGATCACCTGAGGTCAGGAGTTCGAGACCAGCCTGACCAACATGGGGAAACCCCCGTCTTTACTAAAATTAGCCAGGCATGGTGGCTGTAATCCCAGCTACTCGGGAGGCTGAGGCAGGAGAATTGCTTGAACCTGAGAGGTGGAGGTTGCAGTGAGCTGAGATTGCACCACTGCACTCCAGCCTGGACAACAAGAATGAAACTGTCTCAAAAAAAAAAAAAAAAAAAAGTAGTGATGACAAGCTACCATGTGCCAGGCACTGTGGTCAGCAGCTCACACTTCACTCTGCATGTACTGTTATCCCTTAACTGTCTCATACAAGGTCATTCAACTACCGAGCAGCCAGAGGCAGAATTAAAGAGGCAAACTTGCTGTTTTCTCCTCTTAAACTCTTGTCACCAGGCTGCAGTGCAGTGGTGTGATCACGGTTCACTGCAGCCTCGACCTCTGGGTTCAGTTGATCCCCTACCTCAACCTCCCAAGTAGCTGGGACTACACGCACGCACCACCATACCCAGCTAGTTTTTTCAAACTTTTGGTAGAGACAGGGTTTTGCCATGTTGCCCGGGTTTGTCTTGAACTCCTGAGCCTGAGCCATCCTCTTGCTGTGGCTTCCCAAAGTGTTAGGATTATAGGCCTGAACCTCCACACTCGCCCTACTCCTACTCTTTTCTATAACCCCACCCGCCCTATTTTATCCAACCGAATTGGGCTAATCTTTCACACCTCAATGGAAGTGCTTCTAATCTTCTAGGTTGGGATTTAATACCCTAACTATTGCATTCCCACAGAGTACCGTATGTCCCCAACACTGCAGTTAGCCTGTACAGCAGTTGCCTGCTTAATTGTCTATGTGGTTCGTCATTGTACCAGCATGGCTGAGCAAGGTGCCTGGTACACAGCAGGTGTTTCATAAATGCCTGCAGGAAAAGTAAATGAACTGACAAATGAACAAAGAGGAAGTATCTAGAGAGGAGCCACCAGGCTGGTGAAGGTTTCCCAAGCCAGGGCTTGAGGAAAAGAGTTGAAACAACTAAGAATGTTTAGCTTGAAAAAGAAGATGTAGCAGTTCTCTGGAGGCTGTGTTGTGGAATAGGTTAGATTTGTTATTAAAACCTTGAAGAGGAGACAGAAATCCAGACACCCGAATGTTTAAGGAAGCAGATGTTTCTTCTACATGAAACTTTGTAGCTATTGCATCAGCCTACAAAACAACGAATTTCAGCCAGGTGTGCCAGGTGTGGTGCCTCATGCCTGTAATCCCAGCACTTTGGGAGGTCAAGGTGGGCGGATCGCCTGAGATCAGGAGTTGAAGACCAGCCTGGCCATCATGGTGAAACACTCTCTCTACTAAAAACACAGAAATTAGTACTGGTGGGTGCCTGTAATCCCAGCTACTTAGGAGGCTGAGGCAGGAGAATTGCTTGAACCCAGGAGGTGGATGTTGCAGTGAGCCGAGATCCCACTACTGCACTCCAGCCTTGGTGACAGAGTGAAACTGTCTCAAAAAGCAAGCAAACAAACAAGCAAAGGAATTTCTTGCTGGTGCACGAGGGATATTGAACACCTTGTACACAGAGGGTTTAAAAAACCTCTAATCTGCAAATCTTGATATTCCTGCATTCCATGGAGTTGCCTGCAGAATTAGGAAATGAGCTGGCAGTGGTGCGTGCCTGTAGTTCCCAGCTACTTGGGAGGCCAAGGCAGGTAGATGGCTTGAGTCCAGGAGTCTGAGACCAGCCTGGGCAACATAGCAAAACCCTGTCTCTACAAAAATACAAAAATTAGCCAGGTGTGATGGCTTACACCTGTGCTCCCAGCTACTTGGGAGGCTGAGATAGGAGGATTGCTTGAGCCTGGGAGATGGAAGTTGCAGTGAGCTGTGGCTGCACCACTGCACTCCAGCCTGGACAACAGAGTGAGACCCTTCCTCTATATCTATCTATGTCTATCTATATTTACTAGAAATTTGAGTTGTATATTAGTTTCCTAGGGCTTCTATAACAATGTACCACAAATGGGTGGTTAAACAGCAGGAATTTATTGTCTCACAGTTCTGGAGATTGGAAGTCTAAGCTCAGAGTGTCAGCTGTGTTGGTTTCTTCTGAGCCCTCTCTCCTTGGCTTGTATGTGGCCATCTTCTCCCTGTGTCTTCACATGGTCTTTTCCCTCTGTACCTGTGAGTGTCCAGACTTCCTCTTCTTTTTTTTTTTTTTTTTTTTTTTTG
>NW_022436943.1:2923302-2954947 GCF_009761245.1 Sapajus apella | reverse complement strand
ACCAGGATGGTCTCGATCTGTTGACCTCGTGATCCACCCGCCTCGGCCTCCCAAAGTGCTGGGATTACAGGCGTGAGCCACCGCGCCCGGCCAGACTTCCTCTTTTTATAAGGGCACCAGTCACATTGAATTAGGCCTGCCCTAAAAACCTCATTTTAACTTAATCACCTCTTTAAAGACCATAACTCCAAATCTGGTTACATCCTGAAGGCCTGGCGGGAGGACTTCATCATATGAATCGGGGGCAGGGAGAGGGACAGAAGTCAGCCCGTGACAAGTTGCTTTACTTTTCACTTTCCCAGTTTATGGAGGACAGTGTGTTATCTTTCAACATGTATAGCCTCTTTTTCCTTTCAGATTCACTTTATGTTCTCACTTCAGGGTGATATGACCAATGTTGGGGGAAGGATGTTCAAACACTTGAGCAGTGTGTCACTTTTACCTTACCATCGCATATTTCAGAGTCATTACAGCAGCTCCAGCAAGCGCAGTGGGCTGTGCAGCTGGTATCCCAGGGCTGCAGATGGGACCCGAGTGCAATCTAACCAGGGTGTGAAGTCAAGTCTGAGTGAGCCTTTTCAAAAGCCAAGAATTAGAACGACTAGCTCAGTCCTGTTTCAATATATCCAAGGCAAGCTGATTTATTGGGAAAGATGAAAGGAGGTCAATGTGTGTATTTTGGCTGCTCAGAAGATCATGGGGCCAGGAATGGGGGAGGAGGAAGTTATCATAAACCTACAGCCAGCCAATGAGTAAGAACATCAAAGAGGAAGCTGAAATGGCTAGATGGACCAAGAGCTGGGGCACAGGCAGAGTCTTGGGGAGAAATAAGATGAATGCATGCTTTGGACAACTTGAGCTCAGAGCCAGGAGAGGCCTTTGGAAAGGCATGATGGATTATGTGTACTGTGGGTCATTACACCATGAGAGGTCCTGGGGGGATGAGCCCCAGAGGCCCTTAAAGTCAGGGCGGATCATTAAATAAATTGTGCAGGAATTTCTTCCAGGAGGGCTCAGACTTGGCAAAGGTTGGGAAGGGCTGCTTTTCATCTCCAGCTC
This sequence comes from Sapajus apella, assembly GCF_009761245.1. Classification (NCBI taxonomy): domain Eukaryota; kingdom Metazoa; phylum Chordata; class Mammalia; order Primates; family Cebidae; genus Sapajus; species Sapajus apella. Next base: position 2,953,888 of record NW_022436943.1, on the reverse strand, counting down.
TTAATTCCCCAGCCCTGATGCCGGGGCTTGCTTATTCCAGCCTACTCCATTCATTTATTGAATAAATATATAATGAGAACCCCCTTATTCCAAGGTCTGTGCTTGGCCCAGTGAAAGATGAGGAATCCCTAAATCTTTGGGACTTGGTGAGGTCGCTGGGGAAACGTCATCCTCTCCTTTCATCTGTTTGCAGCAGATAGGGCCTGTCCCATGTGATTGTCCCACCACTGACTGAAGCAGGCCTCCCTACTCTCCTCTTCCAGTTAAACCTGAATTTGTCTCCGAAGTGAAGAACAATAGGAAAACCATCAATTTTTTGAAGTTTTTTTTTTTTTTTTGAGCTGGAATCTCACCCTGTTGCCCAGGCTGGAGTACAGCGGCACAGTCTTGGCTCACTGCAATCTCCACCTCCTGGGCTCAATCAATTCTCCTGCCTCAGCCTCCTGAGTAGCTGGGATTACAGGCACATGCCACCACGCCCAGATAATTTTTGTATTTTTAGTAGAGACAGGGTTTCACCATGTTGGTCAGGCTGGTCTTGAACTCCTGACTTCGTGATCTGCCTGCCTCAGCCTCCCAAAGTGCTGAGATTACAGGCATTAGCCACTGTGTCCAGTCCCAAACTTTTAAACTATACCAAAATTGTTTCATTCTTCTACACCTTTTTTTTTTTTTTTTTTTTTTTTTAGGTTTAGGCAATTCTCCTGCCTCAGCCGGCTGAATAGTTAAAATTACAGGCATTAGGTGCCATTACAGCCAACTAATTTTTGTATTTTTAGTAGAGATGAGGTTTCACCATGTTGGCCAGGCTGGTCTTGAACTCCTGACCTCAGGTGATCCACCCACCTTGACCTCACAAAGTGCTGGGGTTACAGGCGTGAGTCACTATGCCTGACCCTCGTATACTATTTTGTTTCACAATTTGCCTGGGTTTTATCATTGATTCATCCATTCGACAAATATATATTGAGAACCTACAGTGTGCAAGGCATTGCTTTGGGTGCCAAGAATACTGCAGGGTCAGGCCAGGGTCACATCTGGCTCACCATTAGTCAGGCTTTAGGGTTTGGTACAGATTCCATGGCCTTAGGCATTATGAGTGCATAGGATCAGCAAAAAAAGTCCTTATAGAGATGGAAAATTCACTCATAAACCACCTGGGCTTGATGCCTTCTGTAGAGGGGACATATTTGACAACAAATTCAATATCTTCAAAATCCATTTGTGCATTTAAGTTTTACATTTATTCTTATCTATTTTGGTCATTGATATTTTTCTGAGAAATTGTCTCATTTGTCTACATTTTCAGATCTGTTGTTTTAAATTACAGCTCATAATACTAAACTATCTTTTAATAGGGAATTTGCATTTTATTAATACATGTTTGTAAATATAGGGTCCCACTATGTTGTCCAGGTTGGTCTTGAACTCCTGGGCTCAAGCAATCCTCCTGCCTTGGCCTCCCAAATAACTGGGATTACAGATGTGAGCCACTGTGCCTGAACAGGGGACATGGATTTTTTTAACAAAAAGTGCCCAATGTTAGGCTTGGTGCGATGGCTCACGCCTGTAATCCCAGCACTTTGGGAGGCTGAGGTGGGCAAATCACTTGAGGTCAGGCATCTGAGACCAGCCTGGCTAACATGGCGAAACCCTCTCTCTACTAAAAATACAAAAAATTAGCCAGGTGTGGTGGCAGGCGCCTGTAATCCCAGCTACTTAGGAGGCCGAGGCAAGATAATCGCTTGAACCTGGGATGCAGAGGTTGCAGTGAGCCGAGATTGCACCATTGCACTCCAGCCTGGGCAACAAGGGCAAAACTCTGTCTTTAAAGAAAAAAAGAAAAGAAAAAGTGCCCATTGTTTTATTCTCATAGATCACAAAGCTCTTAGCAAAAATTCTGAAGAAACACTGAGACCTGGGGATGGATGTGTGTTGCCAGGAGAGGAATCACTATTGCCTCTTGGGTTTCTCTGATAATACCTGGTATTCGTAGAAGAGCTTCACAGTTTTTCAAAGCACCTGTCTTTTGCCATACCTCTCCCGTCTCCCTTGTCTACCTGATGCCCCCAACTTCTTAGAATTGCCAGAGCCAGGGCACTGCTGGGCCCATGGTGTGGGTCTACATTCTAGTAAAGGGTTTGTTACCCCCTTCCCCCAACACAGGAGTCTCCTGTTTTTAGGCAGCTTAAGAAAGCAGTCTTGGCCAGGCGTGGTGGCTCACATCTGTAATCCCAGCACTTTGGGAGGCTGAGGTGGGTGGATCACAAGGTCAAGAGATCGAGACCATCCTGGCCAACATGGTGAAACTCCGTCTCTACTAAAAATACAAAAATTAGCTGAGCATGGTGGCAGGCACCTGTAATCCTAGCTACTCAGGAGGCTGAGGCAGAGAATCGCTTGAACCCAGGAAGCGGAGGTTGCAGTGAGCCAAGACTGCGTCACTGCACTCTGCCCTGGTGACAGAGTGAGACTCCATCTCAAAAAAGAAGAAAAGAAAGCAGTGTTATCCGTGGAGGAATGTCCAGCCTGCTTGGTGCAGATGCTGGGTTTGGGGACCCAGCTGTTTGCAGGAGTAGTCGGGGACTGTGAGACTCCTGAGATGTTACAGTCCCTATGCTAGCAGGGGAAAGACACTGGGCCTGCGAGAAGTTGAGTTTAGGGCAGCCAGTCCTAATGGGAGAAAGGAGAGCCTCAGATGCCAGCAACCTTGCTGTCCAGGCAACCCACAATGGGTTTCCGGCCATTTTCTGACAACCCTGCTTATTACGCCATGTACGGAAATCAATGCAGACTTGCATCTGCTCTGAGGGGTGCAGGTGGTGCTCTGTGGAACACACACATGCACGTCTTCACCCACCCTTTCCTGGACCTTAGGAATTCATGGCGTCAGAACACTCTATCTGTCGCATTTGGGTGTGGTTACAGTGCCAGTGTAAAGACAAGTTTGTCTGTGGAGTACCTGAATGGCAAGAGCATGTGTTGTGTCAGTTCCATGTGGAAGGACCCTTCCTCACAGACACTGGAAGCATGCCAGTAGAATCTAAGCTCTTGGAAGGCAGGGTTTGGTTTTGTTTTGTTTTGTTTTTGTTGGTCTGGCACATGATAGACACTCAGTAAATATTTGCTGGACGGATGGACACATGGAAACTGGAATGAAATGGAGATGCCTAGGTGGGTGGCATGAAGGACTCTGCCTCTCCTGGTCTTTGCCTTGTAGATGCCAAATATGCTAGGCGGGAAATGGGAAGTTGACAGATGCTGCTCTGTAGAGAGTCAATGGAGCAAAGACTGGAAAAACATCCGGCCTGTGTCAGCTAGTGAGAGAGGGGTTTGGGGTCTATTTTGTGGTCAGAATATTAGAGGAGGTACCCTGATCCCTCAGGCGTCAGAGTGTGAAACTCAAGGGGATGGAGGTAGGACCACTTGGTCCATCCTTGCAGGTTCAGAGCTATGTCCTAGCAAATGCTTTCCCTTCATGTATGAGCATGATAATGAACTCTTTCTTCTTCAGCTTGATAATGCAATGGATTATAAGGATAGATTTTCTAATGTTGAACCAATCCTTGCATTATTGGGGTAAGCGTTACTTGATCACAATGTACTTTTTAATATTCTACGAGAATTATTTTGCTATTTTTTTTTATTTAGATTCACAAGTGAAACAGGCTAGCATTCCCTCTAATTTTCACTTTTTGCACTGTCTGGTTTTGGTATGAAAGTTAAGTTAGCTTCATGAAAATAAATTGTTTTTGTAAAGTAGGTATTGACTATTCCTTAAAGAGCTGGTAAATTTGCTCATAAAACCGTCTGGGTTGAATCCCTTCTGTAGGGGAGATATGTTTGAAACTAATTAAATTTCTTTAAAAGACATTAGTGTATTTGACTTTTCTATTTCTTTTGAGTCTATTTTGGTAATTGATATTTTCCTTGAAAATTATGCCATTTGTCTACATTTTCAAATCTTTTGGCATAAATTATGGTTCATAATACTGAGCTGTAGTTTAATAGGGGACATGTGATTCTTTAACAAAAGGTGCCAGTGCTTTGTTTCTATAGATCACAAAGTTCCTAGGAAAAATTCTGAAGAAACATTGAGACCTGGGGGATGGGTGTGTGTGCCACAGGGAGAGGAGTCTTGATTGACTCTTGAATTTCTCTGATAATATCTGGCATATGTAAAAGAGCCTTACAGTTTTTCAACACATCTATTGCTTACCTTATTTCTTTTGTCTTCTCAAAGTCCTTGAAATGTAGATTTTATGATAATTCTCAATTTATAGATAAGAAAAAGCCAATCAGAGGTATTAGTTTATCTATAATGTAGATGAAATCAGAAGCCACTCCTACATCACACCATTTTATTAAAAAAAATTTTTTAACTAAAAAAATTTTTAACTCAGTTTCTTTTTTTAATTTAATTTTTAATTTTTTTTAAATTTTGAGACAGGGTTTCACCATGTTGGCCAGGCTAGTCTTGAACTCCTGACCTCAGGTGATCTGCCCGCCTCGACCTCCCAAAGTGCTGGGATTATAGACGTGAGCCACTGAGCCCAGCTGATCACACCATTTTAATTAGAAGAGCGTTTAGAGATCATCTCGTTGAGAGATTCTTAACCTGGGATCCATGGACCCTCAAAGTGCCCTGGGGTAGACTTCAGTGGCTCCACAATTTGGATGAGAACAAAATTACACTGTTTTTCACTAAACTCTAAGGGGAATTTAGCATTTCCTTCTATCATGATTGCAAGCAACAAATACCAGCGTAGTAGCAGCACTGCATCTCCAGTAGAGATCACAGATATTTTCATGGCACGTTAGAGCTGTCAGAGATAACTCAAAATATTGTTTGCACTCATTGCTACTTCAAAATTACACTAGGTAGTAGACCCACGTCTTGATTTTGATATGTTGTCTTCAAAAGTACATGTTACTGTATACCTGATTTGGTTTTAAAAATATATTGATAACTGTAGTTCAAATAATTGGCCTCCTTTCTAATCCTTTGCATTTTGTTTACTTGTTTATTGTGATAAAATATACACAAGATAAAATTGACTATTTTAACCATTTATGGTACATGTTTGATGGTATTAAGTAAATTTACAGGCCAGGTGCAGTGGCTCATGCCTGTAATCCCAGCACTTTGGGAGGCTGAGATGGGCAGATCACCTGAGGTTGGGAGTTCGAGGCCAGCCTGACCAACATGGAGAAACCCTGTCTCTACTAAAAATACAAAATTAGCCGGGTATGGTGGTGCATGCCTGTAATCCCAGCTACTCAGGAGGCTGAGGCAGAAGAACTGCTTGAACCCAGAAGGTGGAGGTTGCTGTGAGCCAAGATTGCGCCAATGCATTCCAGCCTGGACAAAAGCAAAACTCCGTCTCAAAACAAAAAAAAGGAATTTACAGTGGTGTACAACCATCACCATTATTTCCAGAGCTTTTCATCATCCCAAATAGAAACTCTGTACCTAATTAAGCAATAACTCCTCATTCTTCCTTTCCCCACATCCCAGTAACTTCTATTCTACTTTCTGTCTCTATGAATTTGCCTAAATACCTTGTATAAATGAAATTATATCATATTTACCCTTTGGTGGTTATCTTTTTTCATTTAGCTTAATGTTTTCAAGGTTCATCCATGTTGTAGCATGTATCAGAACTTCATTCTTTTTGTGGTTCAAAAATATATTACATTTTAATCTATTCATCTGTCAATGGGCACAGTTGTTTTCACCTTTGGACTATTGTGGTTTGGTTTTCTTTGTTTTGTTTTGTTTTTTGAGACAGGGTGTCATTTCTATCACCCAGGCTGCAGAGCAGTGGCATGATCAGGGTTCACTGCAACCTCAACTTCCTCAGCTCAGGTAATCTTGATAACTGGGAATACAGGCACACACCATGGCTGGCTAATTTTTTGTATTTTTAGTAGAGACAGGGTTTCACCATGTTGCCCAGGCTCGTCTTGAACTCCTGGGCTCAAGCAATGCACCTCCTTCGGCCTCTCAAAATGTACTGTACTTGGCCACCTTTGAGCCCCTCTACCTGGCCACCTTTGAGCTATTGTGAATAACGCTGCTATGAACATTGGCAAACGAATATCTGCTTGAGTTTCTGCTTTCAGTTCTTTTGGATATACACTAAGGAGTGGAATTGCTGGGAAATATGGTAATTCTGTGCTTAACTTTCTGAGGAACTGCCAAACTGTGTTGTACGGTGGCTGCAGCATGCTGCATTCCTGCCAGCAGTGCACAAGGGCTCGTTTCCCCATAGTCTCACCAATACTTGTTATTTTCATTAACAAATAATAATTACCATCCTAGTGGGTGTTGCATTTTATTTTAGGCATGTAAAAACTTTCTTCTGAGAAGGAGTCATGGGCTTCTCCAGACTGCCATGGGGGTCCCTGATACAAATAAAGTTTAGGAAGTTAGGACGAAGGCACTCAGAGCTCAGAGATATTGTCACATGCCCAAGGTGAGGTGATGGACTAGTAGCAGCCCAGGCCGTAGAACTAAGTTTCCTGGGTCCCAGAGGAGCCCTTTTCCCTCCTACCAGATGGTGTGTTCTCATGTGCATGATCCACCCCAACCAGTGGCCAGAACTGAGTCAGGGCTGGAGCTCAGCCATCCACCAACCAGCCACTGAAGCTGAGGCCAGCACCAGACACAGACTAGATGGACATAGTTAATCCCTGTTTGCAAATCACTGCAGCGTAGAACTACCATGCACCAGCGCAGCAGCTATTCTTCTCCATCCTACAAACATCCGCTGAATGCCTGTGTGCAGATCAAACTCCTTATTCAGTTGGAGTGTTTGGGGGACTCTTATGGGGACTATCAACTAACAATTTGGTTTATAGGTATAAAGTTCAGGAGGGAGAAATCACCCTGTGTATGTTTCATTTAACTACAGAATAGGTGTCTTGGTCTCTCGTTTCTTTGTGGGGACCCTCTAGTTCTGCAGAGGCAGGTTCAGATGGCCTCTTTTGTTCCATCACCCATTTTCTTACTGAGCTCTCAGTGAGCCATGGCTCCTGAACCTTTCCACACCTGCCACCACACTTGTCAGCTGTTTTTTAAATAACCATAGCTGACTTTTTTTTTTTTTTTTTGAGACAGAGTCTCACTCTGTCACCCAGGTTGGAGTGCAGTGGTGGGATCTTGGCTCACTGCAATCTCTGTCTCCTGGGTTCAAGCAGTTCTTCCTCAGCTTCCCAAGTAGCTGGAATAATAGGAGTCTGCCACCACGCCCAGCTAATTTTTATATTTTTAGCAGAGACAGGGTTTCACCTTGTTGGCCAGGCTGGTCTCGAACTCCTGACCTTAGATGATCTGCTTGCCTCGGCCTCATAAACGGTGGGATTACAGATGTGAGTCACCATGCCTGGCCATCATAGCTGACTTTTAATGAGTTTTAATTCTGGCTCTCCACTGTGCAACCATGAATAAGCAACTTAACCACCCTGAAGTTCAGTTGTCTTGTTTGTACAATGAGGATAATAATGATACATCCCTCATAGAGTAGTTATGAGGATGGAATAAGAAAATACACATAGAGGGCTTGGCACATAGCCTGGCACAGAGTAAGCATCCCATAAGTGCTGTTATTATTGATTTTAAAATTTATTATTAAATGTTACTTTGACACCTGTAATCCTAGCACTTTGGGAGGCTGAGGCGTGTGGATCACCTGAGGTCAGGGGTTTGAAAACAGCCTGACCAATGTGGTGAAACCCCTTCTCCACTAAAAATACAAAAAATTGGCCAGGTGTGGTGGCAGGCACCTGTAATCCTAGCTACTCAGGAGGCTGAGGCAAGAGAATCGCTTGAACCTGGGAGGTAGAGGTTGCAGTGAGCCAAGATCGCCCATTGCATTCCAGCCTGGGCAACAAAAGCAAACTTCATCTCAAAAAAAAAAAAAAAAAAAGTAACTTTGGAAGTTGCAAAGTGGTGTTAACAAGTCCCACCCTACGAGATCTTTACAACTAGGAATTAAGCTGGTTACGATGGCCCACACCTGTAATCCCAGCACTTTGGGAGGCTGAAGTGGGAGAATTGCTTGAGCCCAGGAGTTTCAGACAGCCTGGGCAACATAGTAAGAGCCCATCTCAAAAAAAACCAAAAAAACTTAGAGCTTCTCATGTTTGGGCCTAAAACATCTGGTGGAGTAGCTTCTCGGGAACTGTATACAGAATGAATGAATGAGATGACATGTACTAATATTATTATTACTATTATTTTGAGTTGGAGTCTCGCTCTGTCGCCCAAGCTGGAGTGCAGTAGTGTGATGTTGGCTCACTGCAACCTCTGCCTCCCAGGTTCAAGTGATTCTCCTGCCTCAGCGTCCCGAGTAGCTGGGATTACAGGCACGCGCCACCACGCCCAGATAATGTTTTTGTATTTTTAGTAGAGACAGGGTTTCACTATTTGGCCAGACTGGGCTCGAACTCCTGACCTCAGGCGATCCATCCACCTCGGCCTCCCAGAGTGCTGGGATTACAGGGGTGAGCCACCGCGCCTGGCCTACTAATAGTATTATTAACTTTTATCTTTTATTTACTTATTTGACCATATACTGTACTGATTTTAATATAAAATAGCAGTTTTTCTATTTCAACCTGGTTTTTTTTTTTTTTGAGCAGGGTCTTACTCTGCCACCCAGGCTGGAGTGCAGTGGTGCAATCTTGGCTTACTACAACCTCTGCCTCCCGGTTTCAAGTGATCCCCCTGCCTCATTCTCCCAAGTAGCTGGGACAACAGGCACACCACCATGCCCTGCTAATTTTGTGTTTTTAGTAGAGACAAGTTTCACCATGTTGGCCAGGATGGTCTCGAACTCCTGACCTCAGGTGATCCACTGGCCTTGGCCTCCCAAAGTTTTGGGATTATAGGCATGAGCCACCACGCCCAGCCCCCGCACCTTTTTTTTTTTTTTTTTTTTTTTTGAGACAGGGTCTTACTCTGTTGTCCAGGCTGGACAGCAGCAGCCTGATCCTGGGTTACTGCAGCTTCTGCCTCCTAGGCTGAAGCCATCCTCTAATCTCAGCCTCCCAAGTAGCTGGGGCCACAGGTACGTACCACCACGCCCAGCTAGTTTTTTTTATTTCTTGTGGTAGAGATGGGGTTTCACTATGTTGCCCAGGCTGGTCTCAAACTCCTGAGCTCAAGCGATCCACCCACCTTGGCCTCCCAAAGTGCTGGGATTACAGGTGTGAACCACCACACCCAGCCTTTTTCAACCTTAAATCAAATATCAGTCTTAGAATCAATTGTCTATAGAATTTATCATACGAGCCAGTCTATTCTCTATTTCTATGAGTTTGGCTTTTTTAGATTCCACATATAAGTGAGGTCATGCAATATTTGTCATTCTGTACCTGGTTTATTTCATTTAGCATACAATGGGGCCAGGGAAGTTTTTTTTGTTTTGTTTTGTTTTGTTTGAGACAGAGTTTCACTGTTGTTACTCAGGCTGGAGTGCAATGGCACGATCTTGGCTCACCGCAACCTCTGCCTCCTGGGTTTAAGCGACTCTCCTGCCTCAGCCTTCCGAGTAGCTGAGACTACAGGCTCGCGCCACCATGCCCGGTAGAGACAGGGTTTCACTATGTTGACCAGGATGGTCTCGATCTCTTGACCTCGTGATCCACCCGTCTTGGCCTCCCAAAGTGCTGGGATTACAGGCGTGAGCCACCGTGCCCGGCCAGGTTTTTTCTTTTGTTTTCTTTTTCTTTTCTTTTTCCCTGCTCCAGTCAAAGAATGGGGCTGGGGAATTTTTAGATGAGTTGCGGGAAGGCCGCACTGAGAAGGTGATCCTTCTTTGCATACCTGAAGGCACTGACAGGATAAGGCACCAGAGTCATGTTGCAGGCAGAGAGAACAGCAGGCAGGGGTATGCCTGAATTGTGCGTTACAGCAGGGAGGCCAGTGTGGCTCTTGCCTACTGAGTAAGGGGACTACAGCAGGAGATGAGAGCAGAAAAGTAACAAGGGGGCCTTCGGTGGGGCCATTGAAACAGCTTTGGATTTTCTCCGAGAGAGATGGGAGCCATTGCAGGGCTTAAAGTAAAAGAATGACATGATTTCACTTCAGTTTTTTTGAGATGGGGTCTCGCTCTGTTGCCCAGGCTGGAGTGCAGTGGTACAACTTCTGAAACCTCCGCCTCCCAGGTTCAAGTGATTCTGCCACCTCAGCCTTCCAGTAGCTGGGACTACAGGGACGTGCCACCACGTCAAGCTAATTTTTGTACGTTTTAGTAGAGACGGGGTTTCGCCATGTTGGCTGGTCTCAAACTCCTGACCTCAAGTGATCCACCTACCTTGGCCTTCCAAAATGCTGGGATTACAGGTGTGAGCCACCGAGCCTGGACTATTTTAAGAATCACTCCTTCCAGGAGGAAAATGTTGGAGAAAGAGATTTAAAAAAAAAATAAAAAAGAATCACTCCTGCTGGATTGGGAACAGTCTGCGGAGAGGCAAAGGCAAACAGTGCTTAGGATGCTAATGCCATCGTCCGGGAGGGGATGACGGGAGGGTGGGATAACCTCTGGAGTGTAACACTAAGAATTATTTTATTTTGTGGCAAGTGTCCCAAAGCTTTCTTGAACAGTACCAGGTTGCTGGGAATGTATAGAGACAGCCTAGAGAGCACCCTGCAGTTTTAGCCAGGGAACATTCCTGTAATGTAAAGGCATGCAGGTTGTACTCTTGTAAAGTTGTGTGGATGTTTGTTGTTTCTTGTAGCAAAATCAGAACAGTACGAGTTCTAGAGTTAGAATCCCTAGATTCAAATCATGGCGCCACCAGTTACTGTGTGACTTTGGGCAAATAAATTACCCTAACTTCTCTGAGCCTCAGTTTTCCTTTGGTAAAATGGGGACAGTGGTTGCTGTGAGGAGTAATGAGTTAGTGTGTGTACAACATTTAGCATTATACTGATATATAACATAGCACAATAAAATAGTAGCTATCATTATGGCTGTGGATATAAACATTTGTAAAGATCAAGGAACATCTCTAACTTATTTTATTTATTATTTATTTTTTGAGATTGAGTCTGTCACCCAGGCTGGAGTGCAAGGGCACTATCTTGGCTCGCTGCAACCTCCACCTCCTGGGTTCAAGCGATTCTCCTGCCTCAGCCCCCAGAGAAGCTGGGATTACAGGCATGTGCCACCAAGCCCAGCTAATTTTTTTTTTTTTTTTTTGATATTTTTAGTAGAGACAGGGTTTCATCATGTTGGCCAGGCTGGTCTCGAACTCACCTCCAGTGATCTGCCCCCCTCAACCTCCCAAAGTGCTAGGATTACAGGTGTGAACTATTTAACTTAGTTTATTTAGAACCATAGCATGCTAGAGCTGAAAGAGAACTAAGATGCTTCATTTAGTCCAACCCTCTCATTTTACAGGGGAGAATGAAAACTAGAGATCAAAAGTTACACAGCCAAAGTAAAATAAAATAAAGTTATGCGGCCAGTGTTACCTAGCTGGTGGCAGAATGGAGACCAGAACACAAGTCTCTGGACTCCCCTTCTGGTGCTGTCTCTGTTCTGCCACGTTGCTTCCACAGAACCCTTAGTATAACATCAGGTGGGAATAATAATAACAACAATTAAGGCTTATTTGATTCTTACTTTGTGGCAGGCACTATTTTAAGTACTTTACACATATTTGCTCATTTTATCCTCATGACAACCCTATGAGGCAGGTACAATTATTGTGCCCATCTTACAGAAGAGGAAACTGAGGGTGAGAGGGATAAAGCAACTTGCCCAGGGTGGAGAGTGAGTGTGGTATGCCGGACATGGGCAGGAGGCTGCTGCCCCATTATGCTGCACATCCTGCTTCTCCCTTTTTTATTTATTTTTATTTTTTGAGATGGAGTTTCACTCTTGTTGCCCAGGCTGGAGTACAATGGTACAATCTCAGCTCACTGCAACCTCCGCCTCCCAGGTTCAAGTGATTCTCCTGCCTCAGCCTCCTGAGTAGCTGGGATTACAGGCATGTGCCACCATGCTCAGCTAATTTTGTATTTATTTGTTTTTTTCTTTTTTTTAGTAGAGACAAGGTTTCTCCATGTTGATCAGGCTGGTCTAGAACTCCTAACCTCAGGTGATCCACCCACCTCGGCCTCCCAAAGTGTTGGGATTATAGGCGTGAGCCACGGCACCCAGCCTGCTTCTCCCGTTATAGGACAGGGAAATTGAATCCAGTCTTTCAAGTCCTTTTTCAACCTTAAAATTTGCAGACCCTACATGCTTTTCTATTATCGGGTATTGAAGAAATACTATTCCACTTCATTACAACTGCTGTCTTTTTAACTAGTCTTCATCTTAATGATCATCTACAAGAAAGACTATTTGTAGAAGAGCCTAGAAACCAAAGTGACCAAGCCTGTGAGAAATTCCTGAAATGTTATTTCTGGCTTCCATAGCAACCCTAACATAGGGCGTTAAGCTTAATGGAATCAGCGAGAGCAGCTGGAGCCCGGCATTCAAGCACTGTGAGCGCTGAGGAAACAAATCGTTGGCTCAATAGTTTTCCTTTTGTGTAATATACTGTCCCAGTGTGTTTAGGGAGTTACGACTTCTGCCAAGTTAAGTAAGAATGGAGGAAATGAAGCATTGTATCAAAGTGTACAGTGTTTCCAAGCGAACTGGAGTATGAGTACAAGTCTGTGTCTACGGGAGTCTCTGCAGAAGATGAGGGTGGGCGTGCAGAGACTGGGGGGGGGGGAGGAGGGGCAGCTCCAAATTCCTCAATCTTGGGTGACTAGGCCTTCAGGTGAGCTCAGTGAGGAGGATTGAGCATGCCCCGTTGCATTTTGTGTTCCATCCTGTTTCCCGACCTTAGCAGAGAGCGGGTTTACTATGTGAGTGTGGCATCAAAGAGGCCGAGATGCTGAGGTTGACAGAAGCAGAGATGCTGAGGCTGACGGAGCCACCAGGGCCAGTGCAGGAAATAGAGCTCTCTAGGTATTTCAGGAAAAAAAGGTTTAACACAGGGAATTTGGTTACATAGTTGTTGAAAGGGCTGGAAGGGTAGGAGCTCAGGGACCACCACACAAGAGCGCCTCGCTGGGATCAGGATGCTGCTGCCACCAGAACCAACATCTGTGCAGCTGCTGAGCAGACACCAGAACACAAAGTCTGGCTGCCACAACTGATTGGCTTTCCTCAACCTGCTTGCCAGCAGAGCCAGCATCCACCTTGTTTCATCCTTTGGGAATGTATTGAATTGGGGTTCCCCAATTCTTACCCAGAATCCTAGTTGCCTGCAAGACAGTCTGGGAAAGATTGGTTTTGTCCTTTTAGCTTCTGCGACACTGGAAGACTCATGGGGAGAGGTGGGAGTTCACACCAAGTGCCGACATCAATCGATTTTTTTTTTTTTTTTTTTGAGATGGAGTCTCGCTCTGTCACCCAGGCTGGAGGGCTGGAGTGCAGTGATGTGATCTCGGCTCACTGCCGCCTCTGCCTCCGGGGTTCAAGTGATTCCCCTGCCTTAGCCTCCCAAGTAGCTGGGATTACAGGTATGTGCCACCACACCTGGCTAATTTTTGTATTTTTAGTAGAGATGGGGTTTCGCCATGTTGGCCAGGCTGGTCTCGAACTCCTGACCTCAGGTGATCCACCTTCCTCGGCCTCTCAAAGTGCTGGGCTTACAGGTGTGAGCCACCATACCTGGCCATTTTTTTTTTTTTTTTTGAGACAGAGTTTTACTCTGTTGCTCAGGGTGGGGTGCAATGGTGCAATCTCAGCTCACTGCAATCTCTTCCTCCTGGGTTCAAGCAATTCTCCTGCCTCAGCCTCCCAAGTAGCTGGGACTACAGACACGTGCCACCACACCCAGCTAATTTTTGTATTTTAAGTAGAGATAAGGTTTGCCACAGTGGCCAGGCTGGCCTCGAACTCCTGACCTCAGGTTATCCACCCGCCTTGGCCTCCCAAAATGCTGGGATTACAGGCATGGGCCACCCCGTCGGGCCTGATATTTATTTCGTTTGAAAGTTGGATTGAGTAGGTAGAGGAGTTGAACACCAAACGGGGATGTGTTGAAAGGGCCCATCGTTAACCTGAACTATTCACTCTACCTCCTGAAAGTCCTTCGGGATCAAGTCCAGGGTTAGATAACAGGGGCAGACACTCAACTCCAGAGACAAATGAGCTGCCTTAACATTCTCTCTGATGCCTTCTCTATTAATATGTACATAAGGAAACATTAATTTACACCCGAGAGCAGCCTGGGAACGTGGATGGGAGAAGAAGCAGGGATGGGGGGCAGGCCTGGAGAGAATGGCTTTGGGCTGGGCCATGGATGGAGAAGACTGAAGTCAGGGCTGAGTCAGGAACCCTAACAATACGGCTAAAGTAGGAAGGGCACATCTAAAACCCTTCAGTGCTCTCATTTCTCCAAATGAAACCCAGACCTTTTTCTGTTTTGCTTTTTTTGAACCGGGTCTTGCTCTGTTGCCCAGGCTGGAGTGCAATGGCACAGCAATGGCTCACTGCAGCCCCAGCCTCCAGGGCTGAAGCAATCCTCCTGCTTCAGCCTCCCATGTAGCCGGGACTACTGGCCCGCACCATTACACCCAGCTATTTTTTTTTTTAAATCTTTTGTAGAGATGGGGTCTTAAACTCCCGAGCTCAAGTGATCCTCTTGCCTCAGCCTCCCAAAGTGCTGGGATTACAGGTGTGAGCCACTGTGCCCAGCCTCAAGTCCAGACTTCTTAGGTAGGAGGCACATGCCATCCACCCCCATGGCCCTATCTTCCCCAACTTGTTCTTTAGGACCCAGCCTTGTAATATCACCTGTGGTTCCCGGGTGCGTGTGCATCCCACTCTGTTCTGGCCTCCAGCCTTTGCATATGCTGCCCTTTTACCTAAATGCCCACTCCAACTTGTTACCTGGTCGACACCTGCTCACCTTATAATAACATCATCCTATTATAACACTCATCACCTTGTCCAGGGGTCTTCCCCCACCCCTATCTTGGGCCTGGTGATCTATTCCAGGCTCTTAGTTGCTCATCCTTTTGTTGTTGTTGTTGTGTTTTGTTTTGTGTTTTTATTCTTTTTTTTTTTGAGATGGAGTTTTGCTCTTGTTACCCAGGCTGGAGTGCAGTGGCGCGATCTCGGCTCACCGCAACCTCCACCTCCTGGGTTCAGGCAATTCTCCTGCCTCAGCCTCCTGAGTAGCTGGGATTACAGGCACGCGCCACCATGCCCAGCTAATTTTTTGCATTTTTAGTAGATACGGGGTTTCACCATGTTGACCAGGATGGTCTCGATCTCCTGACCTCGTGATCCACCCGCCTCAGCCTCCCAAAGTGCTGGAATTACAGGCTTGAGCCACCGCGCCTGGCTTGTTTTTTGTTTTTAGAGACAGAGTTATGCAGGCTAGAGTGCAGCAGTGTGATTATAGCTCACTGCAACCTTAACCTCCTGGGCTCAAGCAATCCTCCCACCTCAGCCTCCCAAGTAACAGGGACTGCAGGTACATCCCACCATGCTTGGCTTATTAAAAAACTTTGTTTTTTTGGTAGTGATGTCATCTCACCATGTTGCACAGGCTGGTCTCCCACTGCTGGACTCAGGCAGTCCTCCCGCCTTAGCTGCCCAAAGTGCTGGGACTATCGGTGTGCGCCTGGCCTGCTTCTGCTTTTTATGAATCTTAATGAACCTGTCTTCTCTACGGGGTTGTAAGCTCCTCCCAGGCTGAGATTCGTTCTCATACGGCATCCCCAGCACCCAGCACTGAGAGGGTTCCTGCAAAGCTTGTACAGCTTAACCAAACCGAAATGAGCATAGAAGTGTCTCCAAAGACAAACTTTGCGTTGGCTGGTACAGGGGTGTGGAGCCTTGTGCGCCGCCATCTAACCAGCCCCTTCCTCCTTGTGTACCTGCACTCCCTCCTTCCAGGGAGAGGCCCGAGGTGCTGTGTCTTGGGGCCGCCACCTCCTTCCTCTCCTCTCTTGCAGCCAGGCCCTGCATTGCTATTCGCAGGTCTCTCTGCTCTGCCCTGGCTTTCACTTGCTGAATTCGCAGAAAGTAGATGAAGCAATTTATTCAGTTAAAGTGCTCCTATGGGTCAAATGCCAGTTTGCTTTTTAAAACCTGCCTGTGCTTGGTTTTTACTTTGCAGAAAGCAGAAATTACCTGTTTTGTTTCCTGGTGCTTTATGCACCCTCTTGTATTGAGGGATGGGGTGTGCGTATGTGTATGTGTGTTTGTGTGTGCGTGCGCACGTATGTATTACAATTTTAAGATACATCTCATTTCTCAATTTGAGAAAGGAAGAGAGAGAGTGAGGGGGTTTGAAAGAGAATATCAACATTATTTTGTATTCAGTCAGTTCATTTTTTTAAATAAAAGGTTTTAATATCACTGGCTATTTTTATTTTATTTTATTTTATTTTTCAAGACAGAGTCTCACTCACTCACCCAGGCTGGAGTGTAGTGGTGTGATCTCGGCTCACTGCAAGCAACCTTCACCTCTTGGGTTCAAGCGATTCTCCTGCCTCAGCCTCCCAAAGTAGCTGGATAAGAGACATGCACTACCACGCTTGGCTAATTTTTGTGTTTTTAATAGAGACAGGGTTTCACCACATTGGTTAGGCTGGTCCCAAACTCCTGGCCTCAAGTGATCTGCCCACCTTGGCCTCCTAAAGTGCTGGGATTACAGGCATGAGCCACCACACCTGGCCTACTGTTTTTAATTTTAACTTGAAAAGTTCAGGGGTACATTGCAGGTTTGTTGTGTAGGAAAACTCGTGTGTCACGGAGGCTGATTATACAGATTATTCCATCACCCAGGTATTAAACCTATTATCTATTAGTTATTGTTCCTGGTCCTCTCCCTCCTCCACCCTCTGATGGGCCCCAGCCTGTGTTGTTCCCCTCTATGTGTCCATGTTTCCCATCCTTGTGTTCCCACTTATAAAAGCCACTATTTCACAGCTTATTTATACTCCCCTTTATCAATTAAGAAGAGGACTGTTTGTATAGCAAACTCTGAGAGAGGATGTGAGGGGCATTTTTTAGTGAGACTTGAGAAAACTGCTTTATGTTGCAAGGAAATTCAATTCATTGGAAACTGTTTTCTCCAGGACTAAACTGGGGTAGCTTTCTTTTTGGCTCCCTCACAAAGAAAATTGTCCAGGGTCTGGAAACCACAGTTGTTGAACCTCATATGATGTCTCTTTTCTTTCAGCTCATGCAACATTTACTAGAGGAGACTGGTGTGATGTGGCGTGTTTTTCCTTTCCATTTTGCTGGCTCCTTGGTGCACACTTCCTGAGGGCCTGAGAGGGCTGTGTTCCTAAAGGAGTTTATGACAGTTAGCAGAGACAACTGAAATTTGAGCGGGTGTGAACCCAGGATCCCTCAGGGCCCTATGGCAGGGGTCTCTGCTTCGGAGAGCATCATTGCTACCCAAAGATGCAGACCCATTCACCAGCTCCTTCTTAAAACAACAGCAAAAACTTGTCATGGCATTGCCAAGCATATTTTGCATAAAAACTTCCCAGGATGGATTCTCTCTCCATGGGCAGATGGAATCCATCCCGAAATCATCCTTCTCTGCCAGCACACGCACCCCTCTCTGCTCTGCAAGTGCCCTTCTTGGTAATAGCTTATTCAAGGGCACAAAGGGAAAATCTGGCAATTCTCAAATTTTAGCTTTTGTTTGTAAACTTTGGCTCTGCTCAGGAAGAACTTGTTAGAATAAAGGTTGACATTCGGCCTGTTTCTCGTGTGTTCTTGAGAGAAGCACACAGTGCATGGCATCTTGAATGGCATCAGCTGCTTGCTACCCAGCTCTTTGGGACAAGTGGGTCCATGAGAGAAAATACACAGAGCAGGGAGAAGACTGTGCTGGCTCTGGCAGGAGAGGGAGCCTGGTTACCCCAGTTTCTCTTTCCCCTTTTCTTCTTCTGCAACCAGGCATCCAAAGCAGGGTGTATGTGGGGGAAGACCTGGGAAATCACCTCCATCTGAGTGTACCTTGCTACTTTTATCCTCAGTAGTTGGTCAAAATGTAGAGTGCATCTGCTATATATCTTTACTGGGTTCATCCCCCCTTATTCAGAAGTAGAATCTCTAGGCTGGGCATTGTGGCTCACACCTGTAATCTCAGCACTTTGGGAGGCTGAGGCTGGCTGATTGCCTGAGCTCAGGAGTTCAAGACCAACCTGGGAAACATGGCAAAACCCTGTCTTTATCAAATCAAAATCAAAATCTCTGTCAAATCAAATCAAAATAAAAAATTAGCCAGGCATGGAGGTGCGTGCCTGTGGTCCCAGCTACTCAGGAGGCTAAGGTTGGAGGAGTGCTTGAGCCTGGGAAGGGGAGGTTGCAGTGAGCCAAGACTGTGCCACTGCACTCCAGCCTGGGCCACAGAGTGAGACCCAGTCTCAAAAAAAAAGAAAAAAAGTTTTAAAAAAGTTTAAAAAACAGTAATTAAAAAAAAAGAATAGTGACTGTTCAGTATGATCTGGAGTGAGGCTGTTCTGGTTAAGCATAGATTGTGCTTATTGAACAATAATTCCTCTTAGCCTGCCTAGCTCTGCAATCACCCCTGTACTTGTCTCAATGACCCCTGCATTGTGAGCCTCTTGAGGCCAGGGCCTGACGGTACACACCAACCATTGTATTTTGCCCATGGTGCCTTAGGTACAATGCCTTCTGTGTGCCAGCCCTGAGCCAGGCATTGATGAAAGATGAATAAGTCCAAGTCATGACATCAAAGCTGGCTTATGGATTGATGGGACTTGCAGGCCAGTAAATACCATAAGTATTTGTGGAGCGACATCACTGCACATTGTTACTCATTGGGTTTACTGTCATCATAACCTGGTGCTGAGAGGGCAATTTGAACTCTGGTAGGTGCAGCAGGTGAGTCCCTGGGGCCTGAGCAATGCCTCCCAGGGCACTGCCCAGCACAGAGAGTGAAGTGGGGACGTTTGCACTTAGGGGAGTGTGTCTTGAGTTGAGCTTTATCTCCTGGGTCTCATTCCAGGCTCAGCTGTCAGTCAGTGTGTTATCTGGTGATGGGGAGGGTAGGAGGGGTCTTCACTCTTGGCCACCTACCGGGAGCAGTGGCTAAAAATGCAGGTATTAGAGTCAGACCGACTTGGGGTTTCAACCCTGTTCCGCCACCACTCATTAATCCTGTGACTGTGCACTTGTCACTGAACCTCTCTGAGCCTCAGCTTCCTCATCTACAAGTGGAGGGTAACAGTGCCTATCTTCTTTCTTTTCTGAACCTAATTGAATGCCAGATATACGTGTCATGCACATGATCCGACCCTGGAACAGAATATTCACATCAGGAGACATAAGAGACTCCAGGATGTATGATTGCCGTATCTCCAAGGCCACCCCTGGTTTGGGGGAGGAAGGTGGCAGGACATGGGAATGGGGTGCACTGCCACTATCTTCTTTTCTAGAACCTTGGCAGATGGTCTCTCAGGCTCACGTATCCCTAGAGACAGAGTTCTCAGATTTGTTGTGCCTAAGAATCACCTGGAGCAATTACAAGTGCAGATTCCTGGGCCTTAACCTCCGAGATTCTGATTCCCTGGGTCGAGGGTGCAGCTGGAGTGCGGTGGTGCAATCTCAGCTCGCTGCAGCTCTGCCTCTCAGGTTCAAGCGATTCTTCTGCCTCAGCCTCCCAGGTAGCTGGGATTACAGGTGCCTGCCACCATGCCCAGCTAATTTTTGTATTTTTAATAGAGACAATTTGACTATGTTGGCCAGGCTGGTGTTGAAGTCCTGAGCTCAAGTGATCCACCCACCGCGGGCTCTCAAAGTGCTGAAATCACGGGCATGAGCCACCATGCCCAGCCGTCCCCACCTGATTCAGATGTCATTGACTGTTGAGGATCTCAGCTGTAACCTGTTCTTTATTATGCCTCTGCTGACCAGCTTTCCCAGCCCATTCCAGCTCATGGCAGGGTAACTGCAATCTCTCTCTTCCCTGCCTTCCCCCCCCACCACCCAAAAGCCTTACCTGGAAGCTCATGTACACACCAAAGGAAATAAGCAAGGACCCAGACAGGACAGCTAGGTCCCTGTTACTTAGTCGGGTACCAGGGATTCATAGAAGACACTGCGTGTGGCCAGGTAGCTGCATGTCTGAGATACTAGTGGAAGACGTTCAGACAGAGGTAAGCAGGGAGTGTTGGGGCTCAGAGGAAGGCCATTGAGGCCAGTGGAAGGTGGCCCATCAAGGAACGGTTTTCAAAATGGGTGACCACAGGGCTGAGTCTTAAGCTGAACAGGGAGCTGAGGGCATTCCTAGCAGAGAGGGCGTGTAGGGACTACAGACAGGCAGTTTGACATTGTTGGGGTATAAGGTATAGGGCAGGGAGTGGTGGGCCAGTGGAGAAGTCTGAGTTCATGGGTTCATCCTTCCCTGAACATCAGCAGCCTTGCCATTAGTGACCCTTAGGATGGTGGCTTTTGAAGAAATTGTTCTGATGGAATTGTTCCCTGAGACTCATGGATACTGGGAATTTATTTATTTATGAGGCAGAGTTTCGCTCTGTCACCCAGGCTGGAGTGCAGTGGCATGATCTCAGCTCACTGCAACCTCTGCCTACTGGGTTCAAGCAATTCTCCTGCCTCAGCCTCCTGAGTAGCTGGGATTATAGGGGTGCACCACCACACCCAGCTAATTTTTGCATTTTTAGAAGAAATAGGGTTTCACCATGTTAACCAGGCTGGTCTCAAACTCCTGACCTCAGGAGATCCACTTGCCTCGGTCTCCCAAAGTGCTGGGATTATAGGCGTGAGCCACCGCGCCCAGCCCGATACTGGGAATTAAAAGCTGTCATTTCCAGCTCGTGGGATTCAAATCAATGAAACTCACCAAAATATTCATTCATGGGAAAGTTCTGGCAGAAAGAGGAAGATTAAGGTCCATTTTTGTCAGGAGAGTCTCTCTGGGAAAGCCGTTGATGGCTGGGGCATAGGTTGGGAGGAGTCTAATGAGAGTGATTGGAAAGTGACATCTAGAGGACAGATCGGTTTCTTTTCATAAGCTCCCTCTAGACTATGGGTGATGAGAACCTGGGGTGCTGTGTCAAGAGGAATCTTGTGAATGAGCTTTGATTCTGAGACCAGGACTGATTAAGGGTGTCAGCCACAGGTGCCAGGGCTGGGGACATGGGGGTGACATGCAAAGCTTGGACTTGCCATCGTGGCTCCAGATTTTATCATGTGACCAGCTGTCTCCCTTGCTTTGGTTTATACAGTTGATTTCATACCCTATATGCAGGGCTTGACATTTTTTACCAATTACACTTCATCTTATTTGTTCCTACTCATTATTCCAGCCTTCAGAAACCCTTTCCCGGCCCAACTGTTACTCAGCTTATTAGAGGTTCCCGCCAGTCTTGTATGCAGTGGTGTAGGGAGAGCCACAGATGCCTCCAGAATTTGCAAAAATGTTTGGAAAATGTTACTAAGTGGGAAATGATTTGCTAATGAGTTCACGATATGTCTTAGATCCATTAAGTAGTTTAGGGTGTCTCCCTAATATAGTAGAAGTGAGTTTTCAGAATATTCCCCAGTGGTTCTTTCAGAGAATATGAATAGAGCACGACTGAGTCAAAGAGAGCCCTAGCTCATCAACTGCATTCTACACTGTCAGACTGATGCAATGTCGCAGCTGGCGGCTGACTAATAAGGGAATTGGAGAGGGAAGAATTGATTATTTCCTGGCCAAGGACCATGGTGTCCTAATCAAGTGCCCTAAATGCAGGTGATGCAGGGGAAGTCGCACTGGGGTAAAAAACAAAGATAGCCTAAATTAAGTCTGAAATATCCTTTCAATTACCCGTAAGCACTGGGAGCCGGTCACAGTCTGGAAGCACGCAGGGACAGAAGCACCTGAGGGGGCTCAGGGGCTGCATCTCAGGTGTCTCTGGGGGGGATCCCAGGGCTGTGTTGCGTTGTCCTCTTTGCTGTCAGTCCATCTTTCTCTCTGTCCTCTTTGACAAGCCCATGTAGTTCAAGTCTTGTAAATCAAATGCGTATATCCCGGGTTCCTAAGCTCCAGGCTGTGGACCAATAACAGTCCATGCCTGTTAGGAACCAGGCCGCACAGAGGAAGTGAACGACAGGCGAGCATTACCGCCTGAACTCCACCTCCTGTGAGATCAGTGGTGACATTCAATTCTCACAGGAGTGCAAACTCTATTGTGAACGGTATGTGCAAGGAATCTAAGTTGCACACTCCTTGTGAGAAGCTAATTAATGGCTGATGATTTGAGGTGAAGCAATCCCCATTCTGTCCCTGAAAAATTGTCTTCCATGAAACCAGTCCCTGGTACCAAAAAGGTTGGGGGCCTGCTGGCTTATCGGATGCAATTTCCTTATATTCTGATATGCTAATTTTATATTCTTTTGTTTTTTTTCCCCCCAAGACAGAGTCTGGAGTGCAGTAGCATGATCTCAGCTCACTGCAACCTCCACCTCCTGGGTTAAGGTAATTCTCTCGCCTCAGCCTCCCAAGTAGCTGGGATTATAGGCATCTGCCACCAGGCCTGGCTAATTTTTTTGTATTTTTGGTAGAGATGGGGTTTCACCATGTTGGCCAGGCTGTTCTCAAACTCCTGACCTTGTGATCCACCTGCCTGGGCCTCCCAAAGTGCTGAGATTACAGGTGTGAGCCAACATGCCCAGCCTTTTTTTTTTTTTTTTTTTTTAAAAAAAAAGATGGAGTTTTGTTTTTGTTGCCCAGGTTGGAGCATAGTGGTGCAATTGCAGCTTACTGCACCCTCCACTGCTGGGTTCAAGTGATTCTCCTGCCTCAGCCTCCTGAGTAGCTGGGATTGCAGGCATCTGCCACCAGGCCCAGCTAATTTTTTGTATTTTTAGTAGAGACAGGGTTTCACCATGTTGGCCAGGCTGGTCTTAAACTTCCGACTTCAGGTGATCCATGGGCCTCGGCCTCCCAAAGTGCTGGGATTACAGGCATGAGCCACCGTGCCTGGCCTGTTTTATATTCTTATAGTGGAGGATCCATACTGCTCTCACGGTTTGATGAGAATTATCTCTTACAATCTTTCTCTTTGCTTTGCTCTGACCCCATGCCCACCTGGCAGCCCTTGATCATGAATGTGGCTTTACCTGGAAGCTCAGGTGCTGACCCTCCACATGGCCAGCCTTGTCTGCCTGCCCTTATTTCTCACTGAAGAAGAATGTTAGCACTTACAATCGACAGTGTCTCATGTGATTAGCTATTTAGTTTTTCAGACATGGGTAAAATTGAATACTTCAATCTTTGTTGCAGAGCACCAGGCTCTAAAACTAGGTTGGCAGAAAGATTCTATTTCATGTGCCAGTTCTCACAGATTGTTTATCGGTTCTCGAAGTGCCATGTTGAAAGAATCCAGAAAAAAAAGTCCTAAGAATATTTAGTTCAAAAAAAGAAAAAAAAAAAAAAAAAAAAAAAAAAAAGCCAGGCTGAGGGGGACAGGGCCATAATTGATTAATCATGTCAGCCAGGGACTGAAAATAGTGGCATTGCTAAGCTTGCCATAGAGCCTGAGATAGTCAACCATTCCCTGTCTGCTTCTCTACCAAGGGATAGTCAACCATTCCCTCTCTCCTTCTCTACCAAGGGATAGTCAACTATTCCCTCTTTCCTTTTCTAATAAGGGGTAGTCAACCATTTCCTCACTGTCCTTCTCTCTCTTAGCACATATCATTAGAGACCTCCTTCTAGACTGGCTTGATATGTTTGTATTTATCAACAACAGCACTCTGCATCTTTTTGATCTGCCTGCTTCATTGTGTCACGTTATTATTTGTGACTCTTTCAGGT
The DNA here is from genome assembly GCF_009761245.1 of Sapajus apella. Taxonomy (NCBI): domain Eukaryota; kingdom Metazoa; phylum Chordata; class Mammalia; order Primates; family Cebidae; genus Sapajus; species Sapajus apella. The sequence continues at coordinate 2,930,053 of NW_022436943.1, read as the reverse complement.
GGGGGTCTTTTCGTTCCTTGTATCCCCAGGGCCTGTCACACAATAGGTAGTCATTAAGTATTTGTTGAATGACTGGCTCTACCTAACAGTTCTACCTGATAGTTCTGTATACAGGGAATCTGCCTCATTAGGGTCAGTCATTTGCCCTGCTGAGATCCGTACTATAGAGTTCTCTGGATCTTCTTGATCTGTTCCATCTAGGAATAAACATACATTTTGCATGCCCTGTTTTTTTTTTTTTCCTTTCTTAAACTCCTGCTGGCTCATTATGATCATGGCTTGCTGTCTCTCTCTCTCTCTCTCTCTCTGTCTCTCTCTCTCTCTCTCTCTGTTCTTTGCTCATCATAAAACAGCTTTCATTTTTCTCCCCAATGTCCCTTTGAAACTCTTCGTGAGCTAGTTTTTTTCTCTGTCCCTTTAGAAAATTGTAATCATGTTTTTAATCATGTTTCATAGTGTTTTTGGGTCAACCTTAGGTAATTTTAAAAAATTATCTGGTTATTCCTAGTTCTAAGAACAGCTTTAGCTCTTGGCTTACTGCTACTCTGTCCAGCATTACTCTTGTCATAATTATCATGAATCATCCTTTAATAGTTTTGAGAGTCTTTTCTCCAATATTCTTGTCTTCCACCAGACCACTCACTTCTCTCTCTCTCTCTCTCTCGGTTTCTTTTTTTTTTTTTTTTTTTAAATCTTTTTTTTGAGACGGAGCCTCTCTCTGTTTCCCAGATGGGAGTGCAGTGGCACAATCTTGGCTCACTGCTACATCTCCTGGGTTTAAGCCATTATCTTGCCTCAGCCTCCCAAGTTGGGATAACAGGTGCCTGCCACCACACCTGGCTAATTTTTGTATTTTTAGCAGAGACAGGGTTTCACCATGTTTACCAGGCTGGTCTCGAACTCCTAACCTCAAGTGATCCACCCACTTTGGCCTCTCAAAGTGCTGGGATTACAAGCATGAGGTATTGTTCCAGTCTAGATCTCAACCACCCTATTGTCTTATCTTGACCCTGTAATTACAGTAACTTTAATCCTGCCATAAATTCAATTTAAACCTCCTGTCTTCCCAGCTCAACCCTACTAGTATTCCAACTCCAGCAATTCTGTGACCTCACCTGGACTTTCAGTTCATTGATCCTACTATCTTTTCACAGTCCTTCACCTCAATTCCTCTGTTCCCTGCCTCCCCAGATTTAATTCCGTAGGGAATCACTGTAGTCACTGTCAACTACCTTTGCCCCTTTCCTGATTTATCATTCTCACTTGGCTACATGATAACCCTGGTTAAATCCAACTTTTGCCAGCCTTTCCCCCATATCTGTGTAGCTGAATGTGGCCACAGCAAAACATAAAGCCACGTGGATTGGTCTCATGTAAATTTCATAACAGCAGCCTTCTAGTAGGCCTTAGTGCTGCCTGGAAATCACACTCTAGTTCCCTAATCCCTTCACTCTTCCACTGTCCTAGAAACTGTTACATTTTTTTTTCACTGATACAGTTTTGTATCATTACATTTTTCACAGTTCTCTTGTTAAGTGCCCACAAGCCATCTGCTCGTGGGAACTTTGCTGGGAATTGATATGGAGCGTCACATTTTCTGAAATCCATTTTCCTGGGTATTTGCCTAATGTCCAGACTGTAATCCGTCTATTCCCAACAGCCCCTCAAAGATCGGTGACCTTTTTCTTTCTGTCACACCTGTCCCATCCTTCATTCCACCCCAGGCCCTTGCTCCTACGGAGCTCTCCGTAAGTGCTTACCGAGGAGTAAGAACGGGAACCACCAGCGGCTTGATTTACTGGACTGCTGCTGACTGCAGCTATCCGGGGAGGCAAGCATCTGTTTTTATCATATTATTAAGTGTTTTTTCTTTTTTTTTGCACTTGGCAGGAGTTAGGCAAGTTTGGACCATAGCTCTTAGGCCCTGAATCCAGGAAAGGAAAGAACTGACCCCAGAGAGCCAGCGCAGTCCTGGTGTGTCTTGAGTATTCTGGAAATGGTAGATCTAAAGCACAAAATCCTCTCATACTCCTCTTGAGTATAGTTTGGTGGTTAAGAGTGCGGGCTACGGAGCCATCACGATGGGTTCAGATCCCACCTCCTCTACTTCCTAGTGACAAAATAAAATAAAATAAAAAATTCAACCAAATTAAATTTAAAGGAGTTTAATTGAGCAATGAATGATTTGGGAATCGGGCAGCCCCCAGAATCACAGCAGATTCCCAGAGACTCCAGTATAGCCACGTGATGGAAGAAGATTTATAGACAAAAAACCGGAAATGACGTACAGAAATCAAAAGTGAGGCACAGAATGGCTGGATTGCTTAGAGGCTGGCATTTGCCTCATTTGAACACAGTTTGAACCCTCAGCAGTGTGTGAATGGTAGAAGTATGACTGCTGGATTGGCTGAAACTCAGCTATTGTTACAGGTGATACTCCTAAGTTAGGCTTTTAATCTTGTCTACATATCAAACTTGGTTGCAGTTTTTCCACAAGGACTCAAATATAGAAGTATGGAGTCCTTCTCAGGCCATATTTAGTTCGCTTTAACACTAGGTAGGAGAACTCAAGCAAGTTTTCTAACCTCTCTAGACTCACTATCCTCACCTGTTAAAGAAGAACCATAACAACACCTACTTTCTAAGGTGTGTATGAAGAATAAACAGGCCGACACCTGTAAAGCATTCAAACAAGGCCTGGTGCTAATTAAGTGCTCAATAAATATTAGCTATAAATTATGATTATTTTCTCCTTTGAGTCTCACAACAGTATTGTAAGGTATTATTATCCCTATTTTGCAGAAGAGACTGAGGGTCAAACAGGTTAAGGAGAGGCTTAAGATCATTTGGACAGAGGCCAGGCTTGCATGGAGTCAGAGGACTCTAATACTGTTTCACTTAGGATTTCAGAGCCCCCGTTAGTCTCCAGATGAAATGATTTTGCCCTTGTTGTGGAAGGTAAAATTCATATCCATTCCTTCTCCAAATGTGTCCTAACTTCCCTAGGCAGACGGCACCGAGTCTTTCCAATATGATTATGTGGCTGTGATTGAATTTAGCCAGAACGGGGGAGAGGCTGATTAGTGACAAGGCTGCAATCTCGAGAGGAAGAAATAGTTCTGAGGTTGTACCTTGTCATTCTGCTGAAGTAGGAATGTTGCTTAAAACTGTCCTGGCTCAGTTCCCTTTCTCTGGAAGGGTAAAAGACACTCATTTGCCCAATACATGGACTTTGGAGTCAAGCTGACATACCAGAAAAGCTGTTAACAGAGTCCAGATCATCACTTTATGGTCAGAGGGATGGCGTTTTATTATGGCCCCATAAACTCTTCCAACTGTGGCTGAAAATCCTGTCATGAGAGGCATTGTGTGTGTTCTTCTGCCAGGCCGAGGAGACAAGGATGTCTCTTATCAGAACCAATTGTCAGCATAAGAACACACACAAACGAAGTTAGTTTTCTGGAAATGTCTCTCAACAGTTCCCATGTAGAGAAGCTGTGAGGCTTTTCACAGTAAATGTTTTAGGGTGTTCCCAAGTATTTGCAAAGTTCCTGTCATAATACTGGCTGTATTGATAATTTCCTAAGGGTACCTGCCATGAGATGGTGGAAAGGGCATCAGGTCTAACAATGGGGAACCATGAGGGCCTTGCGGAGATAATCAACTCTCTGAGCCTCAGTTTTCCTTTCTATAAAGTGGGCGACTTGGACTCTGTTGGGCCCCCTCCACCTTTAAGATTCTACTAGTCTATAATTCCATAAATCAAACTCCAAAAGTGGTTATGCTCCCTCATAAAATGGCAAAGATTTGGGTGCTAGAGTCTCTGACTCCATTAGAAGGACCACACCTTCTAGAACTTTTTGCCTTTGTGTTTGTCATCATCTTCTTGAACTAACTGCTCTGATTCAGTCTCTTTCACCTGAAGACTTGCTTCCACCAGAGTTCCATTTAATTCTGCAGATGTTGACTGAAGACTTTCTGTGTTTCCAACGGCATGCCTACAAAGATAAATGAGACTAGTTCCCTAACCTTGGGGAATTCCCAGTGAGATAGTGAGGACAAGACTTTATAAAACTTCTTTTCTCCAGAGATCTCTCTGTTTCTTGGACTCGTGTGTGTCCCTAGACCAGTAACATTGACTTCACCAGGGAACTTGTTAGAAAGGGAAACCCACTGAAACAGAAGCTCTGGGGTTGTGGTGCACTGGTCTTGGTTCTTAACAAGTCCTCTAGAGAAATGAGATGTACCCTCGAGTTTGAGAACCACTGAATTATCCACTTCCAGGGACAAACTATGAGACTGTGGTTCTGAGCCCTCAAGAGACCCAAGGAGACATTTTGAAGAAAATTCAGTCACTTGGGCTGCCAGGACTTGGTGTTTTCAACTCAGAATTACTGCTTTCTTGGAACCTCCAACAACATTTTGAACCTTTGTAGTGTTTTTGTAAATGTGCAAGTGTGGTGGAAACTACCCATTTGATTACAAGGGAAGGAATCCAATTTAGCACACAATTCTCCATGGAACTTCCAGGCTTCCCTTTAAATTGATTGTGATGCTTGCCTATGACTAAGACCCATAACAAAAGGACCAATCCAAGGAGGTTCCCCTACTTCCAAAGATCTCCAAAGGAAGAGAATTCTCAGAGGGCGAGTCTTGTGTGAATTTTCCTCCCTTCAAAGGTGCCTTAATTAATATCCTCCTCCATGGCAGCGTCTAAGCCTGGCCCCTCTTCTCCTCAGCTGGTAAAGATTATTGGGTGACATTCTCCCTGCAGTAACTTCAGACATGAAGGGTGGGGCAGGGGCGGCTCTTGCAGAGGGGGCTGGCTGGCTCCTGGGAATGCTCCCTCTTGTCCTCCTTCATGGGATCTGCAGATCCATCATCCACTGCCCCAACCCAGGACTATATGCTAAACCGTAGGAGCCTTCAGGAAAATTAGAAAAGCACCCCCTTACAGTGCCTCTTAGGGTAGGTTCAGCCCCTGGAGCTCATTTCAGTTCTTGCCTCCTTGGGCAGGTGCCTGTGTGCAGCACCAACCACACAGCCACAGCTGTAACCCTGCCCCTAACCGGCCTAGGGCTGGACACGGGTGAGGGCCGACAGAGGGGTGGGCAGGGAGAGGCTGTGCATGCAGCCAGCAATGTCAGGGGTTTCCACTTGCTGGCTCTTTCATTACATCATTTCCATAAGTTCTCACAGCTACCCAATGAGGTGGAATTGGTGGCACCTCTGTATATATTTTTTCTTTTTTCTTTCTTTTTTGAGACTGAGTCTCGCTCTGTCACCCAGTCTGGAGTGCAATGGTGCAATCTCGGCTCACTGCAACCCCCACCTCCTGAGTTCAAATGATTCTCCTGCCTCGGCCTCCCAAGTAGCTGGGACTACAGGCACATGCCACCATATCCGGCTAATTTTTTTTTTTTTTTGTATTTTTTGTAGAGATGAGGTTTCACCGCATTAGTCTGCATGGTCTCCATCTCCTGACCTCATGATCCGCCTGCCTTGGCCTCCCAAAGTGCTGGGATTATAGGCATGAGCCACTGGGCCTGGCCTAATTTTTTCTTTTTCTAAATTATGAAGTTTTCAAACTCCCAGTGCTCCCATGTTCTCATCTATGCAGTGGGTATGATGCTCCTAGCTCCTTTCTCAAAAACTTGCTCTGAAAATCAAATGACAAAGTGCTCCTGAAATAACGATGTTCAAACATCCTGCAAATGTTAGGTTTCATATAGATTTTATTGCTAAGCCCTCAAAGGCAGTTTCTGGGGCCTCTGTTTTGACACACTCACCCAGGACTCACCCAGCCCCCAGGGTTATTCATGGGTGTGGCAGAAGGTTGGTTTCCTGCCAGGCTACTGGTGTTTGGGGGTGCTTCCTCCCCTAAAATCATTAGACTTGTGAGGCGGCAAGGATGAGGTGTGTGTGCAGGCACTCAGGGACGAGTCACTGCCTGGCGAGCTGGCCTGGACAGGATGACCTCACAGGCCTTTCCCACTTCTCATTTTTATGACTGGCTTCACTGTTTCATTTTTGGCTTTCTCTCTCTTTCTTGCAGCTGTGGTGACTGGGATTTAGGACAAGTATTTGGGAACCCTTTTCTAATCCCTTTCAAATCCTGATTCAGCTGCAAAATCCGGGAAGGGGAGAAAGAACAGTGAAGGCGGAGGTCGGGGCGCGGCAGGGGGGACTCACCCTGGTGAGAGGCAGTAGCTCAGAATATCTGAGAAACTCCTCGGGAATGCCCAGCCTCCACCCACTGAGGCAGGAGGCCTCTCATCTCATCTGATATCATCCTCTTGCTAGAAACACGAAAGGGATGAGTTTTGTCTATGAACTCAAACCTTTTACAGCCTTCTTGCTTAGATGTTTAAGGTGTAAGTATGGTAGTCATTGTGGTAAGGGAAAGATTTAACATTTGCCTTTTTCCAGTTTAACTGCGTCCTTTGTTGAAATATTTCTTAGGTCCCCCTTTCTCCATTTCCACTACTGTTTCCTAGGATTAGATGTGAGTCCCCCTCTTGACCAGATTAGTCCAGAAATTGTGTAGCCCATCTGTCTTGCAAACCACTGCCAAACTCTGTTGACTTTTCATTATGTAACTTCCCTATGGGAGAGGTAAGTTACCTAATATGATGCCCCTCACTGGTGGCATCACGTACAAATTTCTGAGTCTGAATGTAAAGGTCTTTTTTTTTTTTTTTTTTTTTGGGGTGGATTTTTGCTCTTATTGCCCAGGCTGGAGTTCATGCCA
>NW_022436943.1:2908422-2923202 GCF_009761245.1 Sapajus apella | reverse complement strand
TTTTGCTCTTATTGCCCAGGCTGGAGTGCAATGGCATGATCTCAGCTCATTGCAACATTTGCCTCCCGGGTTCAAGTGATTCTTTTGCCTCAGCCTCCTAAGTAGCTGAGATTATAGGCGCCTACCACCATGCCCAGCTAATTTTTTGTATTTTTAGTAGAGATAGGGTTTCCCTATGTTGGCAAGCTGGGTCTTGAACTGCTGACCTCATGCGATCTACCCACCTCGACCTCCCAGAATGCTGGGATTACAGGCGTGAGCCACTGCACCCTGCCTAATGGTCTTTTTTAGCTGGCTTCAGGCTATCTCTCCAACTAATTTCTGCCTGCAACTCCTAGTATTCCCTCCACTACAAGGTCTCCTCACTTATTCTATTCCCACCATGTTGATTCCATCTTGGCTTTGGTTCATGTCATTGGCTCCATGTGTTCATTCTCTCTAATTCAACACCACTCATCGTTAAGGTCAGCTCATGTTTCATCACCTTGACTGCAGCCCGTTCATATCCCTATTCTCTTATCAGCTATTGTCAGGACCACACAGTTTTCATGCCAGTTATTCTTTCATGGTTTTATTAGTTAAGTCTCCCCAGGTAGACTGGAAGCTCCTTGACTTTGGACCCTGTCCTAAGCTTCTGTTATATTCTTTGTAATGCCCAGCCAAGCTTATGTGCCATGCGGTTAAAAAAAATAATAAAATAATTTTGACCCTGATCAGGTGTTTGACTACCTAAAAGCTGCATTGGTGCCATTTATTTATTTGGGACAGAGTCTCACTCTGTTGCCAGGCTGGAGTGCAGTGGAGCAATCTCAGCTCATTGCTACCTCCGCCTCCCAGGTTCAAGTGATTCTTTTGCCTCAGCCTCCCATGTAGCTGGAGTACAGGTACGCACCACCACATCCAGCTAATTTTTGTATTGTTTTTTGAGACAGAATCTTGTTCTGTCACCAGCCTGGAGTGCAGTGGCACAATCTCAGCTCACTGCAACCTCTGCCTCCTGGGCTCAATCGATTCTCCTCCTCAGCCTCCTGAGTAGCTGAGACTACAGGTGTGTGCCACCATGCCTGGCTAATTTTTTGCATTTTTAGTAAAGATAGGGTTTCACCATGTTAGCCAGGATGGTCTCGATCTCCTGACCTCATGATCTGCCCACCTCGGCCTCCCAAAGTGCTGGGATTACAGGTGTGAGCCACTGTCCCCAGCCTCTCTTCTAATGTGTTTGACTTCTCCTCTCTCCCCAGAGAGCTCCTGTGAGAACAAGCGGGCAGACCTGGTTTTCATCATTGACAGCTCCCGCAGTGTCAATACCCATGACTATGCAAAGGTCAAGGAGTTCATCATGGACATCTTGCAATTCTTGGACATTGGTCCTGACGTCACCCGAGTGGGCCTGCTCCAATATGGCAGCACTGTCAAGAATGAGTTCTCCCTCAAGACCTTCAAGAGGAAGTCCGAGGTGGAGCGTGCTGTCAAGAGGATGCGGCATCTGTCCACGGGCACCATGACGGGGCTGGCCATCCAGTACGCCCTGAACATCGCGTTCTCAGAAGCAGAGGGGGCCCGGCCCCTGAGGGAGAATGTGCCTCGGGTCATAATGATCGTGACAGACGGGAGACCTCAGGACTCTGTGGCCGAGGTGGCTGCTAAGGCACGGAACACGGGCATCCTAATCTTTGCCATTGGTGTGGGCCAGGTAGACTTCAACACGTTGAAGGCCATTGGGAGTGAGCCCCACGAGGACCATGTCTTCCTAGTGGCCAATTTCAGCCAGATCGAGACGCTGACCTCCGTGTTCCAGAAGAAGCTGTGCAGTAAGTCTGCTCCTCTGTCACTCTTCTAGAGGAATCATTAGAATTCATTCATTCATCTTCAAGTGTTCATGCTGTGTTACTATGTATACTAGGTGCTGTGCTGGTAATGAGTTTTCAACAAAGGCCAAGATAAACACAGTGTGCGCGGGGGGCTTACACTTTGGCCAGTGAGACAGATATTTTTATTTATTTATGTTTTAGAGACAGGGTCTTGCTCTGTCACCCAGGCTGTAGTGCAGTGACGTGATCACAACTCACTCTAACCTCATACTCCTGGGCTTCGGTGATCCTCTTGCCTTAGCCTCACGAGTAACTGGGACTACAGGTGTGCACCACCATGCCTGGCTTATTTTTTATTTATTTATTTTTGAGCTGGAATCTCGCTCTGTCACCCAGGCTGAAGTACAGTGGCGCGATCACGGCTCACTGCAACCTCTGCCTCCTGAGTTCAAGGGATTCCCCTGCCTCAGCCTCCCAAGTAGCTGCGACAGGCATGTGCCACCATGCCTGGCTAAGTTTTTGTATTTTTAGTAGAGATGGGGTTTCACCATGTTAGCCAGATGATCTTGATCTCCTGACCTCGTGACCTGCCCGTCCCAGCCTCCCAAGTGCTGGGATTACAGGTGCGAGCCACCATGCCCGGCTATTTTAAATTATGTATGGAGACAAGGTTTCGCCATGTTGCCCAGGCTGATCTGAAACTCCTGGCCTCAAGTGGTCCTCCTGCCTCAGCCTCCCAAAGTGCTGGGATTACAGGCATGAGCACCCAGCTGAGACATACATTAAATATCTAATTACAGAAATAAGTAGCCATAGTTGTAACAGTGTAATGGAGGAAGAATTCAGGACATGATGGGGTGTGCAACCCCGGGACCTGACCTAGGCCTGGGAGCTCAGGGAGATTGCTCTGGGGAAGGGACACGTAAGCCCAAACCACAGAATGAGAAAGAGTAGATAGTTTTTCTCCAGCACATTGAGCTGCCCTGGAATTCCCTAAGTTGGAATTCATGAGCTGGGATAGGGATAGGAATGGAAGGGGAGAAAAAGTAACATAACCTCTCCTTGGATGGTGTGGAATGCTGAGGCATTTTTGTCCCATGGTGATGCTAGCAGAGGATGTTTTCTCAGCTGACAAAGAGATCCAACGTATACAGAGGACCAAGGTGTGCTCCTGGCAGCTCCCACCTGTTAAGATTATAGGGGCTGCTCTTCACCCTGCAAAGTCTTTCTACAGGAGGTTGCCTTTCAGAGCCCCTGAGCTACATTCTTCTATCCTGGAAGCTTTCTTCCCTCTTTTGCTTTCCAGCCATCTTTTCCACACAGCTTCTCCCTCCCTTCCTTCCCATGCACTTTCCAGTTATTTCTACTCCTGGCTCCTGCCCCCACCGCTCTCAGCAGGTCAGCCTCCTTCTCCCGGTTTCCTGCTTCTGCGGCTGCCTTTTTGTTCCTTCCTCCTCCAGGAGGGCAGGGGCCCAGCGGCCCAATCCAGGAAACTCGAATCCTGATTTGGTAAACAGTGTCCCACCCTGACGTGTCCATTCCCAGTGGTCCCTGTCCCCTCCAGCTACCATGAATCTTTGATGGGGAAATAAAGGAAAATATCTATTTGTAAATAGTCTATATATAAATATCTATTTGTAAGATATCTTTTCCTAGCTCAGAGTGGAGAATGAGCTTTAGAGCCAGACTCCACATCAACTCCCCAGGAAGGGACACCCAGGAGGGGACTCTCAGAATGTGACATACTCTAGACCTCAAAGATACAGGCCCCGGGGAAGAACAGTGTGCTTTTGATGTGTATTAAACAAAATCCCCTGCTGAGAACTAATCTCAAAAAGCAGAGATCCCATTTGTTCTTGACTCCAGAATCAAAAGATTTACTTAAGAAATTAATGCCATGAAGGAAAAAGAAGCTTTTTCCTTGCAATGTCACTTGGAAAGTGTTCAGAAGTGCCATTTCCCTGGCGCTGCAGAGGCCGTGTTGTTGTGGTGTGGTGTGGCCTAAGTCAGCTGGGATACCTCAATCAGCAGAACACACTGCAAACATTTTTAAGGTTTATGACTTTAAATGACTTCTGCAGAATTTATGTTTCCCTTTTCCTGGAAATATTAAAAGGGAAATTGGTTCTGTAACAGTTTAACAGTTTATTCATTTGTGTTGGAAAATTTTAATGGAGGGGTTCTTTTTATAGCATTCTGGATTTATCAGAAAATGGAAAGATAATATGATAAGACTGAAGAGCTGCACAACAGGACTGCCCCCTCTCCTGTGGGGGATCCATGGAAAAATCGTCTCTGTGTGCTTTATGGCAAGGCAGCAAAATGCAAAGAAGGTTTGGATTTCCCCCCACTTCATCTTTGTTATCATCTGGAAGTTCTAAGAAAGCATCAGTGTTATCCCGTTTGTTCCTGTGGCCTGAGAAATGAATCCCCTGTGAGAACCCCCACACATTCTGCAGGAGACAGGGCTGCTCTCTCTCACTGCACTGCACCGCCAGGCTTTGCTCAGCAGACTAAGCAGCTATCTTGAAAGATTGAAGAGGCCCCAGGGCCTCTTTATCTGCACATTAGTGCCACAGTAACTAACATTTCTGAAGCACTTTCCCTTATGTTATCACAGAAGGCCTAGGAGATGGGCAGCATGCTCCCATCACTCTCTTTTTACAGGTTAGGAAACTTGCTAAGTGAATCACCCAGAAACAAACAGCCCACAGATAGTCACATGCTAATTCCAAATCTCTTGCTCATTTTACTCCTCTCTCTGCATGTCAAGAATTATAAATTCCTCTTTTAAGGTAAACCATTTTCTGATGGCTACCTCTACAGTCCAGCCTAGCCAGATAAACCTGCCTTGTAGTTGGCATTCACTTGAAATAGGTGAAACTCTGAAGGGAGCCTTCGTAGGGGGAAAAGGAGCTGACTCCAGCTGTGCAATCTTGAGCAAATTCTTTGTGCTCTCTGAGCCTCAGTTGCCTCATCTATTAAGTGGGGATTTTATATGCTGAAAGTAGATGAGTGAGCAGGTGTTGTAAATGGTAGAGTCAGTGTGCACTGTCATGTATTATTACAAACAAATGCCCTGAGGACCCACAGGCGAGGCAGATGGCCTCAGTTTTGATCTGCACTCAAATGATCAGACAACCATGGTGAACATGTTCCAAGTTGCAGATGAGGTCTCTGAGGTTTGGGAAGCCCCATTTGCCCCTTAAACGTTCATTGAACTTGTAAAGTATCTAAGACAAGGTCTCAATCAATTAAAAGTTTATTTTGCCAAGGTTAAGGACATGCCAAGAAAAAAGGAGCACAAAATCACAGAAACAATCTGTGGACTGTGCCTTTTTCCAAAGATGATTTTGAGGGCTTCAGTATTTAAAAGGGAGAGAGGGAGGGCATGGTCACATTCCTGAATCCACCTGTTGCAAGAGAAAAGGGGCAGGTAGGGGAACAGTCAATTCTATATTCCTCTAGTGCTCAGTAAATCAACACTTGCATAAGGTAAGGTGAACATGGAGTAGCTACCTGTGGAGAGATTTGACCTTTTATCTGTAGCTATCTGCTTAGGAACAAAAGCGAAGGCAGTTTCTTGCATTACTCAGCTTTTAGCTTATTTTTTTTTTCTTTTGGCATAGTGAATTGGGATCCTGAGATTTTATTTTCCTTTCAAAAACTATACTCCAAAAATAGCTAATGTTGTCCTGTGCTAGGCATTTTTACACCTTTTTTTTTTTTTTGTAATTTTAATTTTTTTCCTTTTTGTGGAGAATGGGGTTTCGCTGTATTGCCCAGGTAGGCCTCAAACTCCTGGGCTCAAGCTATCTTCCCACCTCTGCCTCCCTAAGAGCTGGGATTACAGGTGTGAGCCACCATGCCTGGCGCTAGGTACTTTTAAATATTATTCCATTTAATACTTAAAATAGTCCTTTGAGGCTATTTTATATCCTCTTTTTCTTTATAAGAGAGAGGGTCTCACTATGTTGTCCAGGCTGGCCTCGAACTCCTCGGCTCAAGCAACCCTCCCACATCAGCCTCCCAAGTAGCTGGAACTACCTGACATTATACCCGGCTCTATTATCCCTATTTTACAGAACTGGAAATTGTCAGGGTCTGCCTGAGGGCCCCAGGAGAGCTCTAAAGAGAAGGTGATATTAAGAATCACTAACATTTCTTGATATTAATGTGTGCATATGTTGTTGGAGGCAATTAGCATCTGTTAACTCACTTTATTCAGGCAACAAACCTGTCGGGTAGATGCTCTTATAATTCCCATTTCATGGAAGAGGAAATTGAGAACCAGAGGTTAAATAACTTGTCCAAGGTCACATACCTGTAAGCGCTGGAGCTTGCTTTTTTGTTTTTGTTTTGTTTGAGACAGGGTGTTGCTCTGTCACTCAAGCTAGAGTGCAGTGGCATGATCATACCTTAGCACTGCCTCACAGTTTCAACCCAGCTTAGACCACAGGTGTGCACCACCACACCTGAATAATTTTTATTTGAATCTATTTTTTTTTTTTTAAAGAAACAGTGTCTTACTATGTTAACCAGGCTGGTCTTGAACTCTTGGGTTCAAATGACCCTCCTGCCTCTGCCTCCCAAAGTGCCGGGATGACAGATATGAGCCACTGTGCCTGGCCTGTAAGTGGTAGAGTTGAGACGTGAGCCCAGGCCTTCTGCAGGCAGAACTTAAAATCAGCACTGCATCTGCAGATTGGGACAGGCAGCGTCTGGGTGTGATCAACGCAAGATCTTTATCATACAGTGAGGAATAGGTTAGGCTCTGGAGCCAGACCTCACTGGGTAAGAGTCCTGGCTTTGTCTCTTTGGCTATCTGGCTATAAACCTAAGCACAGTGGAGGCTTTATATCTGTAGGCACAGACTTCCCATACCAGCCACAGCACAGAGAATCCTGAGGTTGCATTCTCAGGCCACCCCAGAGACCACAGGTACCCTGTGAATTGAGGTCCTGTTTATGAGGTGACCAACACCCACACATCTTGGAGTCTGCCATTTTTGCCACCTAGTAAGAGAAAACACTGAGTCTAGGGGCAGACAACCCTGGCCTGAGTGTTCTGGTAATTCTTGCCACCTGGGCAAGACTGCTTTTAATTAACCTCCAGGTGCCGACTTTATCAGCCTCATCTGGCATTTTGAAGCATGGAGCCAGGCTGTCCCTACCCTAACAGACCCACCTCACCCAGGTCAGGCACAATTGAAGGCCCTAATAGTATTCCCAGGACACACCCTTCATGAACTGGCCTGGGCAAAGTCTATACTCATTGTATCCCTTTGAGGCCCTGTTGTGAAGTGGGGAGGCTGGACTGACTTCACAAACGTGGAGTCTACTGTACTCAGTAATACAAGACCTCCAGTCCACCTCCCCACACTGACCACTGCTTTAGTCATTCATACAATCATTAAAAAAAAAAAAAAAAAGGGCTGGGCACAGTGGCTCACGCCTGTAATTCCAGCACTTTGGGAGGCTGAGGCGGGCTGATCACGAGGTCAGAAGTTCAAGACCAGCCTGGCCAACATGGTGAAACCCCGCCTCTACTAAAAATACAAAAAAATTAGCCAGGCGTGGTGGCAGGCGCCGGTAATCCCAGCTACTCATGAGGCTGAGGCAGGAGAATTGCTTGAACCCAAGAGGCAGAGGTTGCAGTGAGCCGAGATCGTGCCATTGCACTTAAGCCTGGGCAACAAGAGCAAGACTCCATGTCAAAAAAAAAAAAAAAGTTCTTATTTCTTAGTCAACAAATTCAATCACACCAATGACTTCGCCTGCTGATTAGTTATTTGTCCCCGCTGAACACAAGGCCTTGGCTGAGTGTAAACCCAGAGGGGTTTACCCTGAGACAGGAGGCTCTCAGCAGGCCAGTGGAGGTGGCAAGACTGTGCTCTCCCCTCGTCTCTTACCACAAAGGCCCATCCCACAGGAAGGCAAAGCATGAGGCCTGGATGCTGCGACAGTCACTCAGCACTCACCACAGCACTCCACAGATGGGAAATGTTTGGGATTCTTTTGGTTGAAAGTGTCAGAAATTCAATTTGTCTTTAAAGCAGAGGGGAGTGCATTATATTATCCGCGGAAACAAGGGCGGTTCTCATGAGGGTCCTGCTTTCACTCCGTCTCTCCCTCTACCCCTCTCTGTCTCTGGTCCACAGGCAGGAAGCATGGGCCCACCAGCACCGCCAGCTCACTTGTCCTCAGCTTGAGCCCCCTTTACACTGTTCTGGTTCCTAAATACCAATAAAGGACTCTGAATGTCAAACCTTGTGCCAACCAACAGTGGCCAGGAGTGGGACTACCCCAGACTACCACAGCAGCTCCCAGATACAAGGTGTCTGGGGTGAGAAGGAAGGGCAGTTTCTAGGAAAAGACTAAATAATAGGTGTCTGTACTGAGGCCCCTACAGCCTGTCCATGCCTTTATTCTGCAGGTAAAGAAACAGCCTAGAAGAGCTGCCTGATTTCCCAGACCTTCCTTTACTTATTCAAGATAGAGGGAACTAGAACATGGTCTTCTAACTCCCAATGCAGTGCTCTTTCTATTACACCAAGTTATAATCTTCTAGTTTCAATTTCTCTTATGGCATATGGCCAAAATAAGTCTTAGTAACAGGCTGTCACTCTAAAACCCAATGCAATAGTTCTTTTCATCCTCCCCTGTTCCCCACTACCCCCGACTTTTTTTGAGATGTTGTCTTGCTCTGTCGCCCAGGCTGGAGTGCAATGACATGATCTTGACTCACTGCAGCCTTTACCTTCTGGGTTCAGGCAATTCTTTTGCCTCAGCCTCCCAAGTAGCTGGGACTACAGGTGCCCACCACCAAGCCCGGTTTTTTTTTTTTTTTTTTTTTTTGAAATGGAGTCTCCCTCTGTGGCCAGGCTGGAGTGCAGTGGCATGACCTCGGCTAACTGCAACCTCCACCTCCTGGGTTCAAGCGATTATCCTGCCTCAGCCTCCCAAGTAGCCACCATGCCCAGCTAATTTTTGTTTTTTTTTTTTAAGAAAAAATGTCTATTATTTATGACACTGAACAATTCTGACCACCAGCGACCAATGGGGGGGCAGGAGAGAAGAATATCTTGCTTCTCAATAAACTTTCCTTCCTTGTTTTAACATTTTTGAGGATTCTTTCCCAACCTATTACATCTATATTATAATGGTTACAGATTTTCCAACTCTACCATTCCTTCCAGTGCATTATTTTTATTATCTTCATTAAAGTGGGGGGTGGGGGGGGAAGATCCTCTACTTGTAGTAACGAAACAATGTTGGAGACTGTCATTAAATCAGGACAAGTGAAAAACAGATCTGTTCCCAGACTCACAGGACTATAAATTTAGGAAGCACACACACACAAAATAAAAATTAATTACACTCAATAGGATACATTAAATATGTATCCTATTCCTTTAAAAAAGGAATGATCCAACCCATACCACCAGCTAAAAAAGAAAAAAACAAGTCATTCAAAAGAAAAATCACACGTTTTGGTTTACTTCTACTTTGACTTAAGAACACTAATGATAATTTGCATGCAGTGAGTACGGCTCCCTAAATAGATGAATTTTTGTCTATACATATTTCTATTTATGGAGAATCCGTTAATAAACACATTTTAAGTTCAATATATTATGTATTTCTGAGTGGAGAAGCAACCTTAAACATTTTAAACACCAGAAATATACAAAATTTTAAGTGTAATAATACAAAGTGCCTTGTGTTTTGATTCTGTAGTCACACCATAAAAATCTCAGGTTATTAAGAGAACTCTGAAAAATATTGTTTTGAATATTAAAAACCATATTTTAGGGGAGGGAGAGAATTAACAGCCTTTCTTTGCTTTAAAATACTTTATGTTTTATGAAATTGCAATTGGAATGAAGCAGTTCCTAAAGCTGTAAGTGTTTAGAGGAGGAAAAATTAAGCACAAGAACAAACTACGGTTTTACTCAACTCCTTCACAAAGCTCAGCTGAAGCAGTTCTCACTTAAAAGCGCTGCTGAGAGTAGGTGCCGTGGCTCATGCCCGTAATCCCACCACTTTGGGAGGCCAAGGTGGGTGGATCACTCGAGACCAGGAGTTTGAAACCAGTCTGGCCAACAAGGTGAAACCCCATCTCTACTAAAAATAAAAAGTTAGCTGGGTGTGGTGGCAGGTGCCTGTGATCCCAGCTACCCGGGAGGCTGAGGCAGGAGAATCACTTGAGCCCAGGAGGGGAGATTGCACCACTGCACCCAGCCTGTGCAACAGAGTGAGATACTGTCTCAAAAAACCAAAACAGCAGAACAAAACAAAACAGCTGCTGAAGTCTTTTCTATTTTAGAAAGGTAGTATGAATAATTGTTCTACAAATTAACTACAATTTATGGTAATTTGTGAAATGTTTTTCCAATTTTAAATGCAAGAGTCTATCATATCTCTACTCACAAAACAACAGGCACTGCTAGGGGTCTTAGGCTAAGATCTGCCACCCCAGCAGTCTGCGTGGCCCGTAAGCAGGTGTGGAGAGGTCACCTGTCAGCAGCACCAGGGAATCAACTCTCCAGCCTTTCTGCCATTAATTACCATAGATATGGCCTTTTTCCTGATATTCTATTCCCATTGGAGGCTTTTGATTAAGACCTTGTTCCTGTGAACTCATTTGGGGCACAACATATTGTCTTCAAGGTGCGGGGCTGGAAAACTGGAGGCAGGAAGCAGGAAGAGCGCACTCACTGTTCTCACTCTTCTGGAACCCAGGCTTGACCAGCATGAAACTGCAGGTGAACCCAACCATCTGTGTCTGTGGGGAGATTTTCCCATGGACCACACACCACCTGACACCCCTGGCTTCTTGTGGAGATTTCACTGCCTCTGACGTCCTTGCCCTGGCTGAGATTCTCACCCAGGAGGCCAGCACAGCCTCTGGGGCAGAAGTTGTCACCACAGCTGTATTAACTCCCTCAAGGAGAGCAGTGGGCTCTTCCAGAGCAGGCAGCCCTTCTGCAGGGGGAAGAACCACTTGAGGAGGCTGTGTCCCAGAACTTTGCAGGCACATTTTCCCTTTCTTCACCTTTATTTTGCAATGATTTCTGGAGTTGGCCTCTTTTGCTGTGCTAGGCAAATCCTTTTGGTTTGGGTAAGCAAAGGCACACAGGCACTTATATGCATCCAGTTTCTGGCCTCTGGTGCTCAGCTTTAATTGTTGACACCAGGCCCGCACGATGTCCTGGTGGAGCAGATTAACAGGTGGCAGTTTAGAGGGTAATGGAGGAATTGGTATCTTCTTCTGAGGTCTGGGGTTGTCATACTCTGCCTTCCTCTTAGGGCAGAGCACTCTATCACCTTTAACAGATACGTCTCCTTTGGTTTCACCCTTCGCTGATGTTCCGGGCAAAGGGCAAAGCAATTGTGTTTGGTTGATTAGAAGCCTGCAGATCTTCTTCCCTCGCCTTCTCTGAGGAAGTCCACTCCTTGCCTTTTCCTTCTCCATATTCAGACAGGAGGTGGAGCTTGGCCAGATGCTTCCAAAATGGCCCCTGGCCCAAGATTCAATTTTTGTGTTTTTAATAGAGATGGGGTTTCACCGTGTTGGGCAGGATGGTCTTGATCTCTTGATCTCATGGTCTGCCCGCCTCGGCTTCCCAAAGTACTGGGATTACAGGGGTGAGCCACTGTGCCTGGCCATCTGGCTTATATCTATATTTTTAGTAGAGATGGGATTTACCATGTTGGCCAGGCTGGTCTCGAACTCCTGGACTCAAGTGATGTGCCCACCTCAGCCTCCCAAAGTGCTGGTATTACAGGCATGAGCCACCATGCCTGGCCTAATTTCCCCATTTGATAGGTGAAGAAAGTGGAGTTCACAGAAACCAAGTCATTAGCACAAGGTCATAGGGAGTGGCGAAGCTGAGCCTTCAGGTGGTCCATTTCCAGCAGTCATCCTCTCCCCACAATGCTGCCTGCTGCCCAGCAGGTATTTTCTCTGCCTCACATCTCCTGTCTTCTTATCTTGTCTGTTAGGGTCTCAGCAAGAAGACAGGCAGCAGGTACATCACTTGGGCCTCCCACTCATGGCTGTGGGTGACCGCCGTGTAGTTGGTTGCCTAGACACTGCACTTCCTTAATTACGGAGAGAGACAGTGACATGCTGTGAGAGCCTCAGAAATGTCCTCTGCCTGTGGGTAATTTGACTTCAGCAGTCCAGGAAAAGAAAAGAGTATTCCAGGATGCAAAGCAAATGCAAATTAAAAGTGGAATAATGATTACTCCCCACCATAAGATGGTCAAAACTTAAAGCTTGATAACACCAAGTGCTGAAGTTTTGAGGGGATGGGAATCATTAGAACCATCATTGCTGATATGAGCGATCTTGGAAGGCAATTAGGCCATATCTGTTTAAACTGAGACCCAGTCCTAGAGAAACCATTGCACATGCCTTCAAGGAGACATGTTCAGGAAAGCACATCACAACACTGAAAGTGAAAACTTGGAAACCATCAAAATGCTGACTAACGAGGAAAAAGCTAGATAAAATGAGGAAAGTCATGACCGATGGATAAATCAATTGGGAGGGATAAACTAAAGGTTTTGATTAAATCTAAAATAGTTTTCATTATTCACAATAATTGTTTTATAAAGTCACTGCAAACACTGAGTTAGTGAATACTAAACCATTGCTTCTGTGGAAATCAAGGGTTAGTTTCCTGCTATCCTCTGGTGACAATATTTTTGTCAACTGATCAATATATAGCCTTGTTTCATGTGTGTTTCTGTTTAAAGACATCTTACTTGTTTTGTTGTTGTTTGTTTGTTCTGAGACAGAGTCTCGCTCTGTCTGCAGTGGCACGATCTTAGCCCACTACAACCTCTGCCTCCTGGGTTCAAGCAATTCTCTTGCTTCAGCCTCCCAAGTAGCTGAGATTACAGGTGCCTGCCACCACTCCTGGCTACTTTTTGTATTTTTTTTACTAGAAACAGGGTTTCACCATGTTGGCCAGGCTGGTCTCAAACTCCTGACCTCAAGTGATCTGCTCACCTTGGCCTCCCAAAATTCTGGTATTACAGGTATGAGCCACCATGCCCAGCCAAAAACATCTTATTTGATATATACCATGGATTCATTAACATCAAACTCACAGGCAACGATAATATAACTCCTGACTGAATGAAACTTATCTAACATGCATTTTCCCTGTAAGGCACATCACAGCCTTTCTGCACTGAGAAACACTAGACAGCACGTCACCATTTTAAACAGCAAACTGACTTACAAAAAGCACAGAAATGCTAAATAAATAATTTAAAAAATGTGGCGCTAAGTAGACTGTAAAAGGATACTTGTTTACAGAGTGAAAGCTGAAACAAGAAGGCAGAGTGGCACCTTGTTCAACCTCAGCTGGGAACATCTGCACCAAGCAACACATTTTTCTGTAGTCTCAACTACTTGGGAGGCTGAGGCAGGAGGATCACTTGAGCCCCAGAGATTGAGGCTGCAGTGAGCTGTGAATGTGCCACTGCACTCAAGCCTAGGTGACAGAGCAAGAACCTGTCTCACAAAAGAAACTAAATGCAGAGATATTTTATTTTATTTTATTTTTTGAGATGGAGTTTTGCTCTTATTGCCCAAGCTGGAGTGCAATGACATGATCTCAGCTCACTGCAACCTCTGCCTCCCAGGTTCAAGCAAGTCTCCTGCCTCAGCCTCCTGAGTGGCTGGGATTACAGGCGTGCACCACCACACCCAGCTAATTTTGTATTTTTAGTAGGGATGGGGTTTCTCCATGTTGGTTAGGCTGGACTTGAACTTCCAACCTCAGGTGATCCGCCCGCCTTGGCCTCCCAAAGTGCTGATATTATAGGTGTGAGCTACTGTGCCTGGCCAATGCAGAGATATTTTAAATTGAGTGCTCATGCACTCTGAGTCTGTTCACTAGTGACTGTGAAAACTCTGCGAATATTGGTTTGGGCTTACAAATACATTTTAGTGAGTAGGCAAATTCACAAATGTGGAATCTGTGAAGAATGAGTGTCTTCACAATTTGACATCTCTGAAGCTGGAGTGCGTTTTTAGAGTCCATGAAATACAGTACATGTATCAATATGGATAGAATCTGTGATTAATGCTGAGTGAAAACTGACTTGAAGGTCAATATACATAGGAGGAACCTATAGGTGTAAAACAAGACAAAATGCCACCATAATTCTTTTTGCTATAAAATAGCAGGCATCTTCAGCATTCCCCAGGCACTGTTCTCAGTACATTACCATCTCCATTAATTTAACCCTTTTGAGGTTTTTATAAGGCAGGTGGTATTTTCATCCTCATGTTCCATAAAGAGGTTAAGAAAATTGGGCCGGGCGCGGTGGCTCAAGCCTGTAATCCCAGCACTTTGGGAGGCCGAGGCGGGTGGATCACGAGGTCAAGAGATCGAGACCATCCTGGTCAACATGGTGAAACCCCGTCTCTACTAAAAATACAAAAAATTAGCTGGGCATGGTGGTGCGTGCCTGTAATCCCAGCTGCTCAGGAGGCTGAGGCAGGAGAATTGCCTGAACCCAGGAGGCGGAGGTTGCGGTGAGACAAGATCGCGCCATTGCACTCCAGCCTGGGTAACATGAGTGAAACTCCGTCTCAAAAAAAAAAAAAAAAAAAAAGAAAAGAAAATTGCACAAGGGGCTGGGTGCGGTGGCTCATGCTGTTATCCTAACGCTTTGGAAGGCTGATGCAGGAGAATCACTTCAGCCCAGAAGCTTGAGACCACCCTGGCAACATAGTAAGATATTATCTCTATTTGATATAAAATGAGAAAACTTCGTGGCCGGGCACGGTGGCTCAAGCCTGTAATCCCAGCACTTTGGGAGGCCGAGGCGGGTGGATCACGAGGTCAAGAGATCGAGACCATCCTGGTCAACATGGTGAAACCCCGTCTCTACCAAAAATACAAAAAATTAGCTGGGCATGGTGGTGCATGCCTGTAATCCC
>NW_022436943.1:2906460-2908322 GCF_009761245.1 Sapajus apella | reverse complement strand
AAAAAAAAAAAAAAAAAAAAAAAAAAAAAAAAAAAAAGAGAAAACTTCTACTTTATTTAATAATAATAGAAAATTGTACAAGGTCACAAAAAAAGCTGTTTATTTCACCCTGAAGTAAAGAGGACTGATTGGATCTACAAACCTTCTTAGTGTTATTTGTATCCTTACAGGAACTAAAACACAGACAATCAAACTCAGAACAGTACATTCTAAATTGTATTATTGTGAAATAAAACAGTTTTACTTCCCTAGTTCATTTATTGCCCACTATATTTCTTCCTTCAATGTAAAGAGACAGAAATTTTAGATGGATTTAATCATAGCTGAGTTTTCCAAAGCACCGGATTAATGGAATTGTTCTAAGCTTTTGATAGTTCCTTTGATTTTAGCTTCACAAAAATCTATTTCTACATATAGACATCTTTTTTGTTTATGAGAACACTTGCATAACTTGTTATGTTTATACTGTTGCTTGTTAATTTTAAATACTATCAAGTTGTATTACACTGACTAAAGTCACAAATTTGCACATTAAGAAAAAGAGAATTTTTATGAGCTACAGGCAAACTTATGCAAGAACTAATGTACCAAAAAGCTGAGGTACTTCAGAAACTAAATGCAGAGGGCAGGTGTGGTAGCTGATGCCTGTAATCCCAGCACTTTGGGAGGCCAAGTTGGAAGGATTGCTTGAGCCCAAGAGTTTGAGACCAGCCTGGGCAATGCTGTAAAACCCTGTCTTGACAAAAAAAATTTTTTTTTAAACTGGCCGGGCATGGTGGCACACACCTGTAGTCCCAGCTACTCGGGAGGCTGACATGGGAGGATGGCTTGAGCCCAGAAGTTTGAGGCTGCAGTGAGCCATGATTGTGCCACTGCCCTCCAGGCTGGGAGAGAGAGAGCAAGACCCTGTCTCAAAACAAAAGAAAAGAAACTAAATGAAGAGATATCTTAAATTGAGACATAAAGATTATAGAAACATGAAACATAGGAGTGCATTTTTTACTCCAGAATTTTGTGGATACTTTTGCATGTTAAAAATTGCATTACTCGTCGGGCGCGGTGGCTCAAGCCTGTAATCCCAGCACTTTGGGAGGCCGAGGTGGGTGGATCACGAGGTCAAGAGATCGAGACCATCCTGGTCAACATGGTGAAACCCCATCCTACTAAAACTACAAAAAATTAGCTGGGCATGGTGGCGCGTGCCTGTAGTCCCAGCTACTCAGGAGGCTGAGGCAGGAGAATTGCTTGAACCCAGGAGGCGGAGGTTGCGGTGAGCCGAGATCGCGCCATTGCACTCCAGCCTGGGTAACAAGAGCGAAACTCTGTCTCAAAAAAAAAAAAAAAAAAAAAAAAAATTGCATTACTCTTGAAAGATGATTTTGAGAAACTGTTGGTTCTTTAACACATTCTTGTTTATTTAATAGCTCTTCCTCCAGCCCCATTGCTGCTTGCTGAAAATCCACACTTAAGACAAAGCCCCTTCTGATGTTGTCAAACTTTTCTGATTCCTCTGCCCACCACATGGGTATTATTAAGTCAAATTGAAAATTTTTGTTGTGTTTTTGTTGTTGCTGTTGTTTCTGAGATGGAGTTTTGCTCTTGTTGCTCAGGCTGGAGTGCAATGGTGCAATCTCAGCTTACCGCAACCTCTGTCTCCCAGTTTCAAGTGATTCTCCTGCCTCAGTCTCCTGAGTAGCTGGGATTACAGGCATGTGCCACCACATCTGGCTAATTTTGTATTTTTAGTAGAGATGGGGTTTCTCCATGTTGGTCAGGCTGGTCTCAAACCCCTGACCCCAGGTGATCTGCCCACCTTGGCATCCCAAAGTGCTGGGATTACAGGTGTGAGCCACCATGCCCAG
>NW_022436943.1:2871553-2906360 GCF_009761245.1 Sapajus apella | reverse complement strand
TTTTTTTTTTTTTTTTTTTTTTTGATAGATCAAAACCAATCAGGTATTCAGCAATTTAATATAGTTCAACCTAACACTGTTACTTTTTGACTTTCTGTGGCCCTTTATCTGGCCCTGTCTTGTCCACTTTGGACTGTGAGCCCCCTTGAGGGTGGGGACTGCAGCTTATTTCTTGGGTTCTGCCCAGAGGAGAGAGTAGGCTCCGAATAAATACTTGCTGTTTGGAATGGAGTGAGAGAAGGCACCACCGTTCACTTACCTTCCTGTGTCTTTCCTTTCAGCGGCCCACATGTGCAGCACCCTGGAGCATAACTGTGCCCACTTCTGCATCAACACCCCTGGCTCATATGTCTGCAGGTGCAAACAAGGCTACATTCTCAACTCGGATCAGACGACTTGCAGAAGTAAGATTGCTTTGCTGATGTGTTTGTGCTTTCTTCCTCTTCCCTCTTCCTCTCTCTTCTTTTATCTGGGCTTATTTTATTCCTCTGCAATGCCTTACCCCAGTTATCATCTCTTGGGGACAGAAACAAAGTTTAGTATTTTCTGTTGACCCCCCTCACAGTGCCTAGTCCAGAGCTGGGCACATAGTAGGCCATCAAGAGGAGTTCAAAAGATGGGTGGAAGCACCATCTCAGAAATAGCCTCTTTGAATGTCTGAACCGGTCTCCTTTACTTCCAAGCTTGTTCTTTAGCAGGGACTACTGAAGAGCCTTTTCAACCACTGTCTTTATTAACTGTAGCCTAAGGAATTGTTTCTATATTTTATTATCTTCTATAAAGCATGGATTTAGGAAGAGTTATTAACCTTGGCTGGGAGCGATTATTCAAGTTCTCTTTTAGAGGGGTGCAGGGACCCAGCTGCTTTGGTGTGGAACACCTTATAGGTCTTCTAGATTTAAGAAAAGGGGGCAAACAGATGTAAGATATTAGAACTCACATTTTCTTTTTTTGCTAAGCCCCAAAGACTAGACAATATACTGATATTTGAGCCAGCACGAGGTAATTTGCCCCTTAAAAGACAGAATTACTCATATGCTGAGTACCGTGTCCTTACTTTTTGAAGTTATGGATAAAGACTGGGTTAACCCACAGATGGTGAGGGAACCAAAAGCAAGGCATGAGGAAGACCAGCCCACACGGAAGCAAATATACAGCTTAGCTAATCTGACACTTGCTTCATGTAGTGCGTAACTGTTGCAAATGTGTAATTGTTACAATGCATGATTGTTGCAATGTGTAATTGTTATTATACTTCCTGGTAAGCAATTAAGCATTAATGGAAAGCAGTTTGCACAAATGGCTGTAATTAACATTGCATTTATGCAGGCAAATCACCTTTTCCATGTTTCCTTTCACTTTTCAGTTTCAGGGTTGAGTGGGTGGCTGGAGGTCTCCCTGACCCTCAAGAATAGGTAACATCTGCTTGACCCATCAGTTCTGTGTGGTCTGTGCAAGCCCAGAGCTCTCTGGATTCTGTGAATCCCAGGAGTGTGGGGCGGCGGCAGTTTGCAGGAGGGGTGTATGTGTTCTTAGGCTCCTCTCAGACCCCAGGATCCCAAGTTGAGTGCAGCCTCAATCATCCTCATCTTCCACTTGAAGATTTGGCACTCCCTCAAGATCCACAACAAAAAGTCACTTGCAGCAAATACTCATGGGTTCATAGAGTTTCCTAAAGAACTGGGGGAGCCTGGGAAAGGTCATCTCACACACTGCTCAGCAAAGACCCTAGAGATCTCTTTAGACATCCCCCTTTAGACACCTCCGCCTCTTTAGGTGTTCTGCCTCCCCACAATCGTACTCTGGAGGAAGCCCTCATCCTCTTCAGGCATCCTCACCACTACCCCAGATGCTTATCTGGCCCATCTCAGCCTCCCACCATCTTGCCCACTCCCTTCCTCCTCCTTTTTTTCCTCCTCCTCCTCCTCCTCCAACTCCTTTTCTTCCTCTTCCTCCTCCTCCTCCAACTCCTTTTCTTCCTCTTCCTTCTCCTTTTCCTTTGGTTTGTGTTTTTTTAAGACAGAATTTTTCTCTGTCACCCAGGCTGTAATACAGTGGCACAATCGTGGCTCACTATAGCCTCAACCTCCCAGGCTCAAGCAGTCCTCCCATCTCAGCCTCCTGAGTAGCTGGGACCATAGCTGCATGACACCATGCCTGGCTAATTTTTTTGTAGCAGTAAGGTTGCTCAGGCTGGTCTTGAATTCCTGAGCTCAAGGGCTCCATCTGCCTCAACCTCCCGAAGTGCTGAGATTTACAAGAGTGAGCCACTGCACCTGGCACCCTTCCCTTCTTAGAAGCACAAGGAATTCCTCTCCTTGTCTCATGGCCCAGTGAGTGACTGGGATCTGGGAATCTGCTGATATTTATTTTCCGTGGGCTGGCTGAGCCAAGCCAGAGGAATTCTGACACCAGCAAATAAAAAATAAAATGTTCTAGCCCTGATTTTATGAGCAAGGCCTTCCCCACACAGCAGGGTTTGCCAGACCCCTGCCCGGACCTGCCACAGGCCTTGATGTCCCCCGGCTCTCAACTACTGGTCTGGCCTTGGCTTCCTCCTGCCCAGGGCTGAGGCACAGGAAAATGTGAAGTAGACCCTGCCTGGGCTTCAGACAGACTGATCAGGTGGAGGGGCAGGGAGGCCCAGGCACAGGAGGCCTAGGAGCTCAGGGCAGGGGTTCTCAAACTTCAGTAACTGAGAATTAGCCAGGAAGTCAACTCCTGGGCTCACCCTCAGAGATTCAGAGTCAACAGGTCTGGATTTTCAATTAACTGACAAATACTTCCACGCTTTGAGATTCACTGGCCTCAGGCAGTGAGGGGTCCCAGGGAAGGGCTTAGCAGAGCTCTGCTGTCCCATCTGACCCAGTCCTCCAGTCACCTTGAAGCAGTTAAGCCATCTTAACCTACGGCCAGACTTAGTTTAATAAATGTGCAGTAATAAAAATGCTGGGTGTGGTGGCTCACGCCTGTAATCCCAGCACTTTCAGAGGCTGAGGTGGGCAGATCATGAGGTCAGGAGTTCAAAACCAGCCTGACCAACACGGTGAAACCCCATCTCTACTAAAAATACAAAAATTCACCAGGCATGATGGTGCACTCCTGTAATCCCAACGACTCAGGAAGCGGAGGGAGGAGAATCCCTTGAACCCAGGAGGTGGAGGTTGCAGTGAGCCAAGATTGGGCCACTGCCCTCTAGCCTGGGTGACAGAGTAAGACTCCATCTCAATCAATCCATCAATCAATGCTCAGTGATAAAGAACAGCTCTTTCTCTTTCAGAAGAGGATAATACAACTCTTTTGCTTTCCCAAAATTGGTGTACCAGGGGCCTTGGGGGAAGAACAAAGCCTTCACTGTCCACAGATCTGGGCTTGAACCCTGACCTTATCACTTACCAGCTACAGCTGTTTCACCCTGAGCTGGTTATTTAAACTCCTTAACTCTCAGTTTCCTCACTCATAAGATGGGAAGGGTGGTAACAAATCAATAGCTATCTCATTGATTATGTCTTTGTGAGGCCCTGTTTTTGGTCTGGGGGACAGTTAAAAGCTGTGCCAGGTGACAGCTTTGCCATCTACTGACCCCTGCTGATGATCAGGGACCTATGCCTGCCAACACTGAGAGAAACTCAATGGGCTTGGAGAGGAGGGATGCACTCCACTTCTGGAAGCTATTTCCACTTAATTTCCATGTCCTGGGCATAGCTGCATAGTCTCCCAGATGAAAAGCCATGTGGGTGACACCACCTCCCCAAAGCACCTCTTACTCCCTAAGAAGTGCTGCCATTCATTCTTCCATACAATCATTGATTGGTTCATTTATTTTTTCATTTAACAAATGTTTTTGAGCATAGAAATGTGCCAGGCAGCATGCACAGTATTGGAAATAAAATAGTGGTGAGCACAGCAATATACTTTCTTTTCTGGAGCTCACATTTTTGCATGGGAGTGAATCAAATTAACAATCAGGGTAATTTCCACCAAAAGTGATTGCAATCCATGTCCACCTTAGTGTGCAGCACACGAGCTCAGGCCTAACTATAGCCACTTTTTAGGTGTTTACCATGTGCCAGAAGCTCTCCTGAGTGCTTTATATCTGCTATCTCACTTAATTCTCACAATGAGCTCTTAAAGTGGGTTTTATCACTCTCATTTTATGGATAAGTAAAATAAGAAACAAAAAAGTTATAGGATTTACCCAAGGTCACATGGCTAGCAATGTGATCAAGCAAGAATCCAAATCCTGTTATGTCCTAGCTCTTGGCCATCATTTGAGTCTGTCCCATGACCCTTGAGGACACCCAGATGGCAGCAGGACAACCCTTCAACCAGAGAACCTTCTCCAAGCCAGGAAGACAGACAGGTTCCACAGCCCACTAATCCCAGGGAGACTTAGAACTAATTCAGGACTAACATTCAACTGATTGTTATTTCCCCAAGTCCAATGCCAATTGCTGTGCTACTGTCATTGCACAGAATAATAGTGGCAGGGCCTCTTCAGCAACTGCTTTTGAATACACACATGCACATACACACTATAGAATGTGTATATATATATATATGTGTGTGTGTGTGTGTGTGTGTGTGTGTGTATGTGTGTGTGTATATATATACTCTCTCTATATAAATATATATAAATGAAATATATATATATCCCCACCATTGTGTATTTATAATTTGTGTGGAGAGGGGAAACAGACACAGTTGATTCATACGTTCTTTTTTTTTTTTTTTTTGAGTTGAAGTCTCACTCTGTCACCAGGCTGGAGTGCAGTAGTGCCATCTCAGCTCACTGCAGCCTTCTCCTCCTGGATTCAAGCAATTCTCCTGCCTCAGCTTCCCAAGTAGCTGGGACTACAGGCATGTGCCGGCATGCCTGGATAATTTTTGTATTTTTAGCAGAGACAGGGTTTCACCATGTTGGCCAGGATGTTCTTAGTCTCCTGACCTCATGATCCACCCACCTCAGCCTCCCAAGTGCTGGGATTACAGGTGTGAGCCACTGCCTTTGACATGATTCATACATTCTTTGAATGGTAATGGACCTTGGCTATTAGACTTCTGGCTTCCTCTCCTATGGGACTTCAGAATTCTTTCCCCTCCCAGTGTTCCAAATGGTGATGGTTCTTGAGAATCTGGTTATTACAAAACACCTGAATCCCATATCCAGACAGCCTGGATCAGTGGTTGAGCTGAGCTCCTACCTGTCTGTAATTTCCACTTTGGATCCTGTTTCTGCCATCTGAAGCCATATACCAAAAAGTTATTTCTGTATCCAAATAAAAACATAAAGCCCTTCAATTACTGAAGAGTGTTATTCCCACACACTGACCCCAGTCCTATCAATTTTCTCTTTTTCAGGGGAAAACACATCTTTTCATGACCTAGTTTTGGGTCTCTTCACTGTCCAGGTAACCCTCTCTGGGTGGATATTAGTTGTCTAAAAAGGGCCTTTTCATTCAAAGACTAAATCAAATGCATTCAAGAATCTTAGCTTCCATCACTTCTCAGCCTTTTGGCTAAATCAAGGTGTAGAATATTACCTTCCAAGTTGTGCCTGTATGGGCTATATTGAATGTACTGGATGTCAATATGGTGGATTCCTTCTGCCTTTCAAAAAGTCTTTTCTATCCAATATCATTATATGAGACATATGCAAAAGCATCAGCATAATACTAGAACAATGGAATATTGTGTTCCTTCCTTTTCCCATTTAAAAAAAAATGGGGGGAAAGGAAATCTCATGAAGTGTGCCCCACTTCACATGCTGTTTCTTCTTATCCTTCCCCTTCCCTAAATTCCTGTTCTACTAACAAGAAAGAATGTTATCGTGCTTCTTTTTCTTGATATATTTTTCAAAATAAGGAATTTTCCCTTTCTTCTGGAACATTTAATCTGTTTGGAAGCTGATGATAATATTGCATTGAGAAAACTTCATTTGGCAGAAAATGTAGACTTTCTGTCCAGCTTAATTTTTTTTCTCTCACGAATGATACCAAATGCATTTTACTGCTTTCATTCTTTGGAAATGTTCCTAACATTATTTTTCCCAAGCTATATAAGTGATTTAATAGATTTATGTTGGAGTTTAAACAAGGAGCATGACCCAGAAAAACCATTGAATTATTAGAGAGAGATAACTAGGACCAACATTCTTCATGAATTTAGATGTGAGAATTCTTAAAAATATAGCAAATAGAATTCAACAATATATGAAAAGAACAATACATCAAGACCAAATGGAGTTTATTCCAAGAATGTAAGTTTTGTTTAACATTCAAAAATCAATCAATATGACTAACAATAATATCCAGGTGTGGTGGCTCATGGCTGCAATCCCAGCACTTTGGGAGGCTGAGTTAGGCATATCACCTGAGGTCCACAGTTTGAGACCAGTCTGGCTAACATGATGAAACCCCATCTCTACTAAAAATACAAAAATTAGCCTAGTGTGAGCCAGGTGCAGTAACTCATGCCTGTAATCCCAGCACTTTGGGAGGCTGAGGTTGGGTGGATCACGAGGTCAGGAGATTGAGACCATTCTGGCCAACATGGTGAAACCCCATCTCTACTAAAATAGAAAAAATTAGCCAGGCGTGGTGGCGGGTGCCTATGGTCCCAGATACTCAGGAGGCTGAGGCAGGGGCATTGCTTGAACTCGGGTGGCGAAGGTTGCAGTGAGCTAAGATCGCACCACTGTACTCCAGCCTAGGCAACAGAGCAAAACTCTGTCTCAAAGAAAAAAAAAAAACAAGAGGAAAAAAACAATAAAAATTAGCCTAGTGTGGTGGTGCATGCCTGTAATCCCAATTACTCAGGAAGCTGAGGCAGGAGAATCACTTTAACCCAGGAGGTGGAGGTTGCAGTGAGCTGAAATTGCACCACTGCACTCTAGCCTGGGTGACAGAGTGAGACTCTGTCTCAAAAAAAAAAAAAAAAAAAAATGCCACTAAAACTGATAAATGAGTTTAGAAAGGTTGCAAGATAAAAAGTCAATATACTTAAAAAAAAGTTACTTCATTGTATTTCTGTATACTGGCAACAAAAGTCAGAAATTGAAATTTTAAAATGCCAATTATAATACCATCTGAAAATGTAAATTAGGGATAAATTTTAAAGATGTGTGTGATTTGCACACTGAAAAACACAAAAGCTTCCTGAGATTAATTTTAAAAGACCTAAATAAATGGAGAGAGATACCATATCATGAATTGGAAGACAATATGGCCAAGATGTCATTTGTTTCCAAATTGATCCATAGACTCAAAGCAATCCCCTTCAAAATCCTAGCAGACCTATTTTTTTTTTAGAAATTGAAAACTGGTTTTAAAATATATATGAACATGCAAAAAAACATAGAATAGTCAAATACCATCAATTCTCATTATTCCAAGTAGTTATGATCTGTAAAATATTCACAAACACTAAATTGCAAATTCTGAATCATTACTCCTAGATGAAATACCGAGTTGGGTTCCTGAGAGCTTCCAGTCACAAAATTCATCAATAAATACATAAACTTGTTTGATGTTCTGTTTAAAAACACTTTTTTGAGTATATACTGTTGATTCATTAACATTGAAAGCTATTGTTCATGTCTAAACAAAGCTTACCTAGCACATATATTTTCACCATAAGGCACATCGTAGCCTTCTTCTACTTAAGAACAACAGACAGCATTTCAACACTACTCTTGGGGGCTATTTTCAACAGCAAAATAACCAACCAGCCTTACAAAAAGGCAAAAAATGTAGTCCAGGTGCGGTGGCCCATGCCTGTAATCCCAGCACTTTGGGAGGCTGAGGCAGGCAGATCACAAGGCCAGGAGTTCAAGACCAGCCTGACCAATATGGTGAAACCCCATCTCTACTCCAAAAAAATACAAAAATTAGCCAGGCATGGTGGTGGGCACCTGTAGTCCAGCTACTTAGGAGGCTGAGGCAGCAGAATTGCTTGAATCTGGGAGGTGGCGGTTGCAGTGAGCCGAGATCATGCCACTGCACGTCAGCCTGGGTGACAGAGTGAGGCTCTGTCTCAAAAAAAAAAAAAAGGCAAAAAATGTGGCACTACATCGACCACAGAAAGGATGCTTGTTTATGGGATGAGAGCTGAAATAAAAGACAGAACATTGCCTCTTTTGACCTTACCTGGGAACATGTGCACTGGGTAACTCAAACTTTTTACCACTCTGCACATGTCCATGAATGGCTGAGAGAGTGTCAAGGGCATTGACTTGGCTTACAAGCACATTTTAGCCAGTAGGCAAATGCACAATAGGAATCTGTGAATCATGCAGATTAACCAAAACTTTGAAAAAGATAAAGTTTATCTTTAAATTTTGTTTAAACTACCAGATTTTAAGACCAATTATAAAGCAACAGTAATCAAGACAGTGTGGCACTGGTATAAAGATGAACACAGAGCAATGGAACAGAACAGAATTGAGACATAACCCACATGTATGGGGTGAAATGATTTTTGACAGAGGGGGAAGGCAATTCATTGAGGAAACAATAATGTCCTCAGCAAATGGTGTTGCGGCAATTGAATTGCCATGTGCAAAAAAGCAAGCAAACAAGCCAAAGGAAAATAGATCTTGTCTTTACCTCATACCATGTGTAAAAATTAATTCAAAATGTATTCTAACCCTAAATGTAAGAGCAGACACTATTAAATACCTTGATGAAACTGTAGAAGAAAAATCTTAGTGACCTCAGGTTAGCAAAGATTTCTTAAATAGTACACAAAAAGCTATAAAACATAAAAGAAAAAAATCAATATACTTCATCCCAATGAAAACATTTGCTCTTCAAAATACTCTGCTACTAAAATGAAAAGGCAAGCCACAGACTGGCATAAAACATTTGCAAAGCTTATGTCCAATGAAGGACTTTAGAATATAAGGAATTCGGCCTGGTGTGGTGGCTCACGCCTATAATTCCAGCACTTTGGGAGGCTGAGGCAGGAGGATCACGAGGTCAAGAGATCATGGCCATCCTGGCCAACATGGTGAAACCCCATCTCTACTAAAAATACAAAAACTTAGCTGGGCGTGGTGGTGCACACCTGTAGTCCCAGCTAAATGGGAGGCTGAGGCAGGAGAATTACTTGAACCTGGGAAGTGGAGGTTGCAGTGAGCCGAGATTACACCATTGCACTCCAGCCTGGGGGAAGAGTGAGACTCTGTCTCAAAAAAAAAAAGTAGGAAATGGTACCTACTCAACAATAACAGAGAGCAGATTAGTGGGTGCTTGGGGCCAAGGATGGGGGAGCGGCAGCAAGAGGGATTACAAAGTGGAATCAGGAAAATTTGGGGGTAATGGCTGCTCATTATCTTGATTGTGGTGATGGTATATTGATATGCCCAATTCATCAAACTGTGCACTCTAAATACGTGCAGTTTATTGTATGCCAGTTGTAACTTAATAAAGCTGACATTCATTAATCAGAAAAAGGTTTCAGAAGGAAGTAGTGCTGAGAGGAAAGGCTCTGAGAGAACAGATGGGACAGTCATGGCACCAGACCAGACTGCCTTTCTGGAATAGTTTGTGGCATCAGTGGAGGATGAGAGAAGGAATATAAGCTGGGATACATTATGGAGCAATTTGATTCTCAAGCTAAGTTCCAACAGTGTCCTTTGTTGAGTAGGGGGAATTGAACATGGGGTGTCAAGGGCAATACCAGGTCATTTTACTAAATTGGGCTGACAATAATGTTTGTGCTGTATTAGAAATAGAGAGTGGGGCAGAGATACATTCACTCATCTGCTCATTCATTCAATACCTTTGGATTCCCCTCTATGGACCTGGCACTCTTACGGGGTATTTTTCTTACAAACTTGGGACCCAAGAAACATTCAGATCCTGGCTTCCCTTTTGCCCCCTACACAGAGAGCAGACTATGAAAGATGGAATCAGAGAACAAATCTAACCAGTCAATTCAGTGTGTTTCTTATGCCCACAGAATTAAGTAGGAGGCCACAGCAACCATCCCAGCCCCAGGGAGGCGTTGATGACATCAGATAGGTGATGACTGGTGGGGCTGGAGTAATTGAGACTGACAGACAACCTCAGAGAGGAAATCTAATTTTTGGAGCAAACGGATGCGTCCAGGAGGGAGCCCACACACGTGGTTGGGTGCAGCTGGAGATGGAGGAATTCGAGTTCAAGGAAAAGGCCTAGGCAGTAGGTGATTGGTGGTGGTCATTGACCCTGAAAATAGATGAAATCTTGGAGGGAGAACGCGGGTGTGGAAAGCGAAGGTCAGGGTGCGAGTTCTGGGGCAGCCCACGATGAGAGCGTGGGGCAAAGCTGGAAGGTGAGCAGGCCGCATGCGCACACATGCAGAGCAGCTGTCTTCGCTGACAATCGGCAGCCGCCACGTGAGCTGCGGCTGAACCACCACGAGCCGAAGCAGCAGGCTTGCTGAACGCCGTCATCCAGGCCTGGGTTTGGGAGCTTAGAGATCATTACGTGCAGTTTGCTCACCCGTCGGCTGTGCCAAGGCATCGGGTTTTCTACAAAAGAAGGAATCTGGGGTGAGTAGAGCCCCATGGGAGAACTGAACTGACTAAATGTGAGTGGAGAAATGCCAATTGTGAAAAAAATACATCAGCGGAACACGAGCTTGAACCTTGTGCAGCTTTTCCTCCGCTTGGCTGTTTTTATGAGCACCCAGGCAAGTGGTTCTCAAAGTGTGCCCCCCCCCCCCCCACCCACCCAGAAAACAACATCAGCTTTGCCGGGAACTTACTAGCAAGTTCCCAGGCTTACCCTAGACCCACTGAATCAGGACCTCTGGAACTGGGGCCCAGGAATGTGGGTTTTCCCAAGCCCTCCAGGGAACGTTGATGTACGCTGCAGTTTAAGGACCACTAACTTAGATATTTTAAACAAGATCTCTCTCTGGGAACGTCCACTCAAAAGGGGATTTATATTAAGAACATAATGATGTGACAATAGTTTGGAAATTGAAAAGCACTCTACAAGAATAGAACATTATTCTTGTTTGTTTATTATTTGTATCAACCTCAGTCACTCAGATTTACCCATATTTTAAAACTTCAGAGATTCTCCCCTTCCTCCTTTTCCCTTCCCCAAGGAACACCAAAATCTTGTTAGTGAATAGAATTGATTGAAACTATATTCAACTGCTGAGGGAAAGGAGGAGACAGGGCACAGCTGGAGTCTGCCTGAAAGGATAGTTTTTCTCAGTGATGTTGGATTTGTTTTGTTTCTTTCAAGTAGAAGCACAAGGCTGATGACTCATTCGCCATTGGAAGTCTTTAAATCCAAACTGCAGTTATCAAAATAAGATTAGTGCTTTCAGCTATGATGAAAGAAGGGGCATGGTCTCGAAAATGCAAGCTTGGGTTTTGCCTCCATTTGTGGAGCCCTGATTTGTAGCAAGCTTTCTTGTGGGAGTGGGCAGACCCCCCCCTCGTTTACCCAGTTAAGTAGCAGCCCTAATAACACATTTCTCCTTCTCTCTTGCTGTGATAAACAATTTCTGATTTCTACATCTCGGGTTAAATAACAGCAAGAGCTATAAAAAGTGGAGGGTGTCTTCTAAAGGTTTTCATTTACTTTAACTCCAAAGACAAAATTAAACTGTCATTGGTGTCAACAGCGTGCAGTGCAGCTTGTCTAAAATTCTGAAACGTCAGTAAAAACCCTTTGATTCAGCCCTGGATGATGGCCACAGCCTTCACCGCCTTGCTTGGTGCTCCCTCCTTCCGGTGTAAGCAGATGAAAGTTTCCAAGTTCTCTGGACTGACATGCAAGCGCCAGGGTTTCTAAAGGAAGGCACTTAAATCTAGGGTGCATGGGAGCCTCTGGGGAAACTGGTGGGTTTGAGCACAGCTCTGGGGCTCTTGGCAGCAAATCTTCACTAATTAGTTTCACCTGGGAAGACTGAGTTATCCCTCTTACAACTCTCCAGGCACTGAAAGAAGCAAGCACATTTTGCTGACTGTCAGATACGCGCTAGTGGTTGGCCCTTGGCAAGGCATAGCTCAAATTTGGCCAGGTCTTTTGTTTTGAAATTCAAAATTACTTTGCTATATCACTTGAATTCAGCATAGAACTCACAAACCAAACTTAACCAGAGATCCTTTTTTTTAGAACATTAGAATCTAATATTCATGTTTGTAGGTTTTTTTGGTTTGTTTTTTGAGACAGGGTCTACTCAGGAGGCTGAGGTGCGAAGATTGCTTGAGGTCAAGAAGTGGAGGTTGCAGTAAGCCTCAATTGCACCATTGCACTCTAGCCTGGGTGACAGAGCCAGACCTTGTCTCAAAAAAAAAAAAATTAAAAATAAATAAAAATATCTACTGTGAGACAGGTCCTTCGTCCATCTACATTAATCTCACTCAACCCTGCAATAAGATATTTAACCTCTTTATGATAACTGAATCTCTCAGGTCCCTTACTTGAAGAAGTGCACATCACCCAGCTGCGGCCAAGTCTGGCTCCAAAGTCTATATTCTTTTCACCTGCCTGCTTCACCCCTCCCCTTTCTGAAGAGATGTAACTGACATCCTGTCCTATCCCAGTGATGGCTCCCTTCATCATTTTTCATATCACCTCTTTCAGGTCCAAATAAAAATTTGGAGAAGGTCAAAATCATCTTTTCAGTTCACATTGTTAAAAATGGAAGCTCTGCTCTCTCGCCACTCCCTTTCCTGCTTATAACATATCATATATTTTTGCCTATTTGCTTTGTTTGCTCTCATTCCCCTGTCAATGATGTACTGCTAAATGTGTAACAATCAGCTCTCCAGGAGACAAAAGATCTGGTCTGTGGTGTCTGCCAGTTTCCATGGTGTAATCACTACCACCATGGATATTTCAAGCTACCAACTTGGCCTCTTTGAATGCAGATGTGGGAGGAGATGCTCTGTATCGTGTGAGTCAGTACAATCTGCCTCTAGCACGTGACTGATTCCCCCACTGGACCATCAGCTCTATAAGGGGAGAGAGTTTTGTTATTGTTGTCCATTTATTCACTGTTGTTTTCCCAGCACTCTGAACCATTTCATGATTGAATCGATTTAATAATTCAGTCGTTCACAAATATTTTTAAAATTAGCCACATGTCAGATACTAGGTATTTAAACTAGAGTGCTGAGCAAGACAAGCCCTGTAGCTGCCCTATGTGACAGGGGAAATAGATGTGAAATAATTAGTTGTAAATTAAGAATTGAATTATAAGGCTGGGCGCGGTGGCTCAAGCCTGTAATCCCAGCACTTTGGGAGGCTGAGGCGGGTGGATCACGAGGTCAAGAGATCCAGACCATCCTGGTCAACACGGTGAAACTCCGTCTCTACTAAAAATACAAAACATTAGCCGGGCATGGTGGCGCGTGCCTGTAATCCCAGCTACTCAGGAAGCTGAGGCAGGAGAATCGCCTGAACCCAGGAGGCGGAGGTTGCGGTGAGCCGAGATCGCGCCATTGCACTCCAGCCTGGGTAACAAGAGCGAAACTCTGTCCCCCAAAAAAAAAAGAATTGAATTATAATGGTGATGAGGACTACAAAGGGAAACTCTGAGGGAGGACTTCAACCCTCGTGGCAGGTCAGAGTTTCCTGAGAAAGCGGACTTTCAAGTGAATCCTAAAGGAGGTGGGGAAGAGGTTTGAGCATTCTAGGCAGAAGGAATGGCATGTGCAAAGGTCCCAAGGCATGAAGAAGCTTTATTTGAAAATGGAGAGGGCAGTGTAAATGGAGCAGAGAAAATAAGAGGGGGCTTGAGATAAGACTGGAGAGGTGAAGGGGTGGGCCTTATAGCCCCCTTGGCCATCACATTAGAGTTTTTGGACTTCATCCTAGAAGAGTGATAAACCTTAAGAGTTTTAAGCAGAGGAGAGGCAGGAGCAGGTTACCCTGGCTATAGGAGAATGCTAGGCTTGGATTAATACAGGAAGACCAGTTAAGAGGTTGCCATGGGTGTTCAGCCAAGAGCTGATGGTGGCTCCATGGTGGCGAGGAGATGAAGATAAATAAATCCGGGATTGACTGGCTCTGAGGGGTGCAGGAGAGGGAGGAACGCCATGACTTTCAAGTTTCTCTTGCCATCTTTGACCCCATGGTAAAAGTTAGCTATTCTAAAAATTCGTCTTTGCTAAGGGGAAATTAAAGGATACTTCAGAATCATCCCCAGCTGTCCCGTTTCTGCCAAGTGACATTTAGTAATTGAGACAGTCCTCTAGGCTGGCCAGCAAGAGGGGATGTCAAGTCAAATCAATAGATGGCTACTAAGCACCGACTGTGTGAAGTGCATGGCATTATACAGGCACCATGAGGAACACCAGGACTTAGAGAGATGGCCCTGTCCTTCACGGAGCTTACAAGAGTAGGTAAGAGAGATGAGTTAGGAACACCTGACAACCCTGTGTTTGTATCACATGAGCATGAGTTCATTCATGTGTTCAACAAGTATTTGCTGAGCAAGGACAATGTGCCAGGCACTGTGCTAGATACCGGGATGCAGTGGATAGCAAGGCACACAGGTTCCCTGCCATGACAGCTTTTCTGGTGTCCATAGCTGGGGCTGGCTCTCAGATGTCCTTGTGTTTTTGATGTAGGACAAGTGAGCCCCAAAGTGGGGCTTAGCCTGTGAGGGTTCCTGGCTTTATGCAGGAAAGAATTCGAGGATAAGCAGAGGTAGAAGAAAACAGCTTTATTGAAGAGACAGTGTTACAGCCCTGGCAGTGTTATGCCTCCGTGACTGCCCCTGCCAAGCAGGGCTATCCTTATAGGCAGAGAGTAGGTCGTAGCTCAGGGCAGTTTTACAGCCATATTTATACCCACCTTTTTTTTTTTTTTTTTTTTTTTTTGTGATGGAGTCACCCAGGCTGGAGTGTGGTGGTGCAGTCTTGGCTCACTGCAACCTCTGCCTCCTGGGTTCAAGTGATTCTCCTGCCTCAACCTCTCAAGTAACTGGGATTACAGGCACCTGCTACCACACCTGGCTAATTTTATATTTTTTTGTAGAGATGGAGTTTCACCATGTTGGCCAGGTGGGCCTTGAACTCTTGACCTCACATGATCCACCAGCCTTGGTCTCCCAAAGTGCTGGGATTACAGGCGTGATTCCAGTGGCCTATACCCACTTTTAATTGCATGCAGATTAAGGGGTGGTCTATGCAGACATTTCTAGGGAAGGGGTAGTAACTCTTGGGTTATCAGGTCATTGACATGGAGAGAGTTGGTAATTCCTGGGTGTTACCATGGCAATGACAAACTGACATGTTACACTGGTAGGTGTGTCTTATGGAAAGCTGCTTCTACCCCAGCCCTGTTTTAGCTAGTCCTCAATTTGGTCCGGTGTCCAAGCCCACCTCTGGAGTTGAGTCCTGCCTTCTACCTCAATCTGAGCCCTCTTCTAGTATGTGAATACACCCTGCTGGGGATGAGGAGAGGCAGAGAGACTTGGAGAGTTTTGTTGCCATCTCAGTCATCTTCTGAGGACCCCACATCTGATGGAGGAGGGTATTCTTAAGACTTTAGGACCATCCCTGTTGGGAGGCAGGGAATCTGGGCCTTTTTCATTATTCATTCAGCAAATGAACTCTTATGGAGACCAAATACATGTGGTAGGTCACTGTGTTAGGCTCTGGTGAGACAAAACTGAGCCACTTATAATGGGGCAGACAGCCGTGATCAAGTCCTTCCAATACGATGGGATCAGTGCCTAAATGCTAGAGTGGAGCCCAGTCTGCAGTGCTGTGGGGGCCCAGGGGAAGAAGCCTTAAGTCCAGCCAACTTGAAGGAGGCTTCCCAGAGGAGGCAACATTTGACTGGGGTTGTGAGCCATTCATGGGGGTCACCAGGTGGAGAAGGTGGAAGGGGCAGGGCAGCTCTGGACTCAGCACTTCTCATCTTTCAGTGAAATCCTCCTGGTCTGAGAGAGAAAGAAGGGCTGTTTTTCAAAAGCATAAGGAATCATCCAAAAACATCTGTATTTGTTTCAAAAGGAAAAGGAAATGGCCACTGCCAGAAAAACAGCAAAGTTGTTTTGTCAGAATCCAGTCTGTATTTATTCCTTTGTCTTTGTTTAATTAGATTAATCCCTGAATGGTTTCCCTTGGGCCGGTACAAATCACTCATGGCCATAAATCTCCAACATTTCTAAAAACAGAAAGGACAATCTGCTTAAAGCCAACTGGCAAGCTCGCTATTTGTGGGACAGCTCTGGAGTGCGAGCAGTAATCATGCATCCGCACGTAGGTGTTAGGGCTTCTTTTAGCCTCTTGGACAGGGCGGCAAGGGCAGCAGCCACTCAGATTTGTTTAGAAGAGGAAAGCTGAACTTTAGGGTCTCCATCATTAAAGGGGGAGACTGACTCCTGGATCTGGGCACCTTCCCCATGGAGGATTATGGGGAGCTTTATCTGTTAGGTTCAATGACGTTCAGCCTGTCTACACACTCGGGCCACCTGGGCAGCTTTAACAAACACTACTCCCCAAATCCCACCCCCTGCCAGTCTAGTTTAATTGTGGTGGGAAGTACCTTGGCATCAAGATTTTCAGAGATCCCCTCTGCTTCTGTAGATGGGGCCCTGTAGTTACTCACAGACTCTTCTGGGATATCTGTGGATATCCCAGCCTGCCCTGAAAGAAACAAGCATGTCCTTACCTTTCTCCACCTACCCTACACAGAGAAGCCTTTTGGAAAAAAAAGATTGTTCCTTCAAGGTTCTGGTTCATTGCTTTGGAAATAGTACTTTCAAAAGGGTTCCTTTCGCCAGGCGTGGTGGCTCACGGCTGTAATCTCAGCACTTTGGGAAACTGAGGTGGGCGGATCACTTGAGGTCGGGAGCTTGAGACCAGCCTGACCAACATGGAGAAACCCCGTCCGTACAAAATTAGCCAGGTGTGGTGGTGCAGGCGTGTAATCCCAGCTACTTGGGAGGCTGAGGCAGGAGAATCGCTTGAATCCAGGAGGCAGAGGTTGTGGTGAACGGAGATCACGCCATTGCTCTCCAGCCTAGGCAGCAAGAGTAAAACTCCATCTCAAAACAAAACAAAACAAAACAAAGGTTCTTTTGTAATACGTTGATTTTTTTTTTCTTCCTTCATTATTATAAAAGCTCCTGTTAGAAAATTTGAGATCAGACAATTATAAATAAGAGAATGAAAATCACCTGTATTCCTGTCACTCTTAGTAACCATGATAGGCAGAGTTCTTGCCAGACCCCTGATAGGGGCAAGGCAGCATCTGCAGCAGAAATTGGGAGGACTCAGGAGAAGCTCCTGCCACCCTCCCAGAGCTGGTTCCAGCATGCTGGAGTGTCACCTCTCAGCCATCAGAACTTTGTGCAGGGATGCTGCCCACCCACTTAGGGAGCTTAGAGTCTAGTAAGGGAGACACAGTACGTTGGGCATGGTGGCTCATGCCTATAATCCCAGCACTTTGAGAAGTCGAGGCGGGCAGTTCACCTGAGGTCAGGAGTTTGAGACCAGCCTGACCAACATGGAGAAACCCCGTTTCTACTGAAAATACAAAATTAGCCGGGTGTGGTGGCACATGCCTATAATCCCAGCTACTTGGGAGGCTGAGGCAGGAAAATCACTTGAACCCGGGAGGCAGAGGTTGCGGTGAGCCAAGATTGTGCCATTGCATTCCAGCTTGGGCAAGAGCAAAACTCTGTCTCAAGAAAAAAAAAGAGAGACACAGTAAATCCATCACTCCACAAACACATAAGTAGTTAACATTATGACTCATGCCAGGAGGATGACAGCTGATGGGTGAGACCGAAAGTTTAAAGAATGATTAAAGGCCCTCATAGCAAGAGGTTAATTTTCTCATCACCATTCAGGCAACCCAAAGCTGCTTCAGCCCGGAATGCGGAAACCTACTGCCGTTTCCAAGGAAGCAATGCTTTTCATTGAACTTTGCTAGAGGTTCTTAAATTTTCCCAGACCTGAGAAGATCTGTGGTGCTGCCAGACTTATCCTTCCAAAGCACAACTTGGGTAAATTGCTGGTCTCTCTTTTTAAGATTTTTCTCTTGAATGGTCCCCATTGCCCAATGATTGGAGTTCAGCCTACTCAGCCTTCGGGCCAAGGTCCCTCTGCCCCTGGTGTCAATGGTCTTTCCCATCCTTTCATTTGCTACTTCTCCTGGAATTTCCAGAGCAGGATTCAGCTGCCACACCTCTCCTGCTTCCCTCTTTGTTTACTCATGTGTCACAAGCCTGGAGTGCCACTTCTCTTTCTCCATATCTGTGAGCCTTTCCCAATCCCTGCTTGACTTGCAGTAATCTGTCCCAATTCTGAACTTCCATAGTTTTCTTGGCAATTCGCTTAGGGATTTTTAAATCATGTCCAACCTCACATGTTAGTTATCTAGGTGGCATCTAACAGCCACTCTGGCCTTTCTGTTCCTCAAATGGGGTCAGTTTGTTCTACTTCAGGACTTTTGTATTCACTGTTCTTTCAGCCGAAAATACCCATCCTAAAGCTTCTTGTTACTAACCCTAGTAGAATACAAGCTAAGTGACAGCAGAAACCCTTGGTCTGTTTTGTTTACCACAATATCCCCAATACCCGGGACATAGTAGGTGCTCAACACATTATTGTATGATTCAGACATTTCTTATATCTCTGGCCTAGCTTATTTAGGTTTTCTCATTCTTTGATTACTCACTATGATTTTTGTATTAGCTGACATTTTCTTCTGGTTATGGGTGTTTTCCTTACATCTGAATGCATTGGAAATCTTCATTGAACATTCTAGTTGGAGTTGCCAATAGGAAATCTAAGATATAAACATATTGATGAGAGGTAAAAGATTTGTGTCTATAAGTTTTTTCCATCTGCTTTATTGATTTGGGAGTAAAAATACTTCTTTAGGATTTTAAAACCAGAATTTTTATTTGTAGAATCCTAGACCGAAGTGTTTTTAAAATGTGATGATGTAAGTTTTAATGTTTAAAATTGTTTAATGTTAATGTTTAATAGAGATGCCGAATCAAATCAGCTTTTATCTTTTAAAAAATCAATTTGACATTTTATATTTATCTAAAAGCATAATAAACTATGAAACTCAAAGATCTAGAAGATAATATTAAAATGTAGCCATTGGATTCAGGAATTAATCAAGCTCTCTAGGTAATTGAGTGTTTTTTTTAAGTTGTACCTGTTTTAGTGGTAGCTTTTCACCAGAGAAAATTCTCTTTAATGTATCAATCCCTTTAATGCTGTCTGATGGTCTCCAGTTTTAATGGTAACGTCACTGGTACAGCTAGCTGTTTCAGGGTATCCAAGCTGTTCTCCTTGCTGGGAAATAGTGCCAGAGACTGTCAGGGATGGATGGAATTTGCCTTTAATCTTCTCATCCACCGCTGTATCCTTAGTTCTGTTGCAGTAGATACAGACTGTAAGTCCATTCCTACATTGCATGTGAATAAACAGCCAGAGCTTAGCACTTTGTGGACACGTAATAAATATTTGACCAAAATAAGACCACAAATAGGCATGCATCTATTTCTCCCTGGTAATATTTGTTACGTCTGCCTAGCCTCTTTTTGCTTCTGCATTTTCCTCATTTGTTACTAGGATGAATAAATAGAGCACAAAGAGGGTTTTCAAAGAGCCTTGTCTCATTCCTCCTTATACCAGCAACAGGGCGAGACTCCATCTCAAAAAAAAAAAAAAAAAAAAAAAAAATTTAATGTGTTTCATAGAGGTGATGAGTAGTTCCAACTTTGAAAAATTGTTTTTATTTTTAAAATTTTATTTATTTTGAGATGGAGTCTTGCTCTGTCGCCCAGGCTGGAGTGCAACGGCATGATCTGGGCTCACTGCAACCTCTGCCTCCCAGGCTCAAGCGATTCTCCTGCCTCAGCCTCTTGAGTAGCAGCAACTACAGGCACACATGCCCAGCTAATTTTTGTATTTTTAGCAGAAATGGGGTTTCACCATGTTGGCTAGCTGGTCTTGAACTCCCGGCCTCAAGTGATCCACCCACCTCTACCTCCCTTAGTGCTGGGATTACAGGCATAAGCCATTGTGCCTGGCTGAAAAATCTGTTTTTATATACAGGCAGAAACTCATCTGGAAAGAAAACTCATCAAAAGGTTAACAGTGGTTGCCTCTGGGTGGTAGGATTACAGATGGGGGATTACAGGTAGATTTTCTTTTATCTATTTTTTTATGTTTTCCAAACTTTCTACTATGATCACATATTAAATATTATAGTGTTTCTCAGACTTACTTTGGTGAGGGCTCTGGAGTTGTTTGTTGCATCGCGCCGCGCTGGGGGCATTCTCGGGTGTGCCTGACGTTGTGTTTAATGGCGTAACTTTGCCTCAGTCCAGGATCTGTGTGCCATGGAGGACCACAGCTGTGAGCAGCTCTGCGTGAATGTGCCGGGCTCCTTCGTCTGCCAGTGCTACAGTGGCTACATCCTGGCTGAGGATGGGAAGAGGTGTGTGGGTGAGTACCACTCCAGCTGGGCTTGGTGGGGAAGGACAAGTTGAGCATGGTGAGGAGGAGGGGAAGCTCATGTGTACCTCCCACATACTGGTTTCCTCGCCTTTGTGTTTCCACAAAGTGCTCTGTTGTTTGGTGTAGTTGTTAGGCAGAATTTGAACTTTAAAGGCGTCATTTATGGCTGAGGTCAGTGTTTTCTCATTCTGGGTCTGCAGTAAAAGGCACTCTTACAATAATCCTTGCAAATATAACTGCGTATTATTGCATCTCTTGAAAAAGACTGGGTGGATTTTCTTCAACTTTGGAGGGTATGTTTGGGATGGCCTGACTCACATATAACTCCTGTGTTATACATGAAATTTACTTGGGTGGGTTACTGAGTGACACATCAAAGACACAGGCAGCCCTCCTCCCTAATGTCACCTGTAGTTCAGTGAGAGGCCAAAGTGACTGTCAGATGGAAAAGCCCAGCTGTATGGGCTCAGTGTGATCAGACAGCGTGGTCAGAGGAAACTAGCGGTATCCTCAAACACAAGCCCAGGAAATGAGACTCAAGGGCAGTGCTTGACACTGCAGGCATCCCCTTTTGTCTACAAAGCCCTTGCAACTTGCATGATCTCATTCCTCCTTATACTAACAAACAGTGCCTGGTGGATAGTAGATGTTTCATAAACTGAACTGAATACTTATGAGGCAGAAAATCTGGAAGGAAAAGAACTTGACAGACAT
Source organism: Sapajus apella (assembly GCF_009761245.1). Lineage (NCBI taxonomy): Eukaryota > Metazoa > Chordata > Mammalia > Primates > Cebidae > Sapajus > Sapajus apella. The sequence goes on along the minus strand of NW_022436943.1, from coordinate 2,885,194 downwards.
CAAAACTGGAATGTACATTTTCTGCTAAATGCTGCATTTTGTCTTTTGTGTTCTATTGTTTTCAGGAGCCCTGTTTTATTTTGCTTCTCACAAAGTATGCTATTTTTTTTGCCCATAGAATTTGAATTTTCCAGCACACCTTCGTTCTTAGCTAGGGATATGGAAAGTAAAAATAAAAATCAACAAAACAAAAATGTAGGTGGTAGCCTGCAATTGGCAGGTGCGTGGTGAGAGTATCATGGGTTTGTTTTTACACACTAGTAGGAATGAAGGCAACCTCTGCCTCTGCGTCTCACCAGAGGGCACAAATGCAGCTGGTCTCCTGGGCCTTGGGTTGTTTTTTTTCTTAATCTGCTGGTGGTGGCCACGTTAGAGTGGCAGATGCCACGCCCACTTCCACTAGCAAAAAGGAAGCCAATATGTATTACCCATGGTTATTTTGGCTTCATTAATTTTTATTATGCAGGTAATACCCATTCATAGAGAAACGTAAACAGATGAGAAAAATCACTATTAATAGATTATTGTGTTTCTACCAGACTTTCTCCATATAAATATCGACTTTTTTTTTTTTTTGAGACAGAGTCTTGTTCTGTCGCCCAGGCTGGAGTGCAGTGTCGTGATCTCAGCTCACTGCAACCTCCGCCTCCAGAGTTCAGTCAATTCTCCTGCCTCAGCCTCCCGACTAGCTGGGATTACAGGTGCCCACCACTGCTAATTTGTGTATTTTTAGTAGAGTCAGGGCTTCACCATCTTGGCCAGGCTGGTCTCAAACTCCTGACCTCCTGATCCACCCATCTCAGCCTCCTAAAGTGTTGGGATTACAGGCGTGAGCCACTGCACTGGTCAAATATCTACTTTAAAACATTTTGTTGGCCAGACTCAGTGGCTAATGCCTGTAATCCCAGCACTTTGGGAGGCCAAGGCAGGCAGATCACTTGAGGCCAGGAATTTGAGACCACCCGGGCCAATATGGCAAAACCCCTTCTCTACTAAAAATACAAAAATTAACTGGGCGTGGTGGCATGTGCCTATAGTCTCAGCTACTTGGGAGGGTGAGGCAGGAGAATCACCTGAACACAGGAGGTAGAGGTTGCAGTGACTGAGGTTGTGCCACTGCACTCCAGCCTGAGCGACAGAGCAAGACCCCATCTCAAACAAACAAAAAACATTTTGTAAAGATTTAACAAAATGAGGTCACATTGTCTATTTTATTTTATAACCTGCTTTTCCCCCTTACTATTTGTTAAATAGGTAGAAACTTTGGGTGCTATTGGGTCAGGAGGAAATCGGGCCATTGGGAATTAAGCCAGTGGGGGAGCTTCAGGAAACAGGACGAGAGTGACTGGTTGATTAGGACAAGGGAAGGGACAGTAGAAACAGGGCTTGCATTGGTCACAGGGAGTAGATGGGGCAGGAAGCCCGCCTTGGCCCATGGAAAACTGGAGGCCACTGAGGAACCCAGTTCTCTAAGTGTTTCCAAATAATTACCTGCTCATCTATGTGTAGTAGAGAACCTTTGTATCTCTGAGGATTTTGCTGTAACTTTTGGGAGCTGGCATTTATTGAAGAGCTACAAGCATGAGAGGGTAGATGCTGTCATTGCCAGAGAGCTTTGGCGTGCTGTTTATTGGAGATGGGCATTTCTCTTGCTGCTACTTGATTGTGAATAAGAATGTCTGCATTTGCGCAGAGGCAATCCAATCTGAAGAGTGGGAAAATGGGAGAGACCGTGCATCCCAGTGCAACCCAGGTCTCCTCCGCCAGATGATCGCAGCATCACCAGCCTCACCACCTTTTCCCCAGTGCCCTTTACAGCGGTTCACCAAGCACCCGGTCTGTTAGAGGCTGGGAGTGAGATGATTAAGCAGCCGGGGACCTTTGTTGCCAGTAGGCTTTCTTAGGGACTCCAAACGAATTCCCACAAACTTAGCTACTGCTTGATAGGGCTATGGTGAGTGCAAAGCAAATGATAGAGAAAATAGAAGCCACGGAAGGTCAGAGAGATCATAATGGCTAAGCTGGAAGATCTGAGTGTGGAGGGAAGGGTAGCAATTGGACAAATGTCCAAGGCAGGGGGAGATAGGAAGGGCAGTGACTGGAGGTGGCAATGCTTTTCAAGCATGGGGGCTGAGTCTGGCCTGGGAGGGGCAGAGCCAGCTCCTGGGAGCTGGTAGGTCAGAGGGAGACTGCTACAGTGAGAAGGTCAAATTGAAAGCTAACCAGGTGGCCTAACCTGAGGGCTGGAAGGGGCCTTATCAAAGATGGAGACTCCAGGTACCAGACTTAGAGCAGGAAATTTAGAGGAGAGAAGAGGCTGGTGAGGACCCTGGACATACTCCATTAGTAGCTGATCTGGGGTGGCCTGTGTGTAGATGGGCAGGGGACATTAAGAACAGAGTGATCATACCTCCCAGGTAATACAGGACAATCCCGTTTTATGCCCTGTTAGCCCAACTTTTTTTTTTCATTTTTTTGAGACAGAGTCTTGCTCTGTTGCCCAGGCCATGACCACAGCTTTATAGCCTCAACCTCCTGGGCTCAAGCAATACTCCCACCTCAGCCTTCTGAGTAGCTAGGACCACAGCTGTGCACCACTGTGCCAAGCTAATTTATCTTTTGTAGGGATAGGGTCTACCTACATTGACTAGGCTGGTCTCAAGCTCCTGAACTCAAGTGATCCTCCTGCCTTGGCATCCCAAAGTGTTGGGATTACACGTGTGAGCCACCTTGCTTGATGCCATTTCTTTTTATTTTTAGACAGGGTCTCACTCTGTCATCCAGGCTGGAGTGCAGTGGCGCCACCTCGGCTCACTGCGACCTCCGCCCCCCAGGCTCATGCGATCCTCCCACCTCAGACTCCCAAGTAGCTGGGACCACAGGTGCACACCACACACCTGGCTAATTTTTTGTATGTTTGGTAGAGATGGAGCCTCACCATGTTGCCCAGGCTGGTCTTGAACTGAGCTCAAGCAATCCACCTGCCTCGGCCTCCTAAAGTACAGGGATTACAGGCATGAGCCACTGTGCCCGGCCGACCCCATTTCTTGATGGCACATCTTTTCACTTTGAAAGGGGTTCCAGTTTGGATGATAAATTACATAATCACCCTAGTTAAGGCTGTCCAGATTGACTTAAAATGTTACGTTCAGCAGAGAATTCCTATAGGCATGAAGTAGGAGATGGAGTTGAAGACAGCAGAAGGAACCGGATTGTTCAGGGCTTTGAAAATCAGACGTAAAGCCTGGATTTTATCTCTGAAAAAGAGCCGCTGAAGGGTTCATATCTGAGTGACAAATGCAAAGCTTCATTTCAGGAAACTTTCCCTCATGGGGAACTGCAGGTTGTATTCCGGGAGAAGAATGGCAGGAAGTGGGAAGACCAGATAGGAGACTGTGGCACTTATCAGGTGAGAGGGGACAGGAGCCAGCCAGGATTTGAGGTGTGACTATAAGAAAGGAGAGGAAGGCAGCAGGAAATGAAAGGGGGTGCTATACATAAAGGGAACAAGGAAAAGTCTAAGGTGACTCTAGGCCAGGTGTTGTGGCTTGTGTCTGTAACCCCAGTACTTTGGGAGGCCAAGGTAGGAGGATTGCTTGAGCCCAGGAGTTCAAGACCAACTTAGGCAACGTGGTGAGACCCCATCTCTATCAAAAAATCAAAAAATTGGCTGGGCATGGCTGAATGCCGTGGCTCATGCCTGTAATCCCAGCCCTTTGGGAGGCTGAGGCAGGCAGATCACCAGAGGTCAGGAGTTCGTGACCAGCCTGGCCAACCTGATGAAACCTCATCTCTACTAAAAAAAAAATACGAAATTAGTTGGGCATGGTGGTGGTCACCTGTAGTCTCAGCTCCTCCAGAGGCTGATGTAGGAGAATCGCTTGAACCCAGGAGGCAGACGTTTCAGTGAGCTGAGATCGCACCATTGCACTCCAGCCTGGGCAATGAGAGCAAAATTACGTCTCAAAAAAACGAAAAATTAGCTGGGCATGTTGGTACATTCCTGTGGTTCCAGCTACTTCGGAAGCAGAGGTGGGTCAATATTAATGTCATGTTCCAGCATGGCCAAAGGTAACAGGGCTTAGAGAAAAACCATGAAATTGAGTCACTGATTCGCCTCTGCAAACATTTCAGAACTCTGCCAGGGGCTCTGCTAGGCTTGAGGGACACAAAGGTGGTCAGGAGGCCATTGATAATGGCAAAGTGGGGGAAGGGTAAAGGGCAGATTTCAAGAGGCAGGGAGTGGGTGATGAGAGAGTATGGGAAGCAGGTTCAAACTGTTTATTTAAATAAATTTGGTAGAAGTTAAGCATGTCCAGCTGATGCAGGGCAGGCAAGTCCCCAAGTGAACCTTAGCCTATCTGGGTTCTTGGCTTCGCCCAGTAAAGAATTCAAGGGCAAGCCAGAGGTGGAAGAAAACAGCCTTATTGAAGAGGCAGTGTTACAGCTCTGGCCGTGTTGCAGCTCCGTGACTGCTTCTGCAGAGCAGGGCTACCCTGTAGGCAGAGAATAGCAGCTTAGGGCAGTTTTACAGTCATATTTATACCCACTTTCAATTGCATGCAGATAAGGGGAGGTTTATGCAGAAATTTCTAGGGAAGGGTAGTAATCATTGGGTCATTGCCATGGAAAGGGGTGGTAACTCCCAGGTGTTGCCATAGCAACAGCAAATTGACGTGGCATACTGGTGGACCTGTCTGATTGAAGGCTGCTTTCACCCCAGCCCTGTTTTAGCTAGTCCCCAGTCTGGTCTGATATCTCAGCCTTGCCTCTGGAGTCAAGTCCTGCCTCCTACCTCACAGCTACTAGTGAATCGATGCAGTGAGTTTTCATTTTTAACACTTTCATGGTTCTAGTACTTCTTTTGTTACCAAAACATTAGGAGTTCAGTCAAGGTTCTGCTGCTTGTTGCATAGAAAGCCAATCACTGAGATAGGTATTGCCAGGAAAGAAGGCTTCAGTCAGGTGCTATAGCCAAAAAGATGGGAAATCAGTCTCAAATCCATCTCCCTGTCTGACTAAAATTAGGGGTTTAGGCTGGATGTGGTAGCCTATGCATGTAATTCCAGCACTTTGACAGGCCAAGGTAGGAGGGTCGCTTGAGAGGAGTTTGAGACCAGCCTGGACAACATAGTGAGACTCTTGTCTCTACAAAAAAATAAAAATAATTGGCTGGGCACCATGGCTCTCACCTGTAATCCCAGCATTTTGGGAGGCCAAGGTGGGCACATCACAAGGTCAGGAGATCGAGACCATCCTGGTCAACATGGTGAAACCCTGTCTCTACTAAAATACAAAAAATTAGCCATGTGTGGTGGTGGGTGCCTGTAGTCCCAGCTACTTGGGAGGCTGAGGCAAGAGAATCACTTGAGTCTGGAAGGTGGAGGTTACAGTGAGCCGAGATCACACCACTGCTCTCCAGCCTGGCAAAAGAGCGAGACTCTGTCTTTAAAAAAAAAAAAAAAAAAAAATCAGCTGAGTATGGTGGTGCACACCTATAGTCCCAGCTACTCAGGAGGCTGGCCAGGAAGACTGCTTGAGTCTAGGAGGTTGAGGCTTCAGTGAGCCATCATTGCACCACTGGATTCCAGCCTGGGTGACAGAGTGAGACCCAGCCTCAAAATAACATAAAATAAAATAAAAATTAGGGGTTTATATAGCAGGGAATAAATGGAATAAATGTAACCATGTGGGAAAAAACAGGAGTTAGGGAGGAGTATGGAAGAGGAGTTGCTCAACAGGCAGCAGGTGGTTGGTTAGGCGATCATAAATGGTGAGGGGTCTGGCATGTCGTTGCCCAGAGGCAGTGATCTGGTAAGTTTCAGCTGCTTTATACTGCCTGGGAGCCCTGATGGTTTGTTTCTTAAGAAGGCTTCTCAGATAAAACAAATGTAATTTTCTCAAGTTTCAAGACTGGAAAGGTAAATTTCTATGTTTATTCAAAATAAACCATAAACATCATTTCTGTGGGACAATTGGGCTGCTTTCACTTTGACTCATCCCTGAATTATTATGTGACCTGCATGAAAATTCAGTTCTTAGTCATGGACTCAGCATTTTTTATAGATTTCCACACATTTGAGTAAGTGGAACGTTCAATTCCAGCACCAGAATTCCAACTCCCTAACTCATTTCACCATTAACAGTCCTGAATTTATTTTCATATTCAATGGTGGATTGCTGACTAAGAACCTCCTTTGCTTTAGTGGAGTCCCTGAATTTGTAATTCATCAGCTGCCACTGAAATTATGTTCATTGCCATCCAAAACTATTTTTCAAAGGCCGTTAATATAGATCTCTGAACATGAATTTTCTGCTGTACTTGCTCACCTGGTGTTTACAAACTGCCTTTTATGTTGGCGTGACTTTGGCCCTGCTTGCGTCCTGTCTACCTAGGCAGATTGTAAAACCTTGAGGGCAGAACCACTTGTACTTTTCATCTGTCACAGAATGGACTTGAAATACATTTTTCCTGAAGGACTGACTGAAGTTGATCGCAATCTCATGCATTCATATTTTGTGAAAAATGTTTTCCCCATTGACTGGTTTTTAAATGATAAAGTCATTCTTGCTTATTTAAAGAAAAGTCAGTCCAGGCATGGTGGCTCAAGCCTGTAATCCCAGCACTTTGGGAGGCCGAGGTGGGCAGATCTCTTGAGCTCGAGAATTTGAGACCAGCCTGGTCAACATGGTGAAACCCTGTCTCTACAAAAAAAATAAGAAGAATTAGCTGGGGGTGGTGGTACACACCTGTAGTCCCAGCTATTCAGGAGGCTGAAATGGGAGAACTGCTTGAGCCCAAAGCTGAGCCGTGTTTGCACCACTGCACTCCAGCATGGGTGAGGAAAGTGAGACCATCCCTCAAAACAAAAAAAAAAAAGAAAGAAAAAAAGATAAAGAAAAAGAAGTCAGAATACAGATGTGTATGAAGTCAAAACCTGAACATCACTTCTCCCCAGTTTTACTTCCTAGAGGTAATCACTGCAAACAGCATGGCTTATCCTTCGTGTGTTTCTTCTAAAACATCTTATATATGGCATTTGCTTGTCATTACCATCCAGGGTTTAGTACAATGCCTTTTATTAATTAGTAATATTAATATAGTAATTGTTGAATAAATGGTTGTGGAATAAATGAATGTCATTTAGATATCTAAAGTCTCAAATTCGACCTTATCTAATTAGAGATGGCAGTGTAATAAAAATACAAACTACGTTTATTGAATGTTATTATGTCTGAGGACCTGTTTGAGATATTTGATCTATATTGTAACAACCTATGAGATAGGTACATTATCCACATTTTATACATCTCTTAACTGCTTTATGTTTAAGTTACTGTCATAAATTGAGGTTAAATTACCTACCTCAAATGTTTTTGTGAGGGTTAAATGAGTTAATATGTATAAAGCATGTAGAACAGTGCTGTATAAGTGTTTGTTAATATTATTACTATCTAATAGTTGGGGAACCTATAAACAGTTGAATATTAATTTATATATGAATTGTGTCTTCTTATGAACACTTAAATAATACAAGTATATTGAAAGTATGGTATGTTTAAAAACTCATATTGAAGTCCATGCATACCCAGAATGATGGTGGGTGGGACACAGCATGGGATTTTGCTTTTGGATGGCACAAACGTGAGCCACCACACCCCACCACACTTCCTCTTCTTATAAGGATAACAGACATTAGATTAGGGCCACCCTAACAGCCTCATTTTAACTCAGTCTCCTCTTTAAAGCTCCCATCTCCAAATACAATCACATTCTGAGGTATTAGGGATTAGCGCTTCAACATGTGATTTTGGGGGCAAGGGGATACAATTCAGCCCTTAACACTCCTCTTGTTGTCAATATCAACAAGAAATTTCTCTTGATTGGGCATGGTGGCTCATACCTGTAATCCCAGCATGTTTGGAAGCCAAGATGGTGAATTGCTTGAGTCTAGGAGTTCAAGACCGCTTGGGCAACATGGCCAAACCCTGTCTGTTACCAAAAATGTGTAAAGAAATTAGCCAGGCATGGTGGCACGTGCATGTAGTACCAGCTACTCGGGAGGCTGAGGTGGGAGAATGGCTTGAGTCTAGGGGGCAGAGGTTGCAGTGAGCCATGATTGTGCCACTGCACGTCAGCCTGGGTGACAGAATGAGACCCTGTCTCCAAAAAAAGAGAAAAGAAAAGACATTTTCTCTGGGTTTTAAATCCTGCATTTGGAATTTCAGTCATGGCTTGAAGAGGAGAGGTTTTGTGAGTCTGACTCTGTGTGTGTGTCTAATGTATGCTCAGCAAGTAAATTAGTTCTACCATTTCTCAAAATGACAAATTTTGTTTTTCTTACTTTGTTATCAACAAACTTTAAAATCCAAATGCTCCTCTCTAAAATACCCTATTTCTGCTAATGCCATCCCCTTGCAGACTGATTCCTGCTGAGAAAAACCTTAGAATAGGACCAGGTTGTAAATCAGAAATCATCGATTTTAGGATTTTATTACCTGCAGCAAGATATCATTTATTCTTAGAGACACTGGAGTGATTTCTCCCATGTTGGACAGAGAATGAATGTAGCAAGACTGACTTCTGACTCTGGGATCTTAGCACTTGTGATTTGGAGGGCCGAAGAGCTACAGCTGGAGAATTACTCTTTCCATTTGTAAGCAAGAGTGTAGCAATTTCAGGCAAAAAATGACTGAGAACAGATTTTGTGGAAGTAGATGAGAACTTGGAACAATAGAGCCATCGTTGACTTATATACGAGGTCACCTCCATACATCTGCTTCCCTAATTGTGACCTCTCTTGACCTACCAAAACTATGAATACAGTTTTGCAACCAAGGAAGTTATGCAAAGAACCCAAACCATTTGGCAAATAACATCAGAGCTGAATGCACTAGAAGTCTTGTGGCCATAAAGAAACTGTTAAGTTCACGTGACTGGCAGTGGGTTCTTCCATGTCAAACCACTACACTGATGGCCTCATTTGCTGTCCCCAGAAGCCTAGCCGTGCATCAGTGGATGGATCTCAAATCAAGATGGGATTTGACACCTTAAAATTTTACAGACCCAGGAATGCATGAATCCTGCCTTGCAAATCACATCCTCCCACTTACCTCCCAGAGAGCTATGTACACAAAGAACAAAAAAATGAGAGTCAAGATTCAGAGAAGCTCTCTTATCCCATGAATTGCGTCTGTGGTTAGCTGATTAATGAAAAACATCATTCAGAGAGAGGAATCCTAAAAAACTATGTATGCAAACCCACCTTAGTCATTTTATTTATTTATTTTTTGAGATGGAGTCTGACTCTTGTTGCCCAGGCTGGAGTGCAATGATGAGATCTGAGCTCACCATAACCTCCGCCTCCTGGGTTCAAGTGATTCTCCTGCCTCAGCCTCCCAAGTAGCTGGGATTCCAGGCTTGCGCCACCACACCTGGCTAATTTTGTATTTTTAGTAGTGACAGAGTTTCTCCATGTTAGTCAAGCTGGTCTCGAACTCCCGACCTGAGGTGGTCCACCCGCCTCATCCTCCCAAAGTGCTGGGATTACAGGCATGAGCCACTGTGCCTGACCCATTTTATTTTTATTTAAAATGCATAAATGTATACTTAGTAAAAAATTACTTTTATACTTTAAAAAAATACTAATTTTAAGTCAAAGAAAAAACGTGATAGTTACAATCTTTTTTTTTTTTTTTTTTTTTGAGACAGGGTATAATTGTGTTGCCTAGGTTGGAGTACAGTGGCGTTCACTTGATCTCCCAAACTCAAGAAATCCTCCCACATCAGTCTCCCGAGTAGCTGGGATCACAGATGCACGCCACCATGCCCAGCTAGTTTTTGTATTTTTTGTAGAGATGAGGTCTCACTATGTATCCCAGACTGGTCTCGAACCCCTGGGCTCAAGCAGCCTTCCTGCCTTAGCTTCCCAAAGTGCTGGGATTACATAAAAATCTTTTTTGCATAAACCATACCCAAAATGTGTTGTCTATGATATTTTAGTTTTGGTTTCTTTAAATTGGAGCAAGGATTTCAAGACATCTGTAAATCAATCTAACAGCAGAACTCTTGTAAATCTTCATGGAAATTTTCCCAATGTTTTACATTTGTTTCATCTATGCCTGGTTCTACAGTAATTTTGGTTGGCAGATTGCTTTAATTTTTTGAAAGCTTTCAACATAATTTTTATTTTTAAAAACTCAATTTCTTTTAGTGCTTGATTCGATATTTATTTATTTATTTAGAGACAGAGTTTTGCTCTGTTGCCAGGCTGGAGTGCAGTGGCGCAATCTCAGCTCACTGCAACATCCGCCTCCCAGGCTCAAACAATCCTCCCACCTCAGCCTCCCAAGTAGTTGGGACAACAGGCGCCCACCACTACACCTGGATAATTTTTGTATTTTTAGCAGAGATGGGGTTTCACTGTGTTGGCCAGGCTTGCCTCAAGCTCCTGGACTCAAGCAATCCACCTGCCTCAGCCTCCCAAAGTGCTGGGATTACAGATGTGAGCCCTCATGCCCAGCCCAGTTTTTATAATACCTAAATTACTTACAATAACGTGTACAAATGCCATATACAGGTTTGGAAACAAAAACCACCTTGACTCTTTAGCAATGGCTCTAAAATTTTAGCATGCCTCAGAATCACCTGGAGGGCTTGTTAAAGCACATATTCCTGGGCTCCACTCCCAGAGCTTCTGATCAGTTCGTCTGGGATAGAGCCTGAGAATGGGCATTGCTGACAAGTTCTCAAGTGATGGTTGATGCCGTTGGTTTACAGACTACACTTTGAGAACCAGTGTTTATAAGCATACATCTCAGTCCATGGAGGACGTACACAGGTGTCCTAGAGCCCCTGTGTTCCACCAAGGTTGCTTAATTAGCATACAACCTACCAGTAATAGACATGCCCAGGTGTTTTAAAACACAGGTGTTTTAACTGTCTTGAGCATGTGGCATGCCCTGGGTTATCAGGATTCACATGGTCAGAGAGAATGAAAGTGTTGCTTGATCAGGAGTTGGTTAAAGAGTGGTCAGTTAAAAGCATCTTTGGACTGGGTGCGGTGGCTCATACTTGTAATCCTAGCACTTTGGGAGGCCGAGGCAGGTGGATCACCTCAGGTTAGGAGTCGAGACCAGCCTGACCAACATGGTGGCATCTCTACTAAAAATACAAAAAATTAGCCAGGCATTGTGACATGCACCTGTAATCCTAGCTACTCAGGAGGCTGAGACAGAAGAATTGTTTGAACCCAGGAGTGGGCCAAGATGGCACCAGTGTACTCCAGACTCCAGCCTGGGCAACAAGAGCAAAACTGTGTTTCAAAAAAAAAAAAAAAGGCATATTTGTACAACCTTTTTTTTAAAAACACCTGAGCCAATTTTGATACTTTATTCTACAACATTCTGGAAAAGGGGAAAGTTTGGAGTATGTGGCTTAGACTCAAGGCTTAAGCCAAGCCTTCAACACCTCCCTAAATTATTACGTTAGTCTAAATTATGGGCCAGAATGATTACGGGGTATCCCTCTGAGGGATAGAAATGGCTGGGCTCAGATTCTCACACCCCGTGGTGTGAGAGAGGACATTCAAGAGGGAGGTAGAGTCTGAGTTTCTGACTTTCAGATATTGTGACCTGACCACTCAACATTGCAGCACCATCAACATCCTGCAAGCTGGAAGTCAGATCAGCAGCTCCTCTCTTTGTGGGGGATACTAAGAAGTGGGTGGCCATAGATAGGACTGGCTGAATGACAGCAGGCACCCATATCCGAGATTGGGAGATTTTCATAATGGTGAGTCAAGCCCAGCATGAGGAAGTTGAAGGTGGGGCTTGGGTTATTGACTGCTAATACAGGCCCATGACTGGACCCTGTGCCAGGGCTTAGCCTTCCTTGACCTCAATGTTCCCAGTGTCGCCATTGATTCATTTAATGATCCCTTGGTTCTTGAGAAATGAGAAATTAACTATTAGAAGGATTTGGTGCTAGCTCAGTCTTTCTGTTATGACTCAACTCTAGCAAACAGCTAATGTCCCATGACGTTCAGACCCTGAAACATCATGAATGCCCTATCCCCAGTGTAATGACTTGTGAATTAAACCTGTAAATACTAGGTTCTACTAGAACTGTTTAGGGAGGTGAAGTTACAAAATAATATTTAGACTGAAACTTTTTTTTTTTTTTTAAGACAGAATCTTGCTCTGTCTCCCGGGCTGGAGTATAGTGGCGGTATCTTGGCTCACTGCAACCTTTGCCTCCGGCGTTCAAGCAATTCTCCCTGCCTCACCCTCTCGAGTAGCTGGGATTACAGGCACCCACCATCATGCCCGGCTACTTTTGTATTTTTAGTAGAGACAGGGTTTCGCCATGTTGTCTAGGCTGATCTTGAACTCCTGAACTCAGGTAATCTGCCTGCCTCGGCCTCCCGCAGTGATCTGATTACAGGCCTGAGCCACCACGCCTGGCCTAGACTGAAACTTAATGAAGCTTTGGAGGAAGGCAGCAAATCACACTGCCACGTGTGTACTTATGCAGCAATCTTGCATGTTCTTCACATGTACCCCAAAACCTAAAATGCAATAAAATAAATTTTAAAAAAAGAATAAACATAACACAGGTTATTACTCTTTACAAATCTTAAGTGTTTCCCTTTGCATCTTTTTATTACTATGCTAAATATGTCATATCTTCTCCATCCATGGTTTTGCTTTTTAAAATTTTACATGTGTATTAATTTTGTAGATTGTTTCCTTGTTATTATTTACATGCTTTTGATACTAATATATCGTAAAACATTGTAGGGGGCACTTTCTTTTTTTGAAAAGGGACTGGTCTTGAGCTCCTGAGCTCAAATGATTGTCCTGCCTCAGTCTCCCAAGTAGCTGGGATTTCTGAAAACATTTTTTTTTTTTTTTAACACTGAGTCTTGCTCTGTCATCCATCGTGCAGCCTGGAGTGCAGTTGTGTGATCACAGCTCACTGCAGCCTCCAACTTCTGGGCCCAAGACCTCCTTTCACCTTAGCCTCCTAAGTAGCTGGGATTACAAGTACATGTTATCATGCCCCACTAATAATTTATTTATGTGTTTGTTTGTTTTTATTTATTTATTTTTGAGATGGAGTTTCACTCTTGTTGCTTAGGCTGGAGTGCAGTGGCATGATCTCAGCTCACCACAACCTCTGCCTCCCGGGTTCAAGTGAGTCTCCTGCCTCAGCCTCCCGAGTAGCTGGGATTACAGGGATGTGGCACCACACCTACCTAATTTTGTATTTTTAGTAGAGACAGGGTTTCTCCCGTCAGTCAGGCTGGTCTCAAACTTCCAACCTCAGGGGATCCGCCCGCCTTGACCTCCCAAAGTGCTGGGATTAGAGGCGTGAGCCACCAGGCCAAGCCACATTTTTTATTTTTTGTAAAGACAAGGTCTCGCTTTGTTGCCCAGGCTGGTCTCAAACTCCTGGACTCAAGTGATCTTCCTGCCTTGGCCTCCCAAAGCGCTGGGAGTACAGGAATGAGCCATTGTACCTGGCCTTGGAAAACATTTTTAAAGGAGAAAACTCATCTATAATCCTACTACCCTAGCATGGCAAGCATTTTTATTTATAATTTCTAGGCTTTGCCTTAGAGCTATATTTTGCATAGA